>NC_090934.1:1130752311-1131055341 GCF_040938575.1 Ambystoma mexicanum | reverse complement strand
GGATATCACATCTTATGTTATAGGAAGGGTCTCAGGTTTGATATTAGAAGGATTGAGATATCACATCTAATGCTATAGGAAGGGTCTCAGGACTGGAATGAGAAGGAATCGGATACCAAATCTCATGGTACAGGATGTATCTCAGGTTAGGAATAGCAAGAAGTCAGATATCAAATCGCATGCTACAGGTAGGATCTCAGGTTTGTAATGGGAAGTAGTTGGATACCACATCTCATGCTATGGAAGGGCCTCAGTTTTGGTATTAAAAGCACTGAGATATCACATCTCATGCTAGAGGAAGGGTCTCAGGATTGGAATGGGAAGGGTTTGGATATCACATCTCATGCTATAGGAAAGGTCTCAGGTTTGGAATGGGAAGGAGTTCGATATCACATCTCATGCTATAGGAAGGGTCTCAGGATTGGAATGGGAAGGAGTTGGATATCACATCTCATGCTATAGGAAGGGGCTCGGGTTCGGTATTAGAACCATTGAGATATCACATCTCCTGCTATAGGAAGGGTCTCAGGGTTGAAATGGAAAGGAGTTGGATATCATATCTCATGCTACAGGAAGGGTCTCTGGTTTGGTATTAGAAGCATTGAGATATCACATCTCATGCTATATAAAGGGTTTCAGGATTGGAATGGGAAGGAGTTGGATATCACATCTCATGCTGTAGGAAGGGTCTCATGTCTGGAATGGGAAGGAGTTGGATATCACATCTCATGCTATAAGAAGGGTCTCAGGTTTGGAATGGGAAGGAGTTGGATATCACATCTCATGTTATAGGAAGGGTCTCAGGTTTGGTATTAGAAGCATTGAGATATCAAATCTCATGCTGTAGTAAGGGTCTCAGGTTTTGAATATGAAGGAATTGGATATTACATCTCATGCTATAGGAAGGGTCTCAGGTTTGGTATTAGAAACTTTGAGATATCACATCTCATGCTATAGGAAGGGTCTCAGGATTGGAATGGGAAGGAGTTGGATATCAAATATCATGCTATAGGAAGAGTCTCAGGTTTGGTATTAGATGCATTGAGATATCACATCTCATGCTATTGGAAGGGTCTCAGGGTTGGAATGGGAACGAGTTGAATATCACATCTCATGCTATAGGAAGAGACTCAGAATTGGAATGGGAAGGAGTTGGATATTGCATCTCATGTTTTAGGAAGGGTCTCAGGTTGGAATGGGAAGGAGTTTGGTATCACATCTCATGTTATAGGAAGGGTCTCAGGTTTGGTATTAGAAGAATTGAGATATCACATCTCATGCTATAGAAAGGGTCTCAGGATTGGAATGGGAAGGAGTTGGATATCACATCTCATGCTGTGGGAAGGGTCTCATGTCTGGAATTGGAAGGAGTTGGATATCACATCTCATGCTATAGGAAGGGTCTCAGGTTTGGAATGGGACGGAGTTGGATATCACATCTCATGTTATAGGAATGGTCTCATGTTTGGTATTAGAAGCATTGAGATATCACATCTCATGCTATAGGAAGGGTCTCAGGATTGGAATGGGAAGGAGTTGGATGTCACATCTCATGCTATAGGAAGGGTCTCAGGTTTGGTATTAGAAGCATTGAGATATCACATCTCATGCTATATGATGGGTCTCAGGTTTGGAATGGGAAGGGGTTGGATATCACATCTTATGTTATAGGAAGGGTCTCAGGTTTGATATTAGAAGGATTGAGATATCACATCTAATGCTATAGGAAGGGTCTCAGGACTGGAATGAGAAGGAATCGGATACCAAATCTCATGGTACAGGATGTATCTCAGGTTAGGAATAGCAAGAAGTCAGATATCAAATCGCATGCTACAGGTAGGATCTCAGGTTTGTAATGGGAAGTAGTTGGATACCACATCTCATGCTATGGAAGGGCCTCAGTTTTGGTATTAAAAGCACTGAGATATCACATCTCATGCTAGAGGAAGGGTCTCAGGATTGGAATGGGAAGGGTTTGGATATCACATCTCATGCTATAGGAAAGGTCTCAGGTTTGGAATGGGAAGGAGTTCGATATCACATCTCATGCTATAGGAAGGGTCTCAGGATTGGAATGGGAAGGAGTTGGATATCACATCTCATGCTATAGGAAGGGGCTCGGGTTCGGTATTAGAACCATTGAGATATCACATCTCCTGCTATAGGAAGGGTCTCAGGGTTGAAATGGAAAGGAGTTGGATATCATATCTCATGCTACAGGAAGGGTCTCTGGTTTGGTATTAGAAGCATTGAGATATCACATCTCATGCTATATAAAGGGTTTCAGGATTGGAATGGGAAGGAGTTGGATATCACATCTCATGCTGTAGGAAGGGTCTCATGTCTGGAATGGGAAGGAGTTGGATATCACATCTCATGCTATAAGAAGGGTCTCAGGTTTGGAATGGGAAGGAGTTGGATATCACATCTCATGTTATAGGAAGGGTCTCAGGTTTGGTATTAGAAGCATTGAGATATCAAATCTCATGCTGTAGTAAGGGTCTCAGGTTTTGAATATGAAGGAATTGGATATTACATCTCATGCTATAGGAAGGGTCTCAGGTTTGGTATTAGAAACTTTGAGATATCACATCTCATGCTATAGGAAGGGTCTCAGGATTGGAATGGGAAGGAGTTGGATATCAAATATCATGCTATAGGAAGAGTCTCAGGTTTGGTATTAGATGCATTGAGATATCACATCTCATGCTATTGGAAGGGTCTCAGGGTTGGAATGGGAACGAGTTGAATATCACATCTCATGCTATAGGAAGAGACTCAGAATTGGAATGGGAAGGAGTTGGATATTGCATCTCATGTTTTAGGAAGGGTCTCAGGTTGGAATGGGAAGGAGTTTGGTATCACATCTCATGTTATAGGAAGGGTCTCAGGTTTGGTATTAGAAGAATTGAGATATCACATCTCATGCTATAGAAAGGGTCTCAGGATTGGAATGGGAAGGAGTTGGATATCACATCTCATGCTGTGGGAAGGGTCTCATGTCTGGAATTGGAAGGAGTTGGATATCACATCTCATGCTACAGGAAGGGTCTCTGGTTTGCAGTGGGAAGGAGTCAGATATCAAATCCCATGCTACAGGTAGGATCTCAGGTTTGTAATGGGAAGGAGTTGGATACCACATCTCATGCTATGGGAAGGGCCTCGGTTTTGGTATTAAAAGCACTGAAATATCACATCTCATGCTAGAGGAAGGGTCTCAGGATTGGAATGGGAAGGAGTTGGATATCACAGCTCATGCTAGAGGAAGGGTCTCAGGATAGGAATGGGAAGGAGTTGGATATAATATCTCATGCTATAGGAAAGGTCTCAGGTTTGGAATGGGAAGGAGTTCGATATCACATCTCATGTTATAGGAAGGGTCTCAGGTTTGGTATTAGAAGCATTCAGATATCACATCTCATGCTATACGAAAGGTCTCAGGATTGGAATGGGAAGGAGTTGGATATCACATCTCATGCTACAAGAAGGGTATCAGGTTTGGAATGGGAAGGAGTTTGATATCACATCTCATGCTATAGGAAGGGTCTCATGTTTGAAATGGGAAGGAGTTGGATATCACATCTCATGTTATAGGAAGGGTCTCAGGTTTGGTATTAGAAGCATTCAGATATCACATCTCATGCTATTGGAAGGGTCTCAGGATTGGAATGGGAAGGAGTTGGATATCACATCTCATGCTATAGGAAGGGGCTCGGGTTCGGTATTAGAACCATTGAGATATCACATCTCCTGCTATAGGAAGGGTCTCAGGGTTGAAATGGAAAGGAGTTGGATATCATATCTCAGGCTACAGGAAGGGTCTCTGGTTTGGTATTAGAAGCATTGAGATATCACATCTCATGCTATATAAAGGGTCTCAGGATTGGAATGGGAAGGAGTTGGATATCACATCTCATGCTGTAGGAAGGGTCTCATGTCTGGAATGGGAAGGAGTTGGATATCACATCTCATGCTATAAGAAGGGTCTCAGGTTTGGAATGGGAAGGAGTTGGATATCACATCTCATGTTATAGGAAGGGTCTCAGGTTTGGTATTAGAAGCATTGAGATATCAAATCTCATGCTGTAGTAAGGGTCTCAGGTTTTGAATAGGAAGGAATTGGATATTACATCTCATGCTATAGGAAGGGTCTCAGGTTTGGTATTAGAAACTTTGAGATATCACATCTCATGCTATAGGAAGAGACTCAGGATCGGAATGGGAAGGAGTTGGATATTGCATCTCATGTTTTAGGAAGGGTCTCAGGTTGGAATGGGAAGGAGTTTGGTATCACATCTCATGTTATAGGAAGGGTCACAGGTTTGGTATTAGAAGCATTGAGATATCACATCTCATGCTATAGAAAGGGTCTCAGGATTGGAATGGGAAGGAGTTGGATATCACATCTCATGCTGTGGGAAGGGTCTCATGTCTGGAATTGGAAGGAGTTGGATATCACATCTCATGCTACAGGAAGGGTCTCTGGTTTGCAATGGGAAGGAGTCAGATATCAAATCCCATGCTACAGGTAGGATCTCAGGTTTGTAATGGGAAGGAGTTGGATACCACATCTCATGCTATGGGAAGGGCCTCGGGTTTGGTATTAAAAGCACTGAAATATCACATCTCATGCTAGAGGAAGGGTCTCAGGATTGGAATGGGAAGGAGTTGGATATCACAGCTCATGCTAGAGGAAGGGTCTCAGGATAGGAATGGGAAGGAGTTGGATATAATATCTCATGCTATAGGAAAGGTCTCAGGTTTGGAATGGGAAGGAGTTCGATATCACATCTCATGTTATAGGAAGGGTCTCAGGTTTGGTATTAGAAGCATTCAGATATCACATCTCATGCTATACGAAGGGTCTCAGGATTGGAATGGGAAGGAGTTGGATATCACATCTCATGCTATAGGAAGAGTCTCAGGTTTGGAATCGAAGGAGTTGGATATCACTTCTCATGCTATAGGAAGGGGCTCGGGTTCGGTATTAGAACCATTGAGATATCACATCTCATGCTATAGGAAGGGTCTCAGGGTTGAAATGGAAAGGAGTTGGATATCATATCTCATGCTACAGGAAGGGTCTCTGGTTTGGTATTAGAAGCATTGAGATATCACATCTCATGCTATAGAAAGGGTCTCAGGATTGGAATGGGAAGAAGTTGGATATCACATCTCATGCTGTAGGAAGGGTCTCATGTCTGGAATGGGAAGGAGTTGGATATCACATCTCATGCTATAGGAAGGGTCTCTGGTTTGGTATTAGAAGCATTGAGATATCACATCTCATGCTATATGATGGGTCTCAGGTTTGGAATGGGAAGGGGTTGGATATCACATCTTATGTTAGGAAGGGTCTCAGGTTTGATATTAGAAGGATTGAGATATCACATCTCATGCTATAGGAAGGGTCTCAGGACTGGAATGAGAAGGAATCGGATACCAAATCTCATGGTACAGGATGTATCTCAGGTTAGGAATAGCAAGAAGTCAGATATCAAATCGCATGCTACAGGTAGGATCTCAGGTTTGTAATGGGAAGTAGTTGGATACCACATCTCATGCTATGGAAGGGCCTCAGTTTTGGTATTAAAAGCACTGAGATATCACATCTCATGCTAGAGGAAGGGTCTCAGGATTGGAATGGGAAGGGTTTGGATATCACATCTCATGCTATAGGAAAGGTCTCAGGTTTGGAATGGGAAGGAGTTTGATATCACATCTCATGCTATTGGAAGGGTCTCAGGGTTGGAATGGGAACGAGTTGAATATCACATCTCATGCTATAGGAAGAGACTCAGGATTGGAATGGGAAGGAGTTGGATATTGCATCTCATGTTTTAGGAAGGGTCTCAGGTTGGAATGGGAAGGAGTTTGGTATCACATCTCATGTTATAGGAAGGGTCTCAGGTTTGGTATTAGAAGCATTGAGATATCACATCTCATGCTATAGAAAGGGTCTCAGGATTGGAATGGGAAGGAGTTGGATATCACATCTCATGCTACAAGAAGGGTATCAGGTTTGGAATGGGATGGAGTTGGCTATCACATTTCATGCTATAGGAAGTGTCTCAGGCTTGGTATTAGAAGCATTGAGATATGACATCTCATGTTATAGAAAGGGTCTCAGCCTTGGAATGGGAAGGAGTTGGATATCACATCTCATGCCATAGGAAGGGTCTCAGGTTTGGAATGAGAAGGAGTTGGATATCACTTCTCATGCTATAGGAAGGGTCTCAGGTTTGGAATGGGACGGAGTTGGATATCACATCTCATGTTATAGGAATGGTCTCATGTTTGGTATTAGAAGCATTGAGATATCACATCTCATGCTATAGGAAGGGTCTCAGGATTGGAATGGGAAGGAGTTGGATGTCACATCTCATGCTATAGGAAGGGTCTCAGGTTTGGTATTAGAAGCATTGAGATATCACATCTCATGCTATATGATGGGTCTCAGGTTTGGAATGGGAAGGGGTTGGATATCACATCTTATGTTATAGGAAGGGTCTCAGGTTTGATATTAGAAGGATTGAGATATCACATCTCATGCTATAGGAAGGGTCTCAGGATTGGAATGGGAAGGAGTTGGATATCAAATATCATGCTATAGGAAGAGTCTCAGGTTTGGTATTAGATGCATTGAGATATCACATCTCATGCTATTGGAAGGGTCTCAGGGTTGGAATGGGAACGAGTTGAATATCACATCTCATGCTATAGGAAGAGACTCAGAATTGGAATGGGAAGGAGTTGGATATTGCATCTCATGTTTTAGGAAGGGTCTCAGGTTGGAATGGGAAGGAGTTTGGTATCACATCTCATGTTATAGGAAGGGTCTCAGGTTTGGTATTAGAAGAATTGAGATATCACATCTCATGCTATAGAAAGGGTCTCAGGATTGGAATGGGAAGGAGTTGGATATCACATCTCATGCTGTGGGAAGGGTCTCATGTCTGGAATTGGAAGGAGTTGGATATCACATCTCATGCTACAGGAAGGGTCTCTGGTTTGCAGTGGGAAGGAGTCAGATATCAAATCCCATGCTACAGGTAGGATCTCAGGTTTGTAATGGGAAGGAGTTGGATACCACATCTCATGCTATGGGAAGGGCCTCGGTTTTGGTATTAAAAGCACTGAAATATCACATCTCATGCTAGAGGAAGGGTCTCAGGATTGGAATGGGAAGGAGTTGGATATCACAGCTCATGCTAGAGGAAGGGTCTCAGGATAGGAATGGGAAGGAGTTGGATATAATATCTCATGCTATAGGAAAGGTCTCAGGTTTGGAATGGGAAGGAGTTGGATATCACATCTCATGTTATAGGAAGGGTCTCAGGTTTGGTATTAGAAGCATTCAGATATCACATCTCATGCTATACGAAAGGTCTCAGGATTGGAATGGGAAGGAGTTGGATATCACATCTCATGCTACAAGAAGGGTATCAGGTTTGGAATGGGAAGGAGTTTGATATCACATCTCATGCTATAGGAAGGGTCTCATGTTTGAAATGGGAAGGAGTTGGATATCACATCTCATGTTATAGGAAGGGTCTCAGGTTTGGTATTAGAAGCATTCAGATATCACATCTCATGCTATAGGAAGGGTCTCAGGATTGGAATGGGAAGGAGTTGGATATCACATCTCATGCTATAGGAAGGGGCTCGGGTTCGGTATTAGAACCATTGAGATATCACATCTCCTGCTATAGGAAGGGTCTCAGGGTTGAAATGGAAAGGAGTTGGATATCATATCTCAGGCTACAGGAAGGGTCTCTGGTTTGGTATTAGAAGCATTGAGATATCACATCTCATGCTATATAAAGGGTCTCAGGATTGGAATGGGAAGGAGTTGGATATCACATCTCATGCTGTAGGAAGGGTCTCATGTCTGGAATGGGAAGGAGTTGGATATCACATCTCATGCTATAAGAAGGGTCTCAGGTTTGGAATGGGAAGGAGTTGGATATCACATCTCATGTTATAGGAAGGGTCTCAGGTTTGGTATTAGAAGCATTGAGATATCAAATCTCATGCTGTAGTAAGGGTCTCAGGTTTTGAATAGGAAGGAATTGGATATTACATCTCATGCTATAGGAAGGGTCTCAGGTTTGGTATTAGAAACTTTGAGATATCACATCTCATGCTATAGGAAGGGTCTCAGGATTGGAATGGGAAGGAGTTGGATATCACATATCATGCTATAGGAAGAGTCTCAGGTTTGGTATTAGATGCATTGAGATATCACATCTCATGCTATTGGAAGGGTCTCAGGGTTGGAATGGGAACGAGTTGAATATCACATCTCATGCTATAGGAAGAGACTCAGGATCGGAATGGGAAGGAGTTGGATATTGCATCTCATGTTTTAGGAAGGGTCTCAGGTTGGAATGGGAAGGAGTTTGGTATCACATCTCATGTTATAGGAAGGGTCACAGGTTTGGTATTAGAAGCATTGAGATATCACATCTCATGCTATAGAAAGGGTCTCAGGATTGGAATGGGAAGGAGTTGGATATCACATCTCATGCTGTGGGAAGGGTCTCATGTCTGGAATTGGAAGGAGTTGGATATCACATCTCATGCTACAGGAAGGGTCTCTGGTTTGCAATGGGAAGGAGTCAGATATCAAATCCCATGCTACAGGTAGGATCTCAGGTTTGTAATGGGAAGGAGTTGGATACCACATCTCATGCTATGGGAAGAGCCTCGGGTTTGGTATTAAAAGCACTGAAATATCACATCTCATGCTAGAGGAAGGGTCTCAGGATTGGAATGGGAAGGAGTTGGATATCACAGCTCATGCTAGAGGAAGGGTCTCAGGATAGGAATGGGAAGGAGTTGGATATAATATCTCATGCTATAGGAAAGGTCTCAGGTTTGGAATGGGAAGGAGTTCGATATCACATCTCATGTTATAGGAAGGGTCTCAGGTTTGGTATTAGAAGCATTCAGATATCACATCTCATGCTATACGAAGGGTCTCAGGATTGGAATGGGAAGGAGTTGGATATCACATCTCATGCTATAGGAAGAGTCTCAGGTTTGGAATCGAAGGAGTTGGATATCACTTCTCATGCTATAGGAAGGGGCTCGGGTTCGGTATTAGAACCAATGAGATATCACATCTCATGCTATAGGAAGGGTCTCAGGGTTGAAATGGAAAGGAGTTGGATATCATATCTCATGCTACAGGAAGGGTCTCTGATTTGGTATTAGAAGCATTGAGATATCACATCTCATGCTATAGAAAGGGTCTCAGGATTGGAATGGGAAGAAGTTGGATATCACATCTCATGCTGTAGGAAGGGTCTCATGTCTGGAATGGGAAGGAGTTGGATATCACATCTCATGCTATAGGAAGGGTCTCTGGTTTGGTATTAGAAGCATTGAGATATCACATCTCATGCTATATGATGGGTCTCAGGTTTGGAATGGGAAGGGGTTGGATATCACATCTTATGTTAGGAAGGGTCTCAGGTTTGATATTAGAAGGATTGAGATATCACATCTCATGCTATAGGAAGGGTCTCAGGACTGGAATGAGAAGGAATCGGATACCAAATCTCATGGTACAGGATGTATCTCAGGTTAGGAATAGCAAGAAGTCAGATATCAAATCGCATGCTACAGGTAGGATCTCAGGTTTGTAATGGGAAGTAGTTGGATACCACATCTCATGCTATGGAAGGGCCTCAGTTTTGGTATTAAAAGCACTGAGATATCACATCTCATGCTAGAGGAAGGGTCTCAGGATTGGAATGGGAAGGGTTTGGATATCACATCTCATGCTATAGGAAAGGTCTCAGGTTTGGAATGGGAAGGAGTTTGATATCACATCTCATGCTATTGGAAGGGTCTCAGGGTTGGAATGGGAACGAGTTGAATATCACATCTCATGCTATAGGAAGAGACTCAGGATTGGAATGGGAAGGAGTTGGATATTGCATCTCATGTTTTAGGAAGGGTCTCAGGTTGGAATGGGAAGGAGTTTGGGATCACATCTCATGTTATAGGAAGGGTCTCAGGTTTGGTATTAGAAGCATTGAGATATCACATCTCATGCTATAGAAAGGGTCTCAGGATTGGAATGGGAAGGAGTTGGATATCACATCTCATGCTACAAGAAGGGTATCAGGTTTGGAATGGGATGGAGTTGGCTATCACATTTCATGCTATAGGAAGTGTCTCAGGTTTGGTATTAGAAGCATTGAGATATGACATCTCATGTTATAGAAAGGGTCTCAGCCTTGGAATGGGAAGGAGTTGGATATCACATCTCATGCCATAGGAAGGGTCTCAGGTTTGGAATGAGAAGGAGTTGGATATCACTTCTCATGCTATAGGAAGGGTCTCAGGTTTGGAATGGGACGGAGTTGGATATCACATCTCATGTTATAGGAATGGTCTCATGTTTGGTATTAGAAGCATTGAGATATCACATCTCATGCTATAGGAAGGGTCTCAGGATTGGAATGGGAAGGAGTTGGATGTCACATCTCATGCTATAGGAAGGGTCTCAGGTTTGGTATTAGAAGCATTGAGATATCACATCTCATGCTATATGATGGGTCTCAGGTTTGGAATGGGAAGGGGTTGGATATCACATCTTATGTTATAGGAAGGGTCTCAGGTTTGATATTAGAAGGATTGAGATATCACATCTCATGCTATAGGAAGGGTCTCAGGACTGGAATGAGAAGGAATCGGATACCAAATCTCATGGTACAGGATGTATCTCAGGTTAGGAATAGCAAGAAGTCAGATATCAAATCGCATGCTACAGGTAGGATCTCAGGTTTGCAATGGGAAGTAGTTGGATACCACATCTCATGCTATGGAAGGGCCTCAGTTTTGGTATTAAAAGCACTGAGATATCACATCTCATGCTAGAGGAAGGGTCTCAGGATTGGAATGGGAAGGGTTTGGATATCCCATCTCATGCTATAGGAAAGGTCTCAGGTTTGGAATGGGAAGGAGTTCGATATCACATCTCATGCTATAGGAAGGGTCTCATGTTTGAAATGGGAAGGAGTTGGATATCACATCTCATGTTATAGGAAGGGTCTCCGGTTTGGTATTAGAAGCATTCAGATATCACATCTCATGCTATAGGAAGGGTCTCAGGATTGGAATGGGAAGGAGTTGGATATCACATCTCATGCTATAGGAAGGGGCTCGGGTTCGGTATTAGAACCATTGAGATATCACATCTCCTGCTATAGGAAGGGTCTCAGGGTTGAAATGGAAAGGAGTTGGATATCATATCTCATGCTACAGGAAGGGTCTCTGGTTTGGTATTAGAAGCATTGAGATATCACATCTCATGCTATATAAAGGGTCTCAGGATTGGAATGGGAAGGAGTTGGATATCACATCTCATGTTATAGGAAGGGTCTCAGGTTTGGTATTAGAAGCATTGAGATATCAAATCTCATGCTGTAGTAATGGTCTCAGGTTTTGAATAGGAAGGAATTGGATATTACATCTCATGCTATAGGAAGGGTCTCAGGTTTGGTATTAGAAACTTTGAGATATCACATCTCATGCTATAGGAAGGGTCTCAGGATTGGAATGGGAAGGAGTTGGATATCACATATCATGCTATAGGAAGAGTCTCAGGTTTGGTATTAGATGCATTGAGATATCACATCTCATGCTATTGGAAGGGTCTCAGGGTTGGAATGGGAACGAGTTGAATATCACATTTCATGCTATAGGAAGAGACTCAGAATTGGAATGGGAAGGAGTTGGATATTGCATCTCATGTTTTAGGAAGGGTCTCAGGTTGGAATGGGAAGGAGTTTGGTATCACATCTCATGTTATAGGAAGGGTCTCAGGTTTGGTATTAGAAGCATTGAGATATCACATCTCATGCTATAGAAAGGGTCTCAGGATTGGAATGGGAAGGAGTTGGATATCACATCTCATGCTGTGGGAAGGGTCTCATGTCTGGAATTGGAAGGAGTTGGATATCACATCTCATGCTACATGAAGGGTCTCTGGTTTGCAATGGGAAGGAGTCAGATATCAAATCCCATGCTACAGGTAGGATCTCAGGTTTGTAATGGGAAGGAGTTGGATACCACATCTCATGCTATGGGAAGGGCCTCGGTTTTGGTATTAAAAGCACTGAAATATCACATCTCATGCTAGAGGAAGGGTCTCAGGATTGGAATGGGAAGGAGTTGGATATCACAGCTCATGCTAGAGGAAGGGTCTCAGGATAGGAATGGGAAGGAGTTGGATATAATATCTCATGCTATAGGAAAGGTCTCAGGTTTGGAATGGGAAGGAGTTCGATATCACATCTCATGTTATAGGAAGGGTCTCAGGTTTGGTATTAGAAGCATTCAGATATCACATCTCATGCTATACGAAAGGTCTCAGGATTGGAATGGGAAGGAGTTGGATATCACATCTCATGCTATAGGAAGAGTCTCAGGTTTGGAATCGAAGGAGTTGGATATCACTTCTCATGCTATAGGAAGGGGCTCGGGTTCGGTATTAGAACCATTGAGATATCACATCTCATGCTATAGGAAGGGTCTCAGGGTTGAAATGGAAAGGAGTTGGATATCATATCTCATGCTACAGGAAGGGTCTCTGGTTTGGTATTAGAAGCATTGAGATATGACATCTCATGTTATAGAAAGGGTCTCAGCCTTGGAATGGGAAGGAGTTGGATATCACATCTCATGCTATAGGAAGGGTCTCAGGTTTGGAATGGGAAGGGGTTGGATATCACATCTCGTGCCAAAGGAAGGGTCTCATGGTTGGAATGGGAAGGAATTGGATATCATATCTCATGCTACAGGAAGGGTCTCTGGTTTGCAATGGGAAGGAGTTGGATATCACATCTCATGCTATAGGAAGGATCTCAGGTTTGGAATTGGAAGGAGTTGGATATCACATATCATGTTATAGGAAGGGTCTCAGGTTTGGTATTAGATGCATTGAGATATCACATCTCATGCTATAGGAAGGGTCTCAGGGTTGGAATGGGAACAAGTTGGATATCACATCTCATGCTACAAGAAGGGTATCAGGTTTGGAATGGGATGGAGTTGGCTATCACATTTCATGCTGTAGGAAGGGTCTCAGGTTTGGTATTAGAAGCATTGAGATATCAAATCTCATGCTGTAGTAAGGGTCTCAGGTTTTGAATAGGAAGGAATTGGATATTACATCTCATGCTATAGGAAGGGTCTCAGGTTTGGTATTAGAAACTTTGAGATATCACATCTCATGCTATAGGAAGGGTCTCAGGATTGGAATGGGAAGGAGTTGGATATCACATATCATGCTATAGGAAGAGTCTCAGGTTTGGTATTAGATGCATTGAGATATCACATCTCATGCTATTGGAAGGGTCTCAGGGTTGGAATGGGAACGAGTTGAATATCACATCTCATGCTATAGGAAGAGATTCAGGATTGGAATGGGAAGGAGTTGGATATTGCATCTCATGTTTTAGGAAGGGTCTCAGGTTGGAATGGGAAGGAGTTTGGTATCACATCTCATGTTATAGGAAGGGTCTCAGGTTTGGTATTAGAAGCATTGAGATATCACATCTCATGCTATAGAAAGGGTCTCAGGATTGGAATGGGAAGGAGTTGGATATCACATCTCATGCTACAAGAAGGGTATCAGGTTTGGAATGGGATGGAGTTGGCTATCACATTTCATGCTATAGGAAGGGTCTCAGGTTTGGTATTAGAAGCATTGAGATATGACATCTCATGTTATAGAAAGGGTCTCAGCCTTGGAATGGGAAGGAGTTGGATATCACATCTCATGCCATAGGAAGGGTCTCAGGTTTGGAATGGGACGGAGTTGGATATCACATCTCATGTTATAGGAATGGTCTCATGTTTGGTATTAGAAGCATTGAGATATCACATCTCATGCTATCGGAAGGGTCTCAGGATTGGAATGGGAAGGAGTTGGATGTCACATCTCATGCTATAGGAAGGGTCTCAGGTTTGGTATTAGAAGCATTGAGATATCACATCTCATGCTATATGATGGGTCTCAGGTTTGGAATGGGAAGGGGTTGGATATCACATCTTATGTTATAGGAAGGGTCTCAGGTTTGATATTAGAAGGATTGAGATATCACATCTCATGCTATAGGAAGGGTCTCAGGACTGGAATGAGAAGGAATCGGATACCAAATCTCATGGTACAGGATGTATCTCAGGTTAGGAATAGCAAGAAGTCAGATATCAAATCGCATGCTACAGGTAGGATCTCAGGTTTGCAATGGGAAGTAGTTGGATACCACATCTCATGCTATGGAAGGGCCTCAGTTTTGGTATTAAAAGCACTGAGATATCACATCTCATGCTAGAGGAAGGGTCTCAGGATTGGAATGGGAAGGGTTTGGATATCACATCTCATGCTATAGGAAAGGTCTCAGGTTTGGAATGGGAAGGAGTTCGATATCACATCTCATGTTATAGGAAGGGTCTCCGGTTTGGTATTAGAAGCATTCAGATATCACATCTCATGCTATAGGAAGGGTCTCAGGATTGGAATGGGAAGGAGTTGGATATCCCATCTCATGCTATAGGAAGGGGCTCGGGTTCGGTATTAGAACCATTGAGATATCACATCTCCTGCTATAGGAAGGGTCTCAGGGTTGAAATGGAAAGGAGTTGGATATCATATCTCATGCTACAGGAAGGGTCTCTGGTTTGGTATTAGAAGCATTGAGATATCACATCTCATGCTATATAAAGGGTCTCAGGATTGGAATGGGAAGGAGTTGGATATCACATCTCATGCTGTAGGAAGGGTCTCATGTCTGGAATTGGAAGGAGTTGGATATCTCATCTCATGCTATAAGAAGGGTCTCAGGTTTGGAATGGGAAGGAGTTGGATATCACATCTCATGTTATAGGAAGGGTCTCAGGTTTGGTATTAGAAGCATTGAGATATCAAATCTCATGCTGTAGTAATGGTCTCAGGTTTTGAATAGGAAGGAATTGGATATTACATCTCATGCTATAGGAAGGGTCTCAGGTTTGGTATTAGAAACTTTGAGATATCACATCTCATGCTATAGGAAGGGTCTCAGGATTGGAATGGGAAGGAGTTGGATATCACATATCATGCTATAGGAAGAGTCTCAGGTTTGGTATTAGATGCATTGAGATATCACATCTCATGCTATTGGAAGGGTCTCAGGGTTGGAATGGGAACGAGTTGAATATCACATCTCATGCTATAGGAAGAGACTCAGAATTGGAATGGGAAGGAGTTGGATATTGCATCTCATGTTTTAGGAAGGGTCTCAGGTTGGAATGGGAAGGAGTTTGGTATCACATCTCATGTTATAGGAAGGGTCTCAGGTTTGGTATTAGAAGCATTGAGATATCACATCTCATGCTATAGAAAGGGTCTCAGGATTGGAATGGGAAGGGTTTGGATATCACATCTCATGCTATAGGAAAGGTCTCAGGTTTGGAATGGGAAGGAGTTCGATATCACATCTCATGCTATAGGAAGGGTCTCATGTTTGAAATGGGAAGGAGTTGGATATCACATCTCATGTTATAGGAAGGGTCTCCGGTTTGGTATTAGAAGCATTCAGATATCACATCTCATGCTATAGGAAGGGTCTCAGGATTGGAATGGGAAGGAGTTGGATATCACATCTCATGCTATAGGAAGGGGCTCGGGTTCGGTATTAGAACCATTGAGATATCACATCTCCTGCTATAGGAAGGGTCTCAGGGTTGAAATGGAAAGGAGTTGGATATCATATCTCATGCTACAGGAAGGGTCTCTGGTTTGGTATTAGAAGCATTGAGATATCACATCTCATGCTATATAAAGGGTCTCAGGATTGGAATGGGAAGGAGTTGGATATCACATCTCATGCTGTAGGAAGGGTCTCATGTCTGGAATTGGAAGGAGTTGGATATCACATCTCATGCTATAAGAAGGGTCTCAGGTTTGGAATGGGAAGGAGTTGGATATCACATCTCATGTTATAGGAAGGGTCTCAGGTTTGGTATTAGAAGCATTGAGATATCAAATCTCATGCTGTAGTAATGGTCTCAGGTTTTGAATAGGAAGGAATTGGATATTACATCTCATGCTATAGGAAGGGTCTCAGGTTTGGTATTAGAAACTTTGAGATATCACATCTCATGCTATAGGAAGGGTCTCAGGATTGGAATGGGAAGGAGTTGGATATCACATATCATGCTATAGGAAGAGTCTCAGGTTTGGTATTAGATGCATTGAGATATCACATCTCATGCTATTGGAAGGGTCTCAGGGTTGGAATGGGAACGAGTTGAATATCACATCTCATGCTATAGGAAGAGACTCAGAATTGGAATGGGAAGGAGTTGGATATTGCATCTCATGTTTTAGGAAGGGTCTCAGGTTGGAATGGGAAGGAGTTTGGTATCACATCTCATGTTATAGGAAGGGTCTCAGGTTTGGTATTAGAAGCATTGAGATATCACATCTCATGCTACATGAAGGGTCTCTGGTTTGCAATGGGAAGGAGTCAGATATCAAATCCCATGCTACAGGTAGGATCTCAGGTTTGTAATGGGAAGGAGTTGGATACCACATCTCATGCTATGGGAAGGGCCTCGGTTTTGGTATTAAAAGCACTGAAATATCACATCTCATGCTAGAGGAAGGGTCTCAGGATTGGAATGGGAAGGAGTTGGATATCACAGCTCATGCTAGAGGAAGGGTCTCAGGATAGGAATGGGAAGGAGTTGGATATAATATCTCATGCTATAGGAAAGGTCTCAGGTTTGGAATGGGAAGGAGTTCGATATCACATCTCATGTTATAGGAAGGGTCTCAGGTTTGGTATTAGAAGCATTCAGATATCACATCTCATGCTATACGAAAGGTCTCAGGATTGGAATGGGAAGGAGTTGGATATCACATCTCATGCTATAGGAAGAGTCTCAGGTTTGGAATCGAAGGAGTTGGATATCACTTCTCATGCTATAGGAAGGGGCTCGGGTTCGGTATTAGAACCATTGAGATATCACATCTCATGCTATAGGAAGGGTCTCAGGGTTGAAATGGAAAGGAGTTGGATATCATATCTCATGCTACAGGAAGGGTCTCTGGTTTGGTATTAGAAGCATTGAGATATGACATCTCATGTTATAGAAAGGGTCTCAGCCTTGGAATGGGAAGGAGTTGGATATCACATCTCATGCTATAGGAAGGGTCTCAGGTTTGGAATGAGAAGGAGTTGGATATCACTTCTCATGCTATAGGAAGGGTCTCAGGTTTGGAATGGGACGGAGTTGGATATCACATCTCATGTTATAGGAATGGTCTCATGTTTGGTATTAGAAGCATTGAGATATCACATCTCATGCTATAGGAATGGTCTCAGGATTGGAATGGGAAGGAGTTGGATGTCACATCTCATGCTATCGGAAGGGTCTCAGGTTTGGTATTAGAAGCATTGAGATATCACATCTCATGCTATAGGAAGGGCCTCAGGATTGGAATGGGAAGGAGTTGGATATCACATCTCATGCTATAGGAAGGGTCTCTGGTTTGGTATTAGAAGCATTGAGATATCACATCTCATGCTATATGATGGGTCTCAGGTTTGGAATGGGAAGGGGTTGGATATCACATCTTATGTTATAGGAAGGGTCTCAGGTTTGATATTAGAAGGATTGAGATATCACATCTCATGCTATAGGAAGGGTCTCAGGACTGGAATGAGAAGGAATCGGATACCAAATCTCATGGTACAGGATGTATCTCAGGTTAGGAATAGCAAGAAGTCAGATATCAAATCGCATGCTACAGGTAGGATCTCAGGTTTGTAATGGGAAGTAGTTGGATACCACATCTCATGCTATGGAAGGGCCTCAGTTTTGGTATTAAAAGCACTGAGATATCACATCTCATGCTAGAGGAAGGGTCTCAGGATTGGAATGGGAAGGGTTTGGATATCACATCTCATGCTATAGGAAAGGTCTCAGGTTTGGAATGGGAAGGAGTTCGATATCACATCTCATGCTATAGGAAGGGTCTCATGTTTGAAATGGGAAGGAGTTGGATATCACATCTCATGTTATAGGAAGGGTCTCAGGTTTGGTATTAGAAGCATTCAGATATCACATCTCATGCTATAGGAAGGGTCTCAGGATTGGAATGGGAAGGAGTTGGATATCACATCTCATGCTATAGGAAGGGGCTCGGGTTCGGTATCAGAACCATTGAGATATCACATCTCATGCTATAGGAAGGGTCCCAGGTTTGGAATGGGAAGGAGTTGGATATCACATCTCATGTTATAGGAAGGGTCTCAGGTTTGGTATTAGAAGCATTGAGATATCACATCTCATGCTATAGGAAGGGTCTCAGGTTTGGAATGGGAAGGAATTGGATATCACATCGTATGCTATAAGAAGGGTCTCAGGTTTGGAATGGGAAGGAGTTGGATATCACATCTCATGCTATAGGAAGGGTCTCAGGTTTGGAATGGGAAGGAGTTGGATATCACATCTCATGTTATAGGAAGGGTCTCAGGTTTGGTAGTAGAAGCATTGAGATATCACATCTCATGCTATAGGAAGGGTCTCAGGTTTTGAATTTGAAGGAATTGGATATCACATCTTATGCTATAGGAAGGGTGTCAGGTTTGGAATGGGAAGGAGTTGGATATCACATCTCATGTTAAAGGAAGGTTCTCAGGTTTGGTATTAGAAGCATTGAGATATCACATCTCATGCTATAGGAAAGGTCTCAGGATTGGAATGGGAAGGAGTTGGATATCACATCTCATGCTGTAGGAAGGGTCTCTGGTTTGCAATGGGAAGGAGTTGGATATCACATCTCATGCTATCGGAAGGATCTCATGTTTGGAATTGGAAGGAGTTGGATATCACATCTCATGTTATAGGAAGGGTCTCAGGTTTGGTATTAGAAGCATTGAGATATCACATCTCATGCTATAGGAAGGGTCTCAGGATTGGAATGGGAAGGAGTTGGAAATCACACATCATGCTATAGGAAGAGTCTCAGGTCTGGTATTAGATGCATTGAGATATCACATCTCATGCTGTTGGAAGGGTCTCAGGGTTGGAATGGGAACGAGTTGAATATCACATCTCATGCTATAGGAAGAGACTCAGGATCGGAATGGGAAGGAGTTGAATATTGCATCTCATGCTTTAGGAAGGGTCTCAGGTTTGGAATGGGAAGGAGTTGGGTATAACATCTCATGCTAGAGGAAGGGTCTCAGGATAGGAATGGGAAGGAGTTGGATATAATATCTCATGCTATAGGAAAGGTCTCAGGTTTGGAATGGGAAGGAGTTCGATATCACATCTCATGTTATAGGAAGGGTCTCAGGTTTGGTATTAGAAGCATTCAGATATCACATCTAATGCTATACGAAGGGTCTCAGTGTTGAAATGGAAAGGAGTTGGATATCATATCTCATGCTACAGGAAGGGTCTCTGGTTTGGTATTAGAAGCATTGAGATATCACATCTCATGCTATAGAAAGGGTCTCATGTCTGGAATGGGAAGGAGTTGGATATCACATCTCATGCTGTAGGAAGGGTCTCATGTTTGGAATGGGAAGGAGTTGGATATCACATCTCATGCTAAAAGAAGGGTCTCAGGTTTGGAATGGGAAGGAGTTGAATATCACATCTCATGCTATAGGAAGGGTCTCAGGTTTGGAATGGGAAGGAGTTGGATATCACATCTCATGTTATAGGAAGGGTCTCAGGTTTGGTATTAGAAGCATTGAGATATCACATCTCATGCTATAGGAAGGGTCTCAGGTTTGGAATGGGAAGGAATTGGATATCACATTGTATGCTATAAGAAGGGTCTCAGGTTTGGAATGGGAAGGAGTTGGATATCACATCTCATGCTATAGGAAGGGTCTCAGGTTTGGAATGGGAAGGAGTTGGATATCACATCTCATGTTATAGGAAGGGTCTCAGGTTTGGTATTAGAAGCATTGAGATATCACATCTCATGCTATAGGAAGGGTCTCAGGTTTTGAATTTGAAGGAATTGGATATCACATCTTATGCTATAGGAAGGGTGTCAGGTTTGGAATGGGAAGGAGTTGGATATCACATCTCATGTTAAAGGAAGGTTCTCAGGTTTGGTATTGGAAGCATTGAGATATCACATCTCATGCTATAGGAAGGGTCTCAGGATTGGAATGGGAAGGAGTTGGATATCACATCTCATGCTGTAGGAAGGGTCTCATGTTTGGAATGGGAAGGAGTTGGATATCACATCTCATGCTATAAGAAGGGTCTCAGGTTTGGAATGGGAAGGAGTTGGATATCACATCTCATGCTATAGGAAGGGTCTCAGGTTTGGAATGGGAAGGAGTTGGATATCACATCTCATGTTATAGGAAGGGTCTCAGGTTTGGTATTAGAAGCATTGAGATATCACATCTCATGCTATAGGAAGGGTCTCAGGTTTGGAATGGGAAGGAATTGGATATCACATCGTATGCTATAGGAAGGGTCTCAGGTTTGGAATGGGAAGGGGTTGGATATCACATCTCGTGCCAAAGGAAGGGTCTCATGGTTGGAATGGGAAGGAATTGGATATCATATCTCATGCTACAGGAAGGGTCTCTGGTTTGCAATGGGAATGAGTTGGATATCACATCTCATGCTATAGGAAGGATCTCAGGTTTGGAATTGGAAGGAGTTGGATATCACATATCATGTTATAGGAAGGGTCTCAGGTTTGGTATTAGATGCATTGAGATATCACATCTCATGCTATAGGAAGGGTCTGTCTCAGGGTTGGAATGGGAACGAGTTGGATATCACATCTCAAGCTACAAGAAGGGTATCAGGTTTGGAATGGGATGGAGTTGGCTATCACATTTCATGCTATAGGAAGGGTCTCAGGTTTGGTATTAGAAGCATTGAGATATCAAATCTCATGCTGTAGTAAGGGTCTCAGGTTTTGAATAGGAAGGAATTGGATATTACATCTCATGCTATAGGAAGGGTCTCAGGTTTGGTATTAGAAACTTTGAGATGTCACATCTCATGCTATAGGAAGGGTCTCAGGATTGGAATGGGAAGGAGTTGGATATCACATATCATGCTATAGGAAGAGTCTCAGGTTTGGTATTAGATGCATTGAGATATCACATCTCATGCTATTGGAATGGTCTCAGGGTTGGAATGGGAACGAGTTGAATATCACATCTCATGCTATAGGAAGAGACTCAGGATTGGAATGGGAAGGAGTTGGATATTGCATCTCATGTTTTAGGAAGGGTCTCAGGTTGGAATGGGAAGGAGTTTGGTATCACATCTCATGTTATAGGAAGGGTCTCAGGTTTGGTATTAGAAGCATTGAGATATCACATCTCATGCTATAGAAAGGGTCTCAGGATTGGAATGGGAAGGAGTTGGATATCACATCTCATGCTACAAGAAGGGTATCAGGTTTGGAATGGGATGGAGTTGGCTATCACATTTCATGCTATAGGAAGGGTCTCAGGTTTGGTATTAGAAGCATTGAGATATGACATCTCATGTTATAGAAAGGGTCTCAGCCTTGGAATGGGAAGGAGTTGGATATCACATCTCATGCTATAGGAAGGGTCTCAGGTTTGGAATGAGAAGGAGTTGGATATCACTTCTCATGCTATAGGAAGGGTCTCAGGTTTGGAATGGGACGGAGTTGGATATCACATCTCATGTTATAGGAATGGTCTCATGTTTGGTATTAGAAGCATTGAGATATCACATCTCATGCTATAGGAAGGGTCTCAGGATTGGAATGGGAAGGAGTTGGATGTCACATCTCATGCTATAGGAAGGGTCTCAGGTTTGGTATTAGAAGCATTGAGATATCACATCTCATGCTATATGATGGGTCTCAGGTTTGGAATGGGAAGGGGTTGGATATCACATCTTATGTTATAGGAAGGGTCTCAGGTTTGATATTAGAAGGATTGAGATATCACATCTAATGCTATAGGAAGGGTCTCAGGACTGGAATGAGAAGGAATCGGATACCAAATCTCATGGTACAGGATGTATCTCAGGTTAGGAATAGCAAGAAGTCAGATATCAAATCGCATGCTACAGGTAGGATCTCAGGTTTGTAATGGGAAGTAGTTGGATACCACATCTCATGCTATGGAAGGGCCTCAGTTTTGGTATTAAAAGCACTGAGATATCACATCTCATGCTAGAGGAAGGGTCTCAGGATTGGAATGGGAAGGGTTTGGATATCACATCTCATGCTATAGGAAAGGTCTCAGGTTTGGAATGGGAAGGAGTTCGATATCACATCTCATGCTATAGGAAGGGTCTCAGGATTGGAATGGGAAGGAGTTGGATATCACATCTCATGCTATAGGAAGGGGCTCGGGTTCGGTATTAGAACCATTGAGATATCACATCTCCTGCTATAGGAAGGGTCTCAGGGTTGAAATGGAAAGGAGTTGGATATCATATCTCATGCTACAGGAAGGGTCTCTGGTTTGGTATTAGAAGCATTGAGATATCACATCTCATGCTATATAAAGGGTTTCAGGATTGGAATGGGAAGGAGTTGGATATCACATCTCATGCTGTAGGAAGGGTCTCATGTCTGGAATGGGAAGGAGTTGGATATCACATCTCATGCTATAAGAAGGGTCTCAGGTTTGGAATGGGAAGGAGTTGGATATCACATCTCATGTTATAGGAAGGGTCTCAGGTTTGGTATTAGAAGCATTGAGATATCAAATCTCATGCTGTAGTAAGGGTCTCAGGTTTTGAATATGAAGGAATTGGATATTACATCTCATGCTATAGGAAGGGTCTCAGGTTTGGTATTAGAAACTTTGAGATATCACATCTCATGCTATAGGAAGGGTCTCAGGATTGGAATGGGAAGGAGTTGGATATCACATATCATGCTATAGGAAGAGTCTCAGGTTTGGTATTAGATGCATTGAGATATCACATCTCATGCTATTGGAAGGGTCTCAGGGTTGGAATGGGAACGAGTTGAATATCACATCTCATGCTATAGGAAGAGACTCAGAATTGGAATGGGAAGGAGTTGGATATTGCATCTCATGTTTTAGGAAGGGTCTCAGGTTGGAATGGGAAGGAGTTTGGTATCACATCTCATGTTATAGGAAGGGTCTCAGGTTTGGTATTAGAAGAATTGAGATATCACATCTCATGCTATAGAAAGGGTCTCAGGATTGGAATGGGAAGGAGTTGGATATCACATCTCATGCTGTGGGAAGGGTCTCATGTCTGGAATTGGAAGGAGTTGGATATCACATCTCATGCTACAGGAAGGGTCTCTGGTTTGCAGTAGGAAGGAGTCAGATATCAAATCCCATGCTACAGGTAGGATCTCAGGTTTGTAATGGGAAGGAGTTGGATACCACATCTCATGCTATGGGAAGGGCCTCGGTTTTGGTATTAAAAGCACTGAAATATCACATCTCATGCTAGAGGAAGGGTCTCAGGATTGGAATGGGAAGGAGTTGGATATCACAGCTCATGCTAGAGGAAGGGTCTCAGGATAGGAATGGGAAGGAGTTGGATATAATATCTCATGCTATAGGAAAGGTCTCAGGTTTGGAATGGGAAGGAGTTCGATATCACATCTCATGTTATAGGAAGGGTCTCAGGTTTGGTATTAGAAGCATTCAGATATCACATCTCATGCTATACGAAAGGTCTCAGGATTGGAATGGGAAGGAGTTGGATATCACATCTCATGCTATAGGAAGAGTCTCAGGTTTGGAATCGAAGGAGTTGGATATCACTTCTCATGCTATAGGAAGGGGCTCGGGTTCGGTATTAGAACCATTGAGATATCACATCTCATGCTATAGGAAGGGTCTCAGGGTTGAAATGGAAAGGAGTTGGATATCATATCTCATGCTACAGGAAGGGTCTCTGGTTTGGTATTAGAAGCATTGAGATATCACATCTCATGCTATAGAAAGGGTCTCAGGATTGGAATGGGAAGAAGTTGGATATCACATCTCATGCTGTAGGAAGGGTCTCATGTCTGGAATGGGAAGGAGTTGGATATCACATCTCATGCTATAAGAAGGGTCTCAAGTTTGGAATGGGAAGGAGTTGGATGTCACATCTCATGCTATAGGAAGGGTCTCAGGTTTGGTATTAGAAGCATTGAGATATCACATCTCATGCTATAGGAAGGGCCTCAGGATTGGAATGGGAAGCAGTTGGATATCACATCTCATGCTATAGGAAGGGTCTCTGGTTTGGTATTAGAAGCATTGAGATATCACATCTCATGCTATATGATGGGTCTCAGGTTTGGAATGGGAAGGGGTTGGATATCACATCTTATGTTATAGGAAGGGTCTCAGGTTTGATATTAGAAGGATTGAGATATCACATCTCATGCTATAGGAAGGGTCTCAGGACTGGAATGAGAAGGAATCGGATACCAAATCTCATGGTACAGGATGTATCTCAGGTTAGGAATAGCAAGAAGTCAGATATCAAATCGCATGCTACAGGTAGGATCTCAGGTTTGTAATGGGAAGTAGTTGGATACCACATCTCATGCTATGGAAGGGCCTCAGTTTTGGTATTAAAAGCACTGAGATATCACATCTCATGCTAGAGGAAGGGTCTCAGGATTGGAATGGGAAGGGTTTGGATATCACATCTCATGCTATAGGAAAGGTCTCAGGTTTGGAATGGGAAGGAGTTCGATATCACATCTCATGCTATAGGAAGGGTCTCATGTTTGAAATGGGAAGGAGTTGGATATCACATCTCATGTTATAGGAAGGGTCTCAGGTTTGGTATTAGAAGCATTCAGATATCACATCTCATGCTATAGGAAGGGTCTCAGGATTGGAATGGGAAGGAGTTGGATATCACATCTCATGCTATAGGAAGGGGCTCGGGTTCGGTATTAGAACCATTGAGATATCACATCTCCTGCTATAGGAAGGGTCTCAGGGTTGAAATGGAAAGGAGTTGGATATCATATCTCATGCTACAGGAAGGGTCTCTGGTTTGGTATTAGAAGCATTGAGATATCACATCTCATGCTATATAAAGGGTCTCAGGATTGGAATGGGAAGGAGTTGGATATCACATCTCATGCTGTAGGAAGGGTCTCATGTCTGGAATGGGAAGGAGTTGGATATCACATCTCATGCTATAAGAAGGGTCTCAGGTTTGGAATGGGAAGGAGTTGGATATCACATCTCATGTTATAGGAAGGGTCTCAGGTTTGGTATTAGAAGCATTGAGATATCAAATCTCATGCTGTAGTAAGGGTCTCAGGTTTTGAATAGGAAGGAATTGGATATTACATCTCATGCTATAGGAAGGGTCTCAGGTTTGGTATTAGAAACTTTGAGATATCACATCTCATGCTATAGGAAGGGTCTCAGGATTGGAATGGGAAGGAGTTGGATATCACATATCATGCTATAGGAAGAGTCTCAGGTTTGGTATTAGATGCATTGAGATATCACATCTCATGCTATTGGAAGGGTATCAGGGTTGGAATGGGAACGAGTTGAATATCACATCTCATGCTATAGGAAGAGACTCAGGATCGGAATGGGAAGGAGTTTGATATTGCATCTCATGTTTTAGGAAGGGTCTCAGGTTGGAATGGGAAGGAGTTTGGTATCACATCTCATGTTATAGGAAGGGTCTCAGGTTTGGTATTAGAAGCATTGAGATATCACATCTCATGCTATAGAAAGGGTCTCAGGATTGGAATGGGAAGGAGTTGGGTATAACATCTCATGCTAGAGGAAGGGTCTCAGGATAGGAATGGGAAGGAGTTGGATATAATATCTCATGCTATAGGAAAGGTCTCAGGTTTGGAATGGGAAGGAGTTCGATATCACATCTCATGTTATAGGAAGGGTCTCAGGTTTGGTATTAGAAGCATTCAGATATCACATCTAATGCTATACGAAGGGTCTCACGATTGGAACGGAAAGGGGTTGGATATCACATCTCATGCTATAGGAACAGTCTCAGGTTTGGAATCGAAGGAGTTGGATATCACTTCTCATGCTATAGGAAGGGGCTCGGGTTCGGTATTAGAACCATTGAGATATCACATCTCATGCTATAGGAAGGGTCTCAGGGTTGAAATGGAAAGGAGTTGGATATCATATCTCATGCTACAGGAAGGGTCTCTGGTTTGGTAATAGAAGCATTGAGATATCACATCTCATGCTATAGAAAGGGTCTCATGTCTGGAATGGGAAGGAGTTGGATATCACATCTCATGCTGTAGGAAGGGTCTCATGTTTGGAATGGGAAGGAGTTGGATATCACATCTCATGCTAAAAGAAGGGTCTCAGGTTTGGAATGGGAAGGAGTTGGATATCACATCTCATGTTATAGGAAGGGTCTCAGGTTTGGTATTAGAAGCATTGAGATATCACATCTCATGCTATAGGAAGGGTCTCAGGTTTGGAATGGGAAGGAATTGGATATCACATCGTATGCTATAAGAAGGGTCTCAGGTTTGGAATGGGAAGGAGTTGGATATCACATCTCATGCTATAGGAAGGGTCTCAGGTTTGGAATGGGAAGGAGTTGGATATCACATCTCATGTTATAGGAAGGGTCTCAGGTTTGGTATTAGAAGCATTGAGATATCACATCTCATGCTATAGGAAGGGTCTCAGGTTTTGAATTTGAAGGAATTGGATATCACATCTTACGCTATAGGAAGGGTGTCAGGTTTGGAATGGGAAGGAGTTGGATATCACATCTCATGTTAAAGGAAGGTTCTCAGGTTTGGTATTAGAAGCATTGAGATATCACATCTCATGCCATAGGAAGGGTCTCAGGATTGGAATGGGAAGGAGTTGGATATCACATCTCATGCTGTAGGAAGGGTCTCATGTTTGGAATGGGAAGGAGTTGGATATCACATCTCATGCTATAAGAAGGGTCTCAGGTTTGGAATGGGAAGGAGTTGGATATCACATCTCATGCTATAGGAAGGGTCTCAGGTTTGGAATGGGAAGGAGTTGGATATCACATCTCATGTTATAGGAAGGGTCTCAGGTTTGGTATTAGAAGCATTGAGATATCACATCTCATGCTATAGGAAGGGTCTCAGGTTTGGAATGGGAAGGAATTGGATATCACATCGTATGCTATAGGAAGGGTCTCAGGTTTGGAATGGGAAGGGGTTGGATATCACATCTCGTGCCAAAGGAAGGGTCTCATGGTTGGAATGGGAAGGAATTGGATATCATATCTCATGCTACAGGAAGGGTCTCTGGTTTGCAATGGGAAGGAGTTGGATATCACATCTCATGCTATAGGAAGGATCTCAGGTTTGGAATTGGAAGGAGTTGGATATCACATATCATGTTATAGGAAGGATCTCAGGTTTGGTATTAGATGCATTGAGATATCACATCTCATGCTATAGGAAGGGTCTCAGGGTTGGAATGGGAACGAGTTGGATATCACATCTCATGCTACAAGAAGGGTATCAGGTTTGGAATGGGATGGAGTTGGCTATCACATTTCATGCTATAGGAAGGGTCTCAGGTTTGGTATTAGAAGCATTGAGATATGACATCTCATGTTATAGAAAGGGTCTCAGCCTTGGAATGGGAAGGAGTTGGATATCACATCTCATGCTATAGGAAGGGTCTCAGGTTTGGAATGAGAAGGAGTTGGATATCACTTCTCATGCTATAGGAAGGGTCTCAGGTTTGGAATGGGACGGAGTTGGATATCACATCTCATGTTATAGGAATGGTCTCATGTTTGGTATTAGAAGCATTGAGATATCACATCTCATGCTATAGGAAGGGTCTCAGGATTGGAATGGGAAGGAGTTGGATGTCACATCTCATGCTATAGGAAGGGTCTCAGGTTTGGAATGGGAAGGAGTTTGATATCACATCTCATGCTATAGGAAGGGTCTCATGTTTGAAATGGGAAGGAGTTGGATATCACATCTCATGTTATAGGAAGGGTCTCAGGTTTGGTATTAGAAGCATTCAGATATCACATCTCATGCTATAGGAAGGGTCTCAGGATTGGAATGGGAAGGAGTTGGATATCACATCTCATGCTATAGGAAGGGGCTCGGTTCGGTATTAGAACCATTGAGATATCACATCTCCTGCTATAGGAAGGGTCTCAGGGTTGAAATGGAAAGGAGTTGGATATCATATCTCAGGCTACAGGAAGGGTCTCTGGTTTGGTATTAGAAGCATTGAGATATCACATCTCATGCTATATAAAGGGTCTCAGGATTGGAATGGGAAGGAGTTGGATATCACATCTCATGCTGTAGGAAGGGTCTCATGTCTGGAATGGGAAGGAGTTGGATATCACATCTCATGCTATAAGAAGGGTCTCAGGTTTGGAATGGGAAGGAGTTGGATATCACATCTCATGTTATAGGAAGGGTCTCAGGTTTGGTATTAGAAGCATTGAGATATCAAATCTCATGCTGTAGTAAGGGTCTCAGGTTTTGAATAGGAAGGAATTGGATATTACATCTCATGCTATAGGAAGGGTCTCAGGTTTGGTATTAGAAACTTTGAGATATCACATCTCATGCTATAGGAAGGGTCTCAGGATTGGAATGGGAAGGAGTTGGATATCACATATCATGCTATAGGAAGAGTCTCAGGTTTGGTATTAGATGCATTGAGATATCACATCTCATGCTATTGGAAGGGTCTCAGGGTTGGAATGGGAACGAGTTGAATATCACATCTCATGCTATAGGAAGAGACTCAGGATCGGAATGGGAAGGAGTTGGATATTGCATCTCATGTTTTAGGAAGGGTCTCAGGTTGGAATGGGAAGGAGTTTGGTATCACATCTCATGTTATAGGAAGGGTCTCAGGTTTGGTATTAGAAGCATTGAGATATCACATCTCATGCTATAGAAAGGGTCTCAGGATTGGAATGGGAAGGAGTTGGATATCACATCTCATGCTGTGGGAAGGGTCTCATGTCTGGAATTGGAAGGAGTTGGATATCACATCTCATGCTACAGGAAGGGTCTCTGGTTTGCAATGGGAAGGAGTCAGATATCAAATCCCATGCTACAGGTAGGATCTCAGGTTTGTAATGGGAAGGAGTTGGATACCACATCTCATGCTATGGGAAGGGCCTCGGTTTTGGTATTAAAAGCACTGAAATATCACATCTCATGCTAGAGGAAGGGTCTCAGGATTGGAATGGGAAGGAGTTGGATATCACATCTCATGCTATAGGAAGAGTCTCAGGTTTGGAATCGAAGGAGTTGGATATCACTTCTCATGCTATAGGAAGGGGCTCGGGTTCGGTATTAGAACCATTGAGATATCACATCTCATGCTATAGGAAGGGTCTCAGGGTTGAAATGGAAAGGAGTTGGATATCATATCTCATGCTACAGGAAGGGTCTCTGGTTTGGTATTAGAAGCATTGAGATATCACATCTCATGCTATAGAAAGGGTCTCAGGATTGGAATGGGAAGAAGTTGGATATCACATCTCATGCTGTAGGAAGGGTCTCATGTCTGGAATGGGAAGGAGTTGGATATCACATCTCATGCTATAGGAAGGGTCTCTGGTTTGGTATTAGAAGCATTGAGATATCACATCTCATGCTATACGAAGGGTCTCAGGATTGGAATGGGAAGGAGTTGGATATCACATCTCATGCTATAGGAAGAGTCTCAGGTTTGGAATCGAAGGAGTTGGATATCACTTCTCATGCTATAGGAAGGGGCTCGGGTTCGGTATTAGAACCATTGAGATATCACATCTCATGCTATAGGAAGGGTCTCAGGGTTGAAATGGAAAGGAGTTGGATATCATATCTCATGCTACAGGAAGGGTCTCTGGTTTGGTATTAGAAGCATTGAGATATCACATCTCATGCTATAGAAAGGGTCTCAGGATTGGAATGGGAAGAAGTTGGATATCACATCTCATGCTGTAGGAAGGGTCTCATGTCTGGAATGGGAAGGAGTTGGATATCACATCTCATGCTATAGGAAGGGTCTCTGGTTTGGTATTAGAAGCATTGAGATATCACATCTCATGCTATATGATGGGTCTCAGGTTTGGAATGGGAAGGGGTTGGATATCACATCTTATGTTAGGAAGGGTCTCAGGTTTGATATTAGAAGGATTGAGATATCACATCTCATGCTATAGGAAGGGTCTCAGGACTGGAATGAGAAGGAATCGGATACCAAATCTCATGGTACAGGATGTATCTCAGGTTAGGAATAGCAAGAAGTCAGATATCAAATCGCATGCTACAGGTAGGATCTCAGGTTTGTAATGGGAAGTAGTTGGATACCACATCTCATGCTATGGAAGGGCCTCAGTTTTGGTATTAAAAGCACTGAGATATCACATCTCATGCTAGAGGAAGGGTCTCAGGATTGGAATGGGAAGGGTTTGGATATCACATCTCATGCTATAGGAAAGGTCTCAGGTTTGGAATGGGAAGGAGTTTGATATCACATCTCATGCTATAGGAAGGGTCTCATGTTTGAAATGGGAAGGAGTTGGATATCACATCTCATGTTATAGGAAGGGTCTCAGGTTTGGTATTAGAAGCATTCAGATATCACATCTCATGCTATAGGAAGGGTCTCAGGATTGGAATGGGAAGGAGTTGGATATCACATCTCATGCTATAGGAAGGGGCTCGGGTTCGGTATTAGAACCATTGAGATATCACATCTCCTGCTATAGGAAGGGTCTCAGGGTTGAAATGGAAAGGAGTTGGATATCATATCTCATGCTACAGGAAGGGTCTCTGGTTTGGTATTAGAAGCATTGAGATATCACATCTCATGCTATATAAAGGGTCTCAGGATTGGAATGGGAAGGAGTTGAATATCACATCTCATGCTGTAGGAAGGGTCTCATGTCTGGAATGGGAAGGAGTGGGTTTTCACATCTCATGCTATAAGAAGGGTCTCAGGTTTGGAATGGGAAGGAGTTGGATATCACATCTCATGTTATAGGAAGGGTCTCAGGTTTGGTATTAGAAGCATTGAGATATCAAATCTCATGCTGTAGTAAGGGTCTCAGGTTTTGAATAGGAAGGAATTGGATATTACATCTCATGCTATAGGAAGGGTCTCAGGTTTGGTATTAGAAACTTTGAGATATCACATCTCATGCTATAGGAAGGGTCTCAGGATTGGAATGGGAAGGAGTTGGATATCACATATCATGCTATAGGAAGAGTCTCAGGTTTGGTATTAGATGCATTGAGATATCACATCTCATGCTATTGGAAGGGTCTCAGGGTTGGAATGGGAACGAGTTGAATATCACATCTCATGCTATAGGAAGAGACTCAGGATCGGAATGGGAAGGAGTTGGATATTGCATCTCATGTTTTAGGAAGGGTCTCAGGTTGGAATGGGAAGGAGGTTGGTATCACATCTCATGTTATAGGAAGGGTCTCAGGTTTGGTATTAGAAGCATTGAGATATCACATCTCATGCTATAGAAAGGGTCTCAGGATTGGAATGGGAAGGAGTTGGATATCACATCTCATGCTGTGGGAAGGGTCTCATGTCTGGAATTGGAAGGAGTTGGATATCACATCTCATGCTATAAGAAGGGTCTCAGGTTTGGAATGGGAAGGAGTTGGATATCACATCTCCTGTTATAGGAGGAGTCTCAGGTTTGGTATTAGAAGCATTGAGATATCACATCTCATGCTATAGGAAGGGTCTCAGGATTGGAATGGAAAGGAATTGGATATCACATCTCATGCTACAGGAAGGGTCTCTGGTTTGCAATGGGAAGGAGTCAGATATCAAATCCCATGCTACAGGCAGGATCTCAGGTTTGTAATGGGAAGGAGTTGGATACCACATCTCATGCTATGGGAAGGGCCTCGGTTTTGGTATTAAAAGCACTGAGATATCACATCTCATGCTAGAGGAAGGGTCTCAGGATTGGAATGGGAAGGAGTTGGATATCACAGCTCATGCTAGAGGAAGGGTCTCAGGATAGGAATGGGAAGGAGTTGGATATAATATCTCATGCTATAGGAAAGGTCTCAGGTTTGGAATGGGAAGGAGTTCGATATCACATCTCATGTTATAGGAAGGGTCTCAGGTTTGGTATTAGAAGCATTCAGATATCACATCTCATGGTATACGAAGGGTCTCAGGATTGGAATGGGAAGGAGTTGGATATCACATCTCATGCTATAGGAAGAGTCTCAGGTTTGGAATCGAAGGAGTTGGATATCACTTCTCATGCTATAGGAAGGGGCTCGGGTTCGGTATTAGAACCATTGAGATATCACATCTCATGCTATAGGAAGGGTCTCAGGGTTGAAATGGAAAGGAGTTGTATATCATATCTCATGCTACAGGAATGGTCTCTGGTTTGGTATTAGAAGCATTGAGATATCACATCTCATGCTATAGAAAGGGTCTCAGGATTGGAATGGGAAGAAGTTGGATATCACATCTCATGCTGTAGGAAGGGTCTCATGTCTGGAATGGGAAGGAGTTGGATATCACATCTCATGCTATAAGAAGGGTCTCAGGTTTGGAATGGGAAGGAGTTGGATATCACCTCTCATGTTATAGGAAGGGTCTCAGGTTTGGTATTAGAAGCATTGAGATATCAAATCTCATGCTGTAGGAAGGTTCTCAGGTTTGGAATGGGAAGGAATTGGATATCACATCTCATGCTATAGGAAAGGTCTCTGGTTTGTAATGGGAAGGAGTTGGATATCACATCTCATGCTATCGGAAGGATCTCAGGTTTGGAATTGGAAGGAGTTGGATATCACATCTCATGCTATAGGAAGAGTCTCAGGTTTGGTATTAGATGCATTGAGATATCACATCTCATGCTGTTGGAAGGGTCTCAGGGTTGGAATGGGAACGAGTTGAATATCACATCTCATGCTATAGGACGAGACTCAGGATCGGAATGGGAAGGAGTTGAATATTGCATCTCATGCTTTAGGAAGGGTCTCAGGTTTGGAATGGGAAGGAGTTGGGTATAACATCTCATGCTAGAGGAAGGGTCTCAGGATAGGAATGGGAAGGAGTTGGATATAATATCTCATGCTATAGGAAAGGTCTCAGGTTTGGAATGGGAAGGAGTTCGATATCACATCTCATGTTATAGGAAGGGTCTCAGGTTTGGTATTAGAAGCATTCAGATATCACATCTAATGCTATACGAAAGGTCTCACGATTGGAATGGAAAGGGGTTGGATATCACATCTCATGCTATAGGAACAGTCTCAGGTTTGGAATCGAAGGAGTTGGATATCACTTCTCATGCTATAGGAAGGGGCTCGGGTTCGGTATTAGAACCATTGAGATATCACATCTCATGCTATAGGAAGGGTCTCAGGGTTGAAATGGAAAGGAGTTGGATATCATATCTCATGCTACAGGAAGGGTCTCTGGTTTGGTATTAGAAGCATTGAGATATCACATCTCATGCTATAGAAAGGGTCTCATGTCTGGAATGGGAAGGAGTTGGATATCACATCTCATGCTGTAGGAAGGGTCTCATGTTTGGAATGGGAAGTAGTTGGATATCACATCTCATGCTATAAGAAGGGTCTCAGGTTTGGAATGGGAAGGAGTTGGATATCACATCTCATGCTATAGGAAGGGTCTCAGGTTTGGAATGGGAAGGAGTTGGATATCACATCTCATGTTATAGGAAGGGTCTCAGGTTTGGTATTAGAAGCATTGAGATATCACATCTCATGCTATAGGAAGGGTCTCAGGTTTGGAATGGGAAGGAATTGGATATCACATCGTATGCTATAAGAAGGGTCTCAGGTTTGGAATGGGAAGGAGTTGGATATCACATCTCATGCTATAGGAAGGGTCTCAGGTTTGGAATGGGAAGGAGTTGGATATCACATCTCATGTTATAGGAAGGGTCTCAGGTTTGGTATTAGAAGCATTGAGATATCACATCTCCTGCTATAGGAAGGGTCTCAGGTTTTGAATTTGAAGGAATTGGATATCACATCTCATGCTATAGGAAGGGTCTCAGGTTTGGAAAGGGAAGGAGTTGGATATCACATCTCATGTTAAAGGAAGGTTCTCAGGTTTGGTATTAGAAGCATTGAGATATCACATCTCATGCTATAGGAAGGGTCTCAGGATTGGAATGGGAAGGAGTTGGATATCACATCTCATGCTGTAGGAAGGGTCTCATGTTTGGAATGGGAAGGAGTTGGATATCACATCTCATGCTATAAGAAGGGTCTCAGGTTTGGAATGGGAAGGAGTTGGATATCACATCTCATGCTATAGGAAGGGTCTCAGGTTTGGAATGGGAAGGAGTTGGATATCACATCTCATATTATAGGAAGGGTCTCAGGTTTGGTATTAGAAGCATTGAGATATCACATCTCATGCTATAGGAAGGGTCTCAGGTTTGGAATGGGAAGGAATTGGATATCACATCGTATGCTATAGGAAGGGTCTCAGGTTTGGAATGGGAAGAGGTTGGATATCACATCTCGTGCCAAAGGAAGGGTCTCATGGTTGGAATGGGAAGGAATTGGATATCATATCTCATGCTACAGGAAGGGTCTCTGGTTTGCAATGGGAAGGAGTTGGATATCACATCTCATGCTATAGGAAGGATCTCAGGTTTGGAATTGGAAGGAGTTGGATATCACATATCATGTTATAGGAAGGGTCTCAGGTTTGGTATTAGATGCATTGAGATATCAAATCTCATGCTATAGGAAGGGTCTCAGGGTTGGAATGGGAACGAGTTGGATATCACATCTCATGCTACAAGAAGGGTATCAGGTTTGGAATGGGATGGAGTTGGCTATCACATTTCATGCTATAGGAAGGGTCTCAGGTTTGGTATTAGAAGCATTGAGATATGACATCTCATGTTATAGAAAGGGTCTCAGCCTTGGAATGGGAAGGAGTTGGATATCACATCTCATGCTATAGGAAGGGTCTCAGGTTTGGAATGAGAAGGAGTTGGATATCACTTCTCATGCTATAGGAAGGGTCTCAGGTTTGGAATGGGACGGAGTTGGATATCACATCTCATGTTATAGGAATGGTCTCATGTTTGGTATTAGAAGCATTGAGATATCACATCTCATGCTATAGGAAGGGTCTCAGGATTGGAATGGAAAGGAGTTGGATGTCACATCTCATGCTATAGGAAGGGTCTCAGGTTTGGTATTAGAAGCATTGAGATATCACATCTCATGCTATAGGAAGGGCCTCAGGATTGGAATGGGAAGGAGTTGGATATCACATCTCATGCTATAGGAAGGGTCTCTGGTTTGGTATTAGAAGCATTGAGATATCACATCTCATGCTATATGATGGGTCTCAGGTTTGGAATGGGAAGGGGTTGGATATCACATCTTATGTTATAGGAAGGGTCTCAGGTTTGATATTAGAAGGATTGAGATATCACATCTCATGCTATAGGAAGGGTCTCAGGACTGGAATGAGAAGGAATCGGATACCAAATCTCATGGTACAGGATGTATCTCAGGTTAGGAATAGCAAGAAGTCTAATATCAAATCGCATGCTACAGGTAGGATCTCAGGTTTGTAATGGGAAGTAGTTGGATACCACATCTCATGCTATGGAAGGGCCTCAGTTTTGGTATTAAAAGCACTGAGATATCACATCTCATGCTAGAGGAAGGGTCTCAGGATTGGAATGGGAAGGGTTTGGATATCACATCTCATGCTATAGGAAAGGTCTCAGGTTTGGAATGGGAAGGAGTTCGATATCACATCTCATGCTATAGGAAGTGTCTCATGTTTGAAATGGGAAGGAGTTGGATATCACATCTCATGTTATAGGAAGGGTCTCAGGTTTGGTATTAGAAGCATTCAAATATCACATCTCATGCTATAGGAAGGGTCTCAGGATTGGAATGGGAAGGAGTTGGATATCACATCTCATGCTATAGGAAGGGGCTCGGGTTCGGTATTAGAACCATTGAGATATCACATCTCCTGCTATAGGAAGGGTCTCAGGGTTGAAATGGAAAGGAGTTGGATATCATATCTCATGCTACAGGAAGGGTCTCTGGTTTGGTATTAGAAGCATTGAGATATCACATCTCATGCTATATAAAGGGTCTCAGGATTGGAATGGGAAGGAGTTGGATATCACATCTCATGCTGTAGGAAGGGTCTCATGTCTGGAATGGGAAGGAGTTGGATATCACATCTCATGCTATAAGAAGGGTCTCAGGTCTGGAATGAGAAGGAGTTGGATATCACATCTCATGTTATAGGAAGGGTCTCAGGTTTGGTATTAGAAGCATTGAGATATCAAATCCCATGCTGTAGTAAGGGTCTCAGGTTTTGAATAGGAAGGAATTGGATATTACATCTCATGCTATAGGAAGGGTCTCAGGTTTGGTATGATATGATATGATATGATATGATATGGTATTTGTAACGCGCCTATACACAAGTGTTTCAAGGCGCGACGAGGCAGGGAGGGAGGGAAACAAGGGGAAGACAGACAAACGATCCTACTAGGCCAGGTGTCATTCAGATCGGGCAAGTGCAGAGGTAAGGGGAAAAAGGAGAAAGTGCAGGGGGAGGAGGTGGGGGGGAAAGTGCAGTACACGGTAAGTAGCGTAATAAAATAATAAATAATAAATAAAAGGGCCAGCTGGTGGCAAGTGCGAGGTAAGTGCAGAGCAAGTGCTAGGAAGGGGGCTGTAGGGATACAGTGACAGTCCCACAGTGCAGGGGGAGCCAGGGAGGCAGTGCAAGTGGAGAGTGGCTGGGCCCTGGACCGAGGTCGCTGAGAGTGGCCAAGATGCAGGTTTAGTGCAGAATTTCAGTGGGGAGTTAAGCAGGTTTAGCAGGGGAGAGGGAGAGAGAAGGCAGAAGCGAAGAGGAAGGTTTTGAGGTGCTTCCGGAACCGGAGATGGTTCTCCTCAAGTTTCAGGGAGGCAGGAAGGCTGTTCCAGAGGGAGGCCCCTGCTGCGGAGAGAGATCTACCCCCAGCTCGTTGCTTCGAGAAGCGGCTGACCATGAGGGAGTTGGAGACGGATGAGCGAAGGGCTCGTGAAGGAAGATATTTAGGAAGAGAGAGTTGAAGGTATTTAGGCCCCAGGCCCCAGAAGGCCTTGTGGACAATGCAGAGGGTTTTGAACTTAATCCTCGCAGCCACTGGGAGCCAGTGAAGAGATTTCAGTCCTGGAGAGATACGGTCCCTGGGCTTGAGGCCAAGGACAAGTCTCGCAGTTCTGTTCTGGATAAGTTGCAGAGGGCGGAGAGTGGAGGCAGGCAGATTAAGATAGAGGCTGTTACAGTAATCCAGCCTTGAGAGAACCAGGGCTCGGGAGACAGTGAGCTTCTGGGGGAAGGAGAGGAAGGGAAGAATACCTCTGAGGAGGTGCAGCTGGTAGTGTGACTTCTTAGAGACGTCAGATATATGAGGAGAGAAGGAGAGTGTGGAGTCGAAGATGACCCCAAGGTTTTTAGCCTTGCAGGTAGGGGCAGGAAGGGGGCCAAGGGAGGCCGGCCAGAGAGCTGCAGGGAAGGAGGGAGTGGGTGTGCCGATGAGTAGAATCTCAGTCTTACTGGCGTTAAGAAACTTTGAGATATCACATCTCATGCTATAGGAAGGGTCTCAGGATTGGAATGGGAAGGGGTTGGATATCACATATCATGCTATAGGAAGAGTCTCAGGTTTGGTATTAGATGCATTGAGATATCACATCTCATGCTATTGGAAGGGTCTCAGGGTTGGAATGGGAACGAGTTGAATATCACATCTCATGCTATAGGAAGAGACTCAGGATCGGAATGGGAAGGAGTTGGATATTGCATCTCATGTTTTAGGAAGGGTCTCAGGTTGGAATGGGAAGGAGTTTGGTATTACATCTCATGTTATAGGAAGGGTCTCAGGTTTGGTATTAGAAGCATTGAGATATCACATCTCATGCTATAGAAAGGGTCTCAGGATTGGAATGGGAAGGAGTTGGATATCACATCTCATGCTGTGGGAAAGGTCTCATGTCTGGAATTGGAAGGAGTTGGATATCACATCTCATGCTATAAGAAGGGTCTCAGGTTTGGAATGGGAAGGAGTTGGATATCACATCTCATGTTATAGGAGGAGTCTCAGGTTTGGTATTAGAAGCATTGAGATATCACATCTCATGCTATAGGAAGGGTCTCAGGATTGGAATTGAAAGGAATTGGATATCACATCTCATGCTACAGGAAGGGTCTCTGGTTTGCAATGGGAAGGAGTCAGATATCAAATCCCATGCTACAGGTAGGATCTCAGGTTTGTAATGGGAAGGAGTTGGATACCACATCTCATGCTATGGGAAGGGCCTCGGTTTTGGTATTAAAAGCACTGAGATATCACATCTCATGCTAGAGGAAGGGTCTCAGGATTGGAATGGGAAGGAGTTGGATATCACAGCTCATGCTAGAGGAAGGGTCTCAGGATAGGAATGGGAAGGAGTTGGATATAATATCTCATGCTATAGGAAAGGTCTCAGGTTTGGAATGGGAAGGAGTTCGATATCACATCTCATGTTATAGGAAGGGTCTCAGGTTTGGTATTAGAAGCATTCAGATATCACATCTCATGCTATACGAAGGGTCTCAGGATTGGAATGGGAAGGAGTTGGATATCACATCTCATGCTATAGGATGAGTCTCAGGTTTGGAATCGAAGGAGTTGGATATCACTTCTCAAGCTATAGGAAGGGGCTCGGGTTCGGTATTAGAACCATTGAGATATCACATCTCATGCTATAGGAAGGGTCTCAGGGTTGAAATGGAAAGGAGTTGGATATCATATCTCATGCTACAGGAAGGGTCTCTGGTTTGGTATTAGAAGCATTGAGATATCACATCTCATGCTATAGAAAGGGTCTCAGGATTGGAATGGGAAGAAGTTGGATATCACATCTCATGCTGTAGGAAGGGTCTCATGTCTGGAATGGGAAGGAGTTGGATATCACATCTCATGCTATAAGAAGGGTCTCAGGTTTGGAATGGGAAGGAGTTGGATGTCACATCTCATACTATAGGAAGGGTCTCAGGTTTGGTATTAAAAGCATTGAGATATCACATCTCATGCTATAGGAAGGGCCTCAGGATTGGAATGGGAAGGAGTTGGATATCACATCTCATGCTATGGGAAGGGTCTCTGGTTTGGTATTAGAAGCATTGAGATATCACATCTCATGCTATATGATGGGTCTCAGGTTTGGAATGGGAAGGGGTTGGATATCACATCTTATGTTATAGGAAGGGTCTCAGGTTTGATATTAGACGGATTGAGATATCACATCTCATGCTATAGGAAGGGTCTCAGGACTGGAATGAGAAGGAATCGGATACCAGATCTCATGGTACAGGATGTATCTCAGGTTAGGAATAGCAAGAAGTCAGATATCAAATCGCATGCTACAGGTAGGATCTCAGGTTTGTAATGGGAAGTAGTTGGATACCACATCTCATGCTATGGAAGGGCCTCAGTTTTGGTATTAAAAGCACTGAGATATCACATCTCATGCTAGAGGAAGGGTCTCAGGATTGGAATGGGAAGGGTTTGGATATCACATCTCATGCTATAGGAAAGGTCTCAGGTTTGGAATGGGAAGGAGTTCGATATCACATCTCATGCTATAGGAAGGGTCTCATGTTTAAAATGGGAAGGAGTTGGATATCACATCTCATGTTATAGGAAGGGTCTCAGGTTTGGTATTAGAAGCATTCAGATATCACATCTCATGCTATAGGAAGGGTCTCAGGATTGGAATGGGAAGGAGTTGGATATCACATCTCATGCTATAGGAAGGGGCTCGGGTTCGGTATTAGAACCATTGAGATATCACATCTCCTGCTATAGGAAGGATCTCAGGGTTGAAATGGAAAGGAGTTGGATATCATATCTCATGCTACAGGAAGGGTCTCTGGTTTGGTATTAGAAGCATTGAGATATCACATCTCATGCTATATAAAGGGTCTCAGGATTAGAATGGGAAGGAGTTGGATATCACATCTCATGCTGTAGGAAGGGTCTCATGTCTGGAATGGGAAGGAGTTGGATATCACATCTCATGCTATAAGAAGGGTCTCAGGTTTGGAATGGGAAGGAGTTGGATATCACATCTCATGTTATAGGAAGGGTCTCAGGTTTGGTATTAGAAGCATTGAGATATCAAATCTCATGCTGTAGTAAGGGTCTCAGGTTTTGAATAGGAAGGAATTGGATATTACATCTCATGCTATAGGAAGGGTCTCAGGTTTGGTATTAGAAACTTTGAGATATCACATCTCATGCTATAGGAAGGGTCTCAGGATTGGAATGGGAAGGAGTTGGATATCACAGCTCATGCTAGAGGAAGGGTCTCAGGATAGGAATGGGAAGGAGTTGGATATATCTCATGCTATAGGAAAGGTCTCAGGTTTGGAATGGGAAGGAGTTCGATATCACATCTCATGTTATAGGAAGGGTCTCAGGTTTGGTATTAGAAGCATTCAGATATCACATCTCATGGTATACGAAGGGTCTCAGGATTGGAATGGGAAGGAGTTGGATATCACATCTCATGCTATAGGAAGAGTCTCAGGTTTGGAATCGAAGGAGTTGGATATCACTTCTCATGCTATAGGAAGGGGCTCGGGTTCGGTATTAGAACCATTGAGATATCACATCTCATGCTATAGGAAGGGTCTCAGGGTTGAAATGGAAAGGAGTTGTATATCATATCTCATGCTACAGGAATGGTCTCTGGTTTGGTATTAGAAGCATTGAGATATCACATCTCATGCTATAGAAAGGGTCTCAGGATTGGAATGGGAAGAAGTTGGATATCACATCTCATGCTGTAGGAAGGGTCTCATGTCTGGAATGGGAAGGAGTTGGATATCACATCTCATGCTATAAGAAGGGTCTCAGGTTTGGAATGGGAAGGAGTTGGATATCACATCTCATGTTATAGGAAGGGTCTCAGGTTTGGTATTAGAAGCATTGAGATATCAAATCTCATGCTGTAGGAAGGTTCTCAGGTTTGGAATGGGAAGGAATTGGATATCACATCTCATGCTATAGGAAAGGTCTCTGGTTTGTAATGGGAAGGAGTTGGATATCACATCTCATGCTATCGGAAGGATCTCAGGTTCGGAATTGGAAGGAGTTGGATATCACATCTCATGCTATAGGAAGAGTCTCAGGTTTGGTATTAGATGCATTGAGATATCACATCTCATGCTGTTGGAAGGGTCTCAGGGTTGGAATGGGAACGAGTTGAATATCACATCTCATGCTATAGGAAGAGACTCAGGATCGGAATGGGAAGGAGTTGAATATTGCATCTCATGCTTTAGGAAGGGTCTCAGGTTTGGAATGGGAAGGAGTTGGGTATAACATCTCATGCTAGAGGAAGGGTCTCAGGATAGGAATGGGAAGGAGTTGGATATAATATCTCATGCTATAGGAAAGGTCTCAGGTTTGGAATGGGAAGGAGTTCGATATCACATCTCATGTTATAGGAAGGGTCTCAGGTTTGGTATTAGAAGCATTCAGATATCACATCTAATGCTATACGAAGGGTCTCACGATTGGAATGGAAAGGGGTTGGATATCACATCTCATGCTATAGGAACAGTCTCAGGTTTGGAATCGAAGGAGTTGGATATCACTTCTCATGCTATAGGAAGGGGCTCGGGTTCGGTATTAGAACCATTGAGATATCACATCTCATGCTATAGGAAGGGTCTCAGGGTTGAAATGGAAAGGAGTTGGATATCATATCTCATGCTACAGGAAGGGTGTCTGGTTTGGTATTAGAAGCATTGAGATATCACATCTCATGCTATAGAAAGGGTCTCATGTCTGGAATGGGAAGGAGTTGGATATCACATCTCATGCTGTAGGAAGGGTCTCATGTTTGGAATGGGAAGTAGTTGGATATCACATCTCATGCTATAAGAAGGGTCTCAGGTTTGGAATGGGAAGGAGTTGGATATCACATCTCATGCTATAGGAAGAGTCTCAGGTTTGGAATGGGAAGGAGTTGGATATCACATCTCATGTTATAGGAAGGGTCTCAGGTTTGGTATTAGAAGCATTGAGATATCACATCTCATGCTATAGGAAGGGTCTCAGGTTTGGAATGGGAAGGAGTTGGATATCACATCTCATGTTATAGGAAGGGTCTCAGGTTTGGTATTAGAAGCATTGAGATATCACATCTCCTGCTATAGGAAGGGTCTCAGGTTTTGAATTTGAAGGAATTGGATATCACATCTCATGCTATAGGAAGGGTCTCAGGTTTGGAAAGGGAAGGAGTTGGATATCACATCTCATGTTAAAGGAAGGTTCTCAGGTTTGGTATTAGAAGCATTGAGATATCACATCTCATGCTATAGGAAGGGTCTCAGGATTGGAATGGGAAGGAGTTGGATATCACATCTCATGCTGTAGGAAGGGTCTCATGTTTGGAATGGGAAGGAGTTGGATATCACATCTCATGCTATAAGAAGGGTCTCAGGTTTGGAATGGGAAGGAGTTGGATATCACATCTCATGCTATAGGAAGGGTCTCAGGTTTGGAATGGGAAGGAGTTGGATATCACATCTCATATTATAGGAAGGGTCTCAGGTTTGGTATTAGAAGCATTGAGATATCACATCTCATGCTATAGGAAGGGTCTCAGGTTTGGAATGGGAAGGAATTGGATATCACATCGTATGCTATAGGAAGGGTCTCAGGTTTGGAATGGGAAGAGGTTGGATATCACATCTCGTGCCAAAGGAAGGGTCTCATGGTTGGAATGGGAAGGAATTGGATATCATATCTCATGCTACAGGAAGGGTCTCTGGTTTGCAATGGGAAGGAGTTGGATATCACATCTCATGCTATAGGAAGGATCTCAGGTTTGGAATTGGAAGGAGTTGGATATCACATATCATGTTATAGGAAGGGTCTCAGGTTTGGTATTAGATGCATTGAGATATCAAATCTCATGCTATAGGAAGGGTCTCAGGGTTGGAATGGGAACGAGTTGGATATCACATCTCATGCTACAAGAAGGGTATCAGGTTTGGAATGGGATGGAGTTGGCTATCACATTTCATGCTATAGGAAGGGTCTCAGGTTTGGTATTAGAAGCATTGAGATATGACATCTCATGTTATAGAAAGGGTCTCAGCCTTGGAATGGGAAGGAGTTGGATATCACATCTCATGCTATAGGAAGGGTCTCAGGTTTGGAATGAGAAGGAGTTGGATATCACTTCTCATGCTATAGGAAGGGTCTCAGGTTTGGAATGGGACGGAGTTGGATATCACATCTCATGTTATAGGAATGGTCTCATGTTTGGTATTAGAAGCATTGAGATATCACATCTCATGCTATAGGAAGGGTCTCAGGATTGGAATGGGAAGGAGTTGGATGTCACATCTCATGCTATAGGAAGGGTCTCAGGTTTGGTATTAGAAGCATTGAGATATCACATCTCATGCTATAGGAAGGGCCTCAGGATTGGAATGGGAAGGAGTTGGATATCACATCTCATGCTATAGGAAGGGTCTCTGGTTTGGTATTAGAAGCATTGAGATATCACATCTCATGCTATAGGAAGGGTCTCAGGACTGGAATGAGAAGGAATCGGATACCAAATCTCATGGTACAGGATGTATCTCAGGTTAGGAATAGCAAGAAGTCTAATATCAAATCGCATGCTACAGGTAGGATCTCAGGTTTGTAATGGGAAGTAGTTGGATACCACATCTCATGCTATGGAAGGGCCTCAGTTTTGGTATTAAAAGCACTGAGATATCACATCTCATGCTAGAGGAAGGGTCTCAGGATTGGAATGGGAAGGGTTTGGATATCACATCTCATGCTATAGGAAAGGTCTCAGGTTTGGAATGGGAAGGAGTTCGATATCACATCTCATGCTATAGGAAGTGTCTCATGTTTGAAATGGGAAGGAGTTGGATATCACATCTCATGTTATAGGAAGGGTCTCAGGTTTGGTATTAGAAGCATTCAAATATCACATCTCATGCTATAGGAAGGGTCTCAGGATTGGAATGGGAAGGAGTTGGATATCACATCTCATGCTATAGGAAGGGGCTCGGGTTCGGTATTAGAACCATTGAGATATCACATCTCCTGCTATAGGAAGGGTCTCAGGGTTGAAATGGAAAGGAGTTGGATATCATATCTCATGCTACAGGAAGGGTCTCTGGTTTGGTATTAGAAGCATTGAGATATCACATCTCATGCTATATAAAGGGTCTCAGGATTGGAATGGGAAGGAGTTGGATATCACATCTCATGCTGTAGGAAGGGTCTCATGTCTGGAATGGGAAGGAGTTGGATATCACATCTCATGCTATAAGAAGGGTCTCAGGTCTGGAATGAGAAGGAGTTGGATATCACATCTCATGTTATAGGAAGGGTCTCAGGTTTGGTATTAGAAGCATTGAGATATCAAATCCCATGCTGTAGTAAGGGTCTCAGGTTTTGAATAGGAAGGAATTGGATATTACATCTCATGCTATAGGAAGGGTCTCAGGTTTGGTATGATATGATATGATATGATATGATATGGTATTTGTAACGCGCCTATACACAAGTGTTTCAAGGCGCGACGAGGCAGGGAGGGAGGGAAACAAGGGGAAGACAGACAAACGATCCTACTAGGCCAGGTGTCATTCAGATCGGGCAAGTGCAGAGGTAAGGGGAAAAAGGAGAAAGTGCAGGGGGAGGAGGTGGGGGGGAAAGTGCAGTACACGGTAAGTAGCGTAATAAAATAATAAATAATAAATAAAAGGGCCAGCTGGTGGCAAGTGCGAGGTAAGTGCAGAGCAAGTGCTAGGAAGGGGGCTGTAGGGATACAGTGACAGTCCCACAGTGCAGGGGGAGCCAGGGAGGCAGTGCAAGTGGAGAGTGGCTGGGCCCTGGACCGAGGTCGCTGAGAGTGGCCAAGATGCAGGTTTAGTGCAGAATTTCAGTGGGGAGTTAAGCAGGTTTAGCAGGGGAGAGGGAGAGAGAAGGCAGAAGCGAAGAGGAAGGTTTTGAGGTGCTTCCGGAACCGGAGATGGTTCTCCTCAAGTTTCAGGGAGGCAGGAAGGCTGTTCCAGAGGGAGGCCCCTGCTGCGGAGAGAGATCTACCCCCAGCTCGTTGCTTCGAGAAGCGGCTGACCATGAGGGAGTTGGAGACGGATGAGCGAAGGGCTCGTGAAGGAAGATATTTAGGAAGAGAGAGTTGAAGGTATTTAGGCCCCAGGCCCCAGAAGGCCTTGTGGACAATGCAGAGGGTTTTGAACTTAATCCTCGCAGCCACTGGGAGCCAGTGAAGAGATTTCAGTCCTGGAGAGATACGGTCCCTGGGCTTGAGGCCAAGGACAAGTCTCGCAGTTCTGTTCTGGATAAGTTGCAGAGGGCGGAGAGTGGAGGCAGGCAGATTAAGATAGAGGCTGTTACAGTAATCCAGCCTTGAGAGAACCAGGGCTCGGGAGACAGTGAGCTTCTGGGGGAAGGAGAGGAAGGGAAGAATACCTCTGAGGAGGTGCAGCTGGTAGTGTGACTTCTTAGAGACGTCAGATATATGAGGAGAGAAGGAGAGTGTGGAGTCGAAGATGACCCCAAGGTTTTTAGCCTTGCAGGTAGGGGCAGGAAGGGGGCCAAGGGAGGCCGGCCAGAGAGCTGCAGGGAAGGAGGGAGTGGGTGTGCCGATGAGTAGAATCTCAGTCTTACTGGCGTTAAGAAACTTTGAGATATCACATCTCATGCTATAGGAAGGGTCTCAGGATTGGAATGGCAAGGGGTTGGATATCACATATCATGCTATAGGAAGAGTCTCAGGTTTGGTATTAGATGCATTGAGATATCACATCTCATGCTATTGGAAGGGTCTCAGGGTTGGAATGGGAACGAGTTGAATATCACATCTCATGCTATAGGAAGAGACTCAGGATCGGAATGGGAAGGAGTTGGATATTGCATCTCATGTTTTAGGAAGGGTCTCAGGTTGGAATGGGAAGGAGTTTGGTATTACATCTCATGTTATAGGAAGGGTCTCAGGTTTGGTATTAGAAGCATTGAGATATCACATCTCATGCTATAGAAAGGGTCTCAGGATTGGAATGGGAAGGAGTTGGATATCACATCTCATGCTGTGGGAAAGGTCTCATGTCTGGAATTGGAAGGAGTTGGATATCACATCTCATGCTATAAGAAGGGTCTCAGGTTTGGAATGGGAAGGAGTTGGATATCACATCTCATGTTATAGGAGGAGTCTCAGGTTTGGTATTAGAAGCATTGAGATATCACATCTCATGCTATAGGAAGGGTCTCAGGATTGGAATTGAAAGGAATTGGATATCACATCTCATGCTACAGGAAGGGTCTCTGGTTTGCAATGGGAAGGAGTCAGATATCAAATCCCATGCTACAGGTAGGATCTCAGGTTTGTAATGGGAAGGAGTTGGATACCACATCTCATGCTATGGGAAGGGCCTCGGTTTTGGTATTAAAAGCACTGAGATATCACATCTCATGCTAGAGGAAGGGTCTCAGGATTGGAATGGGAAGGAGTTGGATATCACAGCTCATGCTAGAGGAAGGGTCTCAGGATAGGAATGGGAAGGAGTTGGATATAATATCTCATGCTATAGGAAAGGTCTCAGGTTTGGAATGGGAAGGAGTTCGATATCACATCTCATGTAATAGGAAGGGTCTCAGGTTTGGTATTAGAAGCATTCAGATATCACATCTCATGCTATACGAAGGGTCTCAGGATTGGAATGGGAAGGAGTTGGATATCACATCTCATGCTATAGGAAGAGTCTCAGGTTTGGAATCGAAGGAGTTGGATATCACTTCTCAAGCTATAGGAAGGGGCTCGGGTTCGGTATTAGAACCATTGAGATATCACATCTCATGCTATAGGAAGGGTCTCAGGGTTGAAATGGAAAGGAGTTGGATATCATATCTCATGCTACAGGAAGGGTCTCTGGTTTGGTATTAGAAGCATTGAGATATCACATCTCATGCTATAGAAAGGGTCTCAGGATTGGAATGGGAAGAAGTTGGATATCACATCTCATGCTGTAGGAAGGGTCTCATGTCTGGAATGGGAAGGAGTTGGATATCACATCTCATGCTATAAGAAGGGTCTCAGGTTTGGAATGGGAAGGAGTTGGATGTCACATCTCATGCTATAGGAAGGGTCTCAGGTTTGGTATTAAAAGCATTGAGATATCACATCTCATGCTATAGGAAGGGCCTCAGGATTGGAATGGGAAGGAGTTGGATATCACATCTCATGCTATGGGAAGGGTCTCTGGTTTGGTATTAGAAGCATTGAGATATCACATCTCATGCTATATGATGGGTCTCAGGTTTGGAATGGGAAGGGGTTGGATATCACATCTTATGTTATAGGAAGGGTCTCAGGTTTGATATTAGACGGATTGAGATATCACATCTCATGCTATAGGAAGGGTCTCAGGACTGGAATGAGAAGGAATCGGATACCAGATCTCATGGTACAGGATGTATCTCAGGTTAGGAATAGCAAGAAGTCAGATATCAAATCGCATGCTACAGGTAGGATCTCAGGTTTGTAATGGGAAGTAGTTGGATACCACATCTCATGCTATGGAAGGGCCTCAGTTTTGGTATTAAAAGCACTGAGATATCACATCTCATGCTAGAGGAAGGGTTTCAGGATTGGAATGGGAAGGGTTTGGATATCACATCTCATGCTATAGGAAAGGTCTCAGGTTTGGAATGGGAAGGAGTTCGATATCACATCTCATGCTATAGGAAGGGTCTCATGTTTAAAATGGGAAGGAGTTGGATATCACATCTCATGTTATAGGAAGGGTCTCAGGTTTGGTATTAGAAGCATTCAGATATCACATCTCATGCTATAGGAAGGGTCTCAGGATTGGAATGGGAAGGAGTTGGATATCACATCTCATGCTATAGGAAGGGGCTCGGGTTCGGTATTAGAACCATTGAGATATCACATCTCCTGCTATAGGAAGGATCTCAGGGTTGAAATGGAAAGGAGTTGGATATCATATCTCATGCTACAGGAAGGGTCTCTGGTTTGGTATTAGAAGCATTGAGATATCACATCTCATGCTATATAAAGGGTCTCAGGATTGGAATGGGAAGGAGTTGGATATCACATCTCATGCTGTAGGAAGGGTCTCATGTCTGGAATGGGAAGGAGTTGGATATCACATCTCATGCTATAAGAAGGGTCTCAGGTTTGGAATGGGAAGGAGTTGGATATCACATCTCATGTTATAGGAAGGGTCTCAGGTTTGGTATTAGAAGCATTGAGATATCAAATCTCATGCTGTAGTAAGGGTCTCAGGTTTTGAATAGGAAGGAATTGGATATTACATCTCATGCTATAGGAAGGGTCTCAGGTTTGGTATTAGAAACTTTGAGATATCACATCTCATGCTATAGGAAGGGTCTCAGGATTGGAATGGGAAGGAGTTGGATATCACATATCATGCTATAGGAAGAGTCTCAGGTTTGGTATTAGATGCATTGAGATATCACATCTCATGCTATAGGAAGAGACTCAGGATCGGAATGGGAAGGAGTTGGATATTGCATCTCATGTTTTAGGAAGGGTCTCAGGTTGGAATGGGAAGGAGTTTGGTATCACATCTCATGTTATAGGAAGGGTCTCAGGTTTGGTATTAGAAGCATTGAGATATCACATCTCATGCTATAGAAAGGGTCTCAGGATTGGAATGGGAAGAAGTTGGATATCACATCTCATGCTGTGGGAAGGGTCTCATGCCTGGAATTGGAAGGAGTTGGATATCACATCTCATGCTATAAGAAGGGTCTCAGGTTTGGAATGGGAAGGAGTTGGATGTCACATCTCATGCTATAGGAAGGGTCTCAGGTTTGGTATTAAAAGCATTGAGATATCACATCTCATGCTATAGGAAGGGCCTCAGGATTGGAATGGGAAGGAGTTGGATATCACATCTCATGCTATGGGAAGGGTCTCTGGTTTGATATTAGAAGCATTGAGATATCACATCTCATGCTATATGATGGGTCTCAGGTTTGGAATGGGAAGGGGTTGGATATCACATCTTATGTTATAGGAAGCGTCTCAGGTTTGATATTAGACGGATTGAGATATCACATCTCATGCTATAGGAAGGGTCTCAGGACTGGAATGAGAAGGAATCGGATACCAGATCTCATGGTACAGGATGTATCTCAGGTTAGGAATAGCAAGAAGTCAGATATCAAATCGCATGCTACAGGTAGGATCTCAGGTTTGTAATGGGAAGTAGTTGGATACCACATCTCATGCTATGGAAGGGCCTCAGTTTTGGTATTAAAAGCACTGAGATATCACATCTCATGCTAGAGGAAGGGTCTCAGGATTGGAATGGGAAGGGTTTGGATATCACATCTCATGCTATAGGAAAGGTCTCAGGTTTGGAATGGGAAGGAGTTCGATATCACATCTCATGCTATAGGAAGGGTCTCATGTTTAAAATGGGAAGGAGTTGGATATCACATCTCATGTTATAGGAAGGGTCTCAGGTTTGGTATTAGAAGCATTCAGATATCACATCTCATGCTATAGGAAGGGTCTCAGGATTGGAATGGGAAGGAGTTGGATATCACATCTCATGCTATAGGAAGGGGCTCGGGTTCGGTATTAGAACCATTGAGATATCACATCTCCTGCTATAGGAAGGATCTCAGGGTTGAAATGGAAAGGAGTTGGATATCATATCTCATGCTACAGGAAGGGTCTCTGGTTTGGTATTAGAAGCATTGAGATATCACATCTCATGCTATATAAAGGGTCTCAGGATTGGAATGGGAAGGAGTTGGATATCACATCTCATGCTGTAGGAAGGGTCTCATGTCTGGAATGGGAAGGAGTTGGATATCACATCTCATGCTATAAGAAGGGTCTCAGGTTTGGAATGGGAAGGAGTTGGATATCACATCTCATGTTATAGGAAGGGTCTCAGGTTTGGTATTAGAAGCATTGAGATATCAAATCTCATGCTGTAGTAAGGGTCTCAGGTTTTGAATAGGAAGGAATTGGATATTACATCTCATGCTATAGGAAGGGTCTCAGGTTTGGTATTAGAAACTTTGAGATATCACATCTCATGCTATAGGAAGGGTCTCAGGATTGGAATGGGAAGGAGTTGGATATCACATATCATGCTATAGGAAGAGTCTCAGGTTTGGTATTAGATGCATTGAGATATCACATCTCATGCTATAGGAAGAGACTCAGGATCGGAATGGGAAGGAGTTGGATATTGCATCTCATGTTTTAGGAAGGGTCTCAGGTTGGAATGGGAAGGAGTTTGGTATCACATCTCATGTTATAGGAAGGGTCTCAGGTTTGGTATTAGAAGCATTGAGATATCACATCTCATGCTATAGAAAGGGTCTCAGGATTGGAATGGGAAGAAGTTGGATATCACATCTCATGCTGTGGGAAGGGTCTCATGTCTGGAATTGGAAGGAGTTGGATATCACATCTCATGCTATAAGAAGGGTCTCAGGTTTGGAATGGGAAGGAGTTGGATATCACATCTCATGTTATAGGAGGAGTCTCAGGTTTGGTATTAGAAGCATTGAGATATCACATCTCATGCTATAGGAAGGGTCTCAGGATTGGAATGGAAAGGAATTGGATATCACATCTCATGCTACAGGAAGGGTCTCTGGTTTGCAATGGGAAGGAGTCAGATATCAAATCCCATGCTACAGGTAGGATCTCAGGTTTGTAATGGGAAGGAGTTGGATACCACATCTCATGCTATGGGAAGGGCCTCGGTTTTGGTATTAAAAGCACTGAGATATCACATCTCATGCTAGAGGAAGGGTCTCAGGATTGGAATGGGAAGGAGTTGGATATCACAGCTCATGCTAGAGGAAGGGTCTCAGGATAGGAATGGGAAGGAGTTGGATATAATATCTCATGCTATAGGAAAGGTCTCAGGTTTGGAATGGGAAGGAGTTCGATATCACATCTCATGTTATAGGAAGGGTCTCAGGTATGGTATTAGAAGCATTCAGATATCACATCTCATGCTATACGAAGGGTCTCAGGATCGGAATGGGAAGGAGTTGAATATTGCATCTCATGCTTTAGGAAGGGTCTCAGGTTTGGAATGGGAAGGAGTTGGGTATGACATCTCATGTTATAGGAAGGGTCTCAGGTTTGGTATTAGAAGCATTGAGATATCACATCTCATGCTATAGAAAGGGTCTTAGGATTGGAATGGGAAGGAGTTGGATATCACATCTCATGCTGTAGGAAGGGTTTCATGTCTGGAATGGGAAGGAGTTGGATATCACATCTCATGCTATAAGAAGGGTCTCAGGTTTGGAATGGGAAGGCGTTGGATATCGCATCTCATGCTAGAGGAAGGGTCTCAGGATTGGAATGGGAAGGAATTGGATATCACTTCTCATGTTATAGGAGGAGTCTCAGGTTTGGTATTAGAAGCATTGAGATATCACATCTCATGCTATAGGAAGGGTCTCAGGATTGGAATGGAAAGGAATTGGATATCACATCTCATGCTACAGGAAGGGTCTCTGGTTTGCAATGGGAAGGAGTCAGATATCAAATCCCATGCTACAGGTAGGATCTCTGGTTTGTAATGGGAAGGAGTTGGATACCACATCTCATGCTATGGGAAGGGCCTCAGTTTTGGTATTAAAAGCACTGAGATATCACATCTCATGCTAGAGGAACGGTCTCAGGATTGGAATGGGAAGGAGTTGGATATCACATCTCATGCTATAGGAAAGGTCTCAGGTTTGGAATGGGAAGGAGTTGGATATCACATCTCATGCTATAGGAAGGGTCTCATGTTTGGAATGGGAAGGAGTTGGATATCGCATCTCATGCTAGAGGAAGGGTCTCAGGGTTGGAATGGGAAGGAATTGGATATCATATCTCATGCTACAGGAAGGGTCTCTGGTTTGCAATGGGAAGGAGTTGGATATCACATCTCATGCTATCGGAAGGATCTCAGGTTTGGAATTGGAAGGAGTTGGATATCACATCTCATGTTATAGGAAGGGTCTCAGGTTTGATATTAGAAGCATTGAGATATCACATCTCATGCTATAGGAAGGGTCTCAGGATTGGAATGGGAAGGAGTTGGATATCACACATCATGCTATAGGAAGAGTCTCAGGTTTGGTATTAGATGCATTGAGATATCACATCTCATGCTATTGGAAGGGTCTCAGGGTTGGAATGGGAACGAGTTGAATATCACATCTCATGCTATAGGAAGAGACTCAGGATCGGAATGGGAAGGAGTTGAATATTGCATCTCATGCTTTAGGAAGGGTCTCAGGTTTGGAATGGGAAGGAGTTGGGTATGACATCTCATGTTATAGGAAGGGTCTCAGGTTTGGTATTAGAAGCATTGAGATATCACATCTCATGCTATTGGAAGGGTCTCAGGGTTGGAATGGGAACGAGTTGAATATCACATCTCATGCTATAGGAAGAGACTCAGGATCGGAATGGGAAGGAGTTGGGTATCACATCTCATGTTATAGGAAGGGTCTCAGGTTTGGTATTAGAAGCATTGAGATATCACATCTCATGCTATAGAAAGGGTCTTAGGATTGGAATGGGAAGGAGTTGGATATCACATCTCATGCTGTAGGAAGGGTCTCATGTCTGGAATGGGAAGGAGTTGGATATCACATCTCATGCTATAAGAAGGGTCTCAGGTTTGGAATGGGAAGGTGTTGGATATCACATCTCATGTTATAGGAAGGGTCTCAGGTTTGGGATTAGAAGCATTGAGATATCACATCTCATGCTATAGGAAGGGTCTCAGGATTGGAATGGGAAGGAATTGGATATCACATCTCATGTTATAGGAGGAGTCTCAGGTTTGGTATTAGAAGCATTGAGATATCACATCTCATGCTATAGGAAGGGTCTCAGGATTGGAATGGAAAGGAATTGGATATCACATCTCATGCTACAGGAAGGGTCTCTGGTTTGCAATGGGAAGGAGTCAGATATCAAATCCCATGCTACAGGTAGGATCTCAGGTTTGTAATGGGAAGGAGTTGGATACCACATCTCATTCTATGGGAAGGGCCTCAGTTTTGGTATTAAAAGCACTGAGATATCACATCTCATGCTAGAGGAACGGTCTCAGGATTGGAATGGGAAGGAGTTGGATATCACATCTCATGCTATAGGAAAGGTCTCAGGGTTGAAATGGGAAGGAGTTGGATATCACATCTCATGCTATAGGAAGGGTCTCATGTTTGGAATGGGAAGGAGTTGGATATCACATCTCATGCTAGAGGAAGGGTCTCAGGATAGGAATGGGAAGGAGTTCGATATCACATCTCATGTTATAGGAAGTGTCTCAGGTTTGGTATTGGAAGCATTCAGATATCACATCTCATACTATATGAAGAGACTCAGGATCGGAATGGGAAGGAGTTGGATATTGCATCTCATGTTTTAGGAAGGGTCTCAGGTTGGAATGGGAAGGAGTTTGGTATCACATCTCATGTTATAGGAAGGGTCTCAGGTTTGATATTAGAAGCATTGAGATATCACATCTCATGCTATAGAAAGGGTCTCAGGATTGGAATGGGAAGGAGTTGGATATCACATCTCATGCTGTGGGAAGGGTCTCATGTCTGGAATTGGAAGGAGTTGGATATCACATCTCATGCTATAAGAAGGGTCTCAGGTTTGGAATGGGAAGGAGTTGGATATCACATCTCATGTTATAGGAGGAGTCTCAGGTTTGGTATTAGAAGCATTGAGATATCACATCTCATGCTATAGGAAGGGTCTCAGGATTGGAATGGAAAGGGATTGGATATCACATCTCATGCTACAGGAAGGGTCTCTGGTTTGCAATGGGAAGGAGTCAGATATCAAATCCCATGCTACAGGTAGGATCTCAGGTTTGTAATGGGAAGGAGTTGGATACCACATCTCATGCTATGGGAAGGGCCTCGGTTTTGGTATTAAAAGCACTGAGATATCACATCTCATGCTAGAGGAAGGGTCTCAGGATTGGAATGGGAAGGAGTTGGATATCACAGCTCATGCTAGAGGAAGGGTCTCAGGATAGGAATGGGAAGGAGTTGGATATAATATCTCATGCTATAGGAAAGGTCTCAGGTTTGGAATGGGAAGGAGTTCGATATCACATCTCATGTTATAGGAAGGGTCTCAGGTTTGGTATTAGAAGCATTCAGATATCACATCTCATGCTATACGAAGGGTCTCAGGATCGGAATGGGAAGGAGTTGAATATTGCATCTCATGCTTTAGGAAGGGTCTCAGGTTTGGAATGGGAAGGAGTTGGGTATGACATCTCATGTTATAGGAAGGGTCTCAGGTTTGGGATTAGAAGCATTGAGATATCACATCTCATGCTATAGGAAGGGTCTCAGGATTGGAATGGGAAGGAATTGGATATCACATCTCATGTTATAGGAGGAGTCTCAGGTTTGGTATTAGAAGCATTGAGATATCACATCTCATGCTATAGGAAGGGTCTCAGGATTGGAATGGAAAGGAATTGGATATCACATCTCATGCTACAGGAAGGGTCTCTGGTTTGCAATAGGAAGGAGTCAGATATCAAATCCCATGCTACAGGTAGGATCTCAGGTTTGTAATGGGAAGGAGTTGGATACCACATCTCATGCTATGGGAAGGGCCTCAGTTTTGGTATTAAAAGCACTGAGATATCACATCTCATGCTAAAGGAACGGTCTCACGATTGGAATGGGAAGGAGTTGGATATCACATCTCATGCTATAGGAAAGGTCTCAGGTTTGGAATGGGAAGGAGTTGGATATCACATCTCATGCTATAGGAAGGGTCTCATGTTTGGAATGGGAAGGAGTTGGATATCGCATCTCATGCTAGAGGAAGGGTCTCAGGGTTGGAATGGGAAGGAATTGGATATCATATCTCATGCTACAGGAAGGGTCTCTGGTTTGCAATGGGAAGGAGTTGGATATCACATCTCATGCTATCGGAAGGATCTCAGGTTTGGAATTGGAAGGAGTTGGATATCACATCTCATGTTATAGGAAGGGTCTCAGGTTTGATATTAGAAGCATTGAGATATCACATCTCATGCTATAGGAAGGGTCTCAGCATTGGAATGGGAAGGAGTTGGATATCACACATCATGCTATAGGAAGAGTCTCAGGTTTGGTATTAGATGCATTGAGATATCACATCTCATGCTATTGGAAGGGTCTCAGGGTTGGAATGGGAACGAGTTGAATATCACATCTCATGCTATAGGAAGAGACTCAGGATCGGAATGGGAAGGAGTTGAATATTGCATCTCATGCTTTAGGAAGGGTCTCAGGTTTGGAATGGGAAGGAGTTGGGTATCACATCTCATGTTATAGGAAGGGTCTCAGGTTTGGTATTAGAAGCATTGAGATATCACATCTCATGCTATAGAAAGGGTCTTAGGATTGGAATGGGAAGGAGTTGGATATCACATCTCATGCTGTAGGAAGGGTCTCATGTCTGGAATGGGAAGGAGTTCGATATCACATCTCATGCTATAAGAAGGGTCTCAGGTTTGGAATTGGAAGGCGTTGGATATCACATCTCATGTTATAGGAAGGGTCTCAGGTTTGGGATTAGAAGCATTGAGATATCACATCTCATGCTATAGGAAGGGTCTCAGGATTGGAATGGGAAGGAATTGGATATCACATCTCATGTTATAGGAGGAGTCTCAGGTTTGGTATTAGAAGCATTGAGATATCACATCTCATGCTATAGGAAGGGTCTCGAGATTGGAATGGAAAGGAATTGGATATCACATCTCATGCTACAGGAAGGGTCTCTGGTTTGCAATGGGAAGGAGTCAGATATCAAATCCCATGCTACAAGTAGGATCTCAGGTTTGTAATGGGAAGGAGTTGGATACCACATCTCATGCTATGGGAAGGGCCTCAGTTTTGGTATTAAAAGCACTGAGATATCACATCTCATGCTAGAGGAACGGTCTCAGGATTGGAATGGGAAGGAGTTGGATATCACATCTCATGCTATAGGAAAGGTCTCAGGTTTGAAATGGGAAGGAGTTGGATATCACATCTCATGCTATAGGAAGGGTCTCATGTTTGGAATGGGAAGGAGTTGGATATCACATCTCATGCTAGAGGAAGGGTCTCAGGATAGGAATGGGAAGGAGTTGGATATCACATCTCATGCTATAGGAAAGGTCTCAGGTTTGGAATGGGAAGGAGTTCGATATCACATCTCATGTTATAGGAAGTGTCTCAGGTTTGGTATTGGAAGCATTCAGATATCACATCTCATACTATATGAAGGGTCTCAGGATTGGAATGGGAAGGAGTTGGATATCACATCTCATGCTATAGGAAGAGTCTCAGGTTTGGAATCGAAGGAGTTGGATATCACTTCTCATGCTATAGGAATGGGCTCGGGTTCGATATTAGAACCATTGAGATATCACATCTCATGCTATAGGAAGGGTCTCAGGGTTGAAATGGGAAGGAGTTGGATATCACATCTCATGCTGTAGGAAGGGTCTCATGTCTGGAATGGGAAGGAGTTGGATATCACATCTCATTCTATAAGAAGGGTCTCAGGTTTGGAATGGGAAGGAGTTGGATATCACATCTCATGTTATAGGAAGGGTCTCAGGTTTGGTATTAGAAGCATTGAGATATCAAATCTCATGCTGTAGGAAGGGTCTCAGGTTTGGAATGGGAAGGAACTGGATATCACATCTCATGCTATAGGAAAGGTCTCAGGTTTGGAATGGGAAGGGGTTGGTGTTAAGACGGATTTCTGAACTCTGTCCTGGTGGCGCAGAGGTTCAGAAGGCCAACCTAATTACTTGGAACAGGGTAACCTCTGGACAAGCCAGACCAATCAAGGTAGCGATCGCGGCGGTCAAGACTAGGTCTCAAGAGGGGTGAGGGTGACTGAAAGCCCACAGTGAGCACACAAAGCAAGAGCGCTTACAAACTACTCCAAACAGTTGTTTATATCAAAAATAGATACACATTTATTATAAGGCCTTGAAACTAATAACCACAGTAAAAGCAGCAACATACAACGATATTAAACCAACACATACACTATCCACCCAATATATATACAGAATACACAGTTTCACAGCATTAGCAGCACGAAATAGGTTATCCACCTGCAGGGGAAGGAAAACAGGCAGTGCGAACCAATGCGTGTGATATGTCCGCCTTCTGAGGCCCCTAACTAGATGGTAGTCCAATCCCTACGAAGAGTGGAGCCTAGCGCTCAAAAGTACCTGCACACGCCGGTGCCAATGGGCCGAAGGTGAAGCTCTTCGGAGGACGTTGAACAGCTCTGTAGGGAGCTCTAAGGAAGGAGAACACGGTCCGCGACTCTAGCGCAGCCTCCACTGTGAGGCAGAAGCAGGGCGCGAGTACGGACAAGGGGTGCTGTATTCACAGCGGGGAAAAGCAAAGGGCACTGCAGGAGGGCGACCAGATCCTAGCTAATCTACTCACCGGTCCCCGAAGCAAGCAGGCCCGAACTTCTCCTCGATAGATGCAGCTTCTGGCAGGTTCTGAAGAGCAGGGAACGTCTCGTCGTCGTGCGGAGTAAAAAGACGTCCCGATCGAAGAAACAAGCACAGTCTTGTCGCCACAGCAGGGCAACGGAACGGCCGGGTGTATTCAAGCCAAACGAGCACTGCTCACCTCTAGCTTAGGACTGCTAAGCAAACGAAGCGTGTGAGCATGCCCCGGACTCAGAATACCACCCAACCTGTCGGCGATTACAGAGCAGGCCTCCTTAGTAAGCTGGTCAGTCAACTGGATGGCCCAGAGACACTTCCGAAGGCTTACAGCAGGAGTTGATGAAGGTGCCGGGAATAGCTGGTCCTGCTATTCCAATAGGTCGAAGCGCCAGTACAGGCCTTCTTGTTCGATCTTAGGTGGAAAGGGCTTCACCGGACGACAGCAATGAGGAGCAGAAGTTCTTCAGGGGGTCACCAGTGATTCCTCGGTCCAGCCTCGTGTTCGCAGGATACTTGGCTCCTGTATCCCTGGGTTCGTAAGAACTCAGGAGATCGACCTGGCAGTGGTGTTTCCAGCTCCCTCTTATCCACGGTTCCCTTCGCGCCAAAACGGAGGGGAGCCAATGGGAGATCCGCTCATCAACACACATACCATCCGTGGACCAATCACGGACCACGGTGGTCCCAGGCATTCACACCACCCTAGACTCTCTGGCACCCAGGATGTGTATTGGGACCAGACAGCCCAGCCCACATCCTGGGGGCACTCAAACGACATGTAGAAGCCCGCGAAAGCAACCGTGTTTCGCGGGAAACTACATGCCCAAATAAGGAAGGCCCCGGGTCGCCTGACCCGGGGGAAGGTAAAGGGAGCAAGACGGACAGTGGACTAGACAAAGGAGCCTCGTGGTCCGGCCATTTTGGGTAGCCGGGCCACCCTTTTGTGTTCGCGGCAAAAAGGTGCTCAGAACGGCAAAAGGAGCTCAAAATAAACCAAATGATCGCTGCCACCAGCCCAGTCCCTGAATGACTTGCACCGATCCAAAAACCATCCTATAAGAGTGTCTAGGGTCTGTAGAAGGCTAGAGACCCAAGAGAGCTGTAACTTAGCTTACAGTGCCCTCTTGTGTCGTGTTGCACTAAAATGGCGACACGATAAAAGAAACTACGGGAAACAGCGTTCCCCGGTACTGACTGTCTTAAGGGCATGTCAGTTTCCCCGTAAGAAAGGAGCGAAAGCCCAGAGGAGTACAGCAGAAGGCTGCACTTCTCTGGCAAAGTCAAGAAAACAGGTTGAAAACAATAGCAAAAAGTTTAGGGGTTGCCACATGGAAGGAAAGTTCCCTACAATAACGAAATCTTTCCTAACACTCGCCCCTCCCAGACTATGGACAGGGGGAACTAATCCACCCCTGGATGAGTCTCTTGTTCAGGTCGGTAAAACATTCTGGACAACCCATCAGCATTGCTATGTTGGACACCTGGCCTATGCTCAATAGTGAAGTCGAAGCCTTGTAGACTTATGGACCACCTAAGCAACTTTGGATTCTCCCCCTTCATGTTCATTAGCCACTTTAACGGCTTATGGTCAGTCTGCACAGTGAAGTGGGTCCCATAGAGGTAGGGCCGCAGCTTCCTTAGGGCCCACACAACAGAGAAACATTCTTTCTCTACCGTGGACCATCTGAGCTCTCTGTCCTTAAGCTGGCGACTAATAAAACCGATAGGGTGTTCCTTACCCTTCTCATCTACTTGTGATAGTACAGCTCCTATCCCAGTGTCAGAGGCATCCGTCTGCACGATAAAAGGTCTTTGATAATCAGGGGCCCTGAGCACAGGGGCCTGGCACAAGGAGTCTTTCAAGCCATTGAAGGCCTTCTCACACTCGTCAGTCCAAGTTACCTTCTTGGGTTTCTTCGGAGTTGTGAGGGCAGTCAGAGGAGCAGCTATGGTGCCATAGTCTGCCATAAAATTGCGGTAATAACCCGTGAGTCCTAAGAAGGCTCTCACTTGGGTTTGTGTAGTGGGGGTAGGCCAGTCTTGTACTGCTTGTACTTTACTGGGGAGAGGCTGTATCCTTCCTCCACCTACTTCATGCCCAAGGTAAACCACTGAGCCTTGTCCAATCTGGCATTTACTCGCCTTTATGGTCAAGTGGGCTTTCTGAAGAGCCTGGAGCACAATCCCGAGGTGTTTCACATGGTCTTCCCAGGTGGCACTGAAAACTGCTATATCGTCCAGATATGCAAGACAGAATTCGTCCAACCCATTCAACACATGATTCACAAGCCTCTGGAAAGTGGCAGGTGCATTCTTCAATCCGAACGGCATTACCCGGAATTGGTAAAGCCCGTCGGGAGTTGAAAATGCTGTCTTCTCCTTGGCATGTTCTGCTAAAGCTATTTGCCAATAGCCCGCAGTCAGGTCAAACGTGCTGAGGTACTTGGAGGCACCCAAGGTATCCACCAGCTCGTCAGTTCGAGGCAAGGGGTGAGCGTCTGTCTTGGTGACAGCATTCAGAGCCCTGTAATCCACGCAGAACCTCAATTCAGAAGTGCCTGCCTTTGGAACCAATACCACAGGACTGGACCAAGGACTACTAGAGGGTTCAATCACCCCAAGGTCTAACATCTTGTTGACCTCGGTCTTAATATAAGACCGTACTTTATCCGACATCCTGTATCCCCTACTTTTGGTAGGTACACTGTCTCCTGTGTCTATGTTATGTTTGCACCAAGGTGTCAAACCAGGCGACTGTGAAAACAGGGGGGAAAACTGCCTAAGCAAACTTTTCACCTCAGCCTGCTGATCAGAAGTCAGGTGAGGGGCCACTCGGACACCCTCAACGGAGCTATCTGAAGGACCGCTTTGGAACAGGTCGGGAAGAGGTTCTGACTCCTCTTCCTCAACGTCTGACGCCAGTAGCAGTGCTGCGATTTCGACTCTTGGGACGAAAGCCTTCAGCCTATTTACGTGGAACACTTTTGGAGCCTGTCCAGGCCTTCCAAGGTCCACTAAATAGTTCACCTCACCCAGGGGCTCCACCACTGTGTAAGGGCCTGACCATTTGTCCTGTAAAGCGCGAGGCCTTATAGGGTTCATGATCAGGACTTGCTGACCAGGGGTAAAGTGAATTAAGGAAGCTTTCTGGTCGTACCAATGTTTCACCAGCGCTTGTCCTGCCTTCAACTTTTCACTAGCCAAGCCCATCAGGAGTACCATCCGTTTTCTGAGCCCTAGCACATAGTCAACTACATTGGTAGTAACAGGGGGAGTGGGCATCTCCCATCCCTCTTTGATGATGGCTAAGGGTCCCCGTACGGGATGACCGAACAGAAGTTCGAAGGGGCTGAAGCCAACACCCTCCTGTGGTACCTCTCGGTAGGCAAACAGTAAGCATGAAACAAGAAGATCCCATTTTCTTCTCTGAGGCTCCTCCAGAGCCCCAATCATGCTCGTTAACGTCCTGTTGAAACGCCCCCCCAGACCATCGGTCTGGGGGCGGTATGCAGAAGAGAACCTGTAGGTGACCCCACATTCTTTCCACATAGCCTGCCTATACTTCGACATAAAGTTGCTGCCATGATCCGACACAACTTCTTTAGGGAAGCCAACCCTAGTGAACATGCCGAGTAAAGCTTCTGCAACTGGCTTGGCAGTTACAGTTGTAAATGGGACGGCCTCAGGATACCTGGTTGCATGGTCGACCAGCACCAGGATAAACCTATTGCCTGAGGATGTTTGCGGGTCAAGGGGACCAACCATGTCGATCCCTACCCTTTCAAATGGTACCCCCACAACTGGGAGCGGTACCAACGGAGCTTGGATTGTCGCGCCAACCTTACCAGACAACTGGCAGGAGGCACAACTCCTGCAGTGACTTTCTACTTGCACCCCCATCTTGGGCCAGTAGAAGTGCATGGATAACCTTTGCTTGGTCCTCCTCATACCAAGGTGACCAGCAAGGGGAACGACATGCGCCAACTGCAGGAGGAAGGGCCTAACAGCAAGGGAAACCACCAACCTCCTATGGTCTCCTTTTGTAGACTCTGTGGGCTCACTATAAAGGAGTCCACCTTCCTGGTAAATCCTTTGCAACCCAGGAGGTTCACCCTCAAGCTGGGAGCAGGCCTGTCTCCTTAGGCCTTCCAGAGATGGGCACTCACGTTGGCCCTTACTGAAGTCGTCCCTATCAGGACCTCCTTCAACTAACAAGTCTTTTAGTTCAGGATGGTCGTTGGGGTCGAACACTTCAGGCATCGCCACCTCCTCGTCAGGCTCGGGCGATTGACCAACTCCCTCCACCGCAGTGGTAGGCGAGCTCGGGGGAATATTCTCTTTCCCCCGTCGGGACTTGTTGACTCCTTTCGCCTTGGGTTTCCCCTTCGGCTGGGGCGGCGTATTGGACTTGGCCAATGCTGCCCGTGCTTGAGACCGTGTGTAGGGTCTTTCGGCAGTGTCTCCTACGAGCCCTAGAGCTCTGAGATCATTGCCCAACAAGACCTTTCCCGGGACGTTTCTCTGAATGCTCACTGGAATCCTAACTGCTGTACCATTTAAAGTTAGATTAACAGGGATCACGGGAAACATACGGAGGGGGCCGTCAGCCAACTTAGTGGGCATCAGAGTAGCTCTGGCAACTTCCTCTGAGTCTACCAAGGTAGAATCCACTACAGTTCGACTGCACCCACTATCCCTAAGAGCTGGAGTATCCACTCCATTGATCAGCACACTGTCTTTAAAGTAGTGCTTGGTATTATCCGGAATCCTAGCATACGCCTCTGCGACTTTAGGCTCCCAGGAACCCAGGGACACTAAAACTACCTCAGCCTCTATTCCGCTGGGAAATGAGTCTGAGGAGAAGGATGCTCCTGTAATCTCTTCTTCCTCGTAGGAGGAGAAGGCCAGATTAGCGGAGTGGACCCCCAAAGGTCTAACCTTACAACGGGGATCCCCCTTCACATGGTCAGTTGCTCCACAAGAAAAACAAGCCCCATTGGGTCTGTTTACGTAGGGAGGCTTATTATAACCAGAGTTCTGTTTCGGAGGCGAACCTCCACTACCCTGTGAGTTCTCGGATGGCTTACCCTTATTTTTCTTTTTGTGGCCCTTATGGGAAGAAGATTTAGCAGATTCCCCACCCTCCACATCTTTGGACTTTTTCCCTTCCTCCTGCTTACCAGGATGAGTTTTGTCCTTATGGGACACTCGATGTGACACCCATAAATCTGCTGCAATGGCCAGCTTCTTAGGATCTATCTCCTTCGAATCGGCCAAATGCTGCTTAAGCTCCGGGGAAGAAGAAGCAAAAATGTGTTCCAGCATGACCAGATTGATCATGCCTTCGAAGGTAGAAACCTTATAACCTTCAACCCAGCCAGTCAAGTTTTTCAGGGACTCAGCTACATACGACACCCAAGTACCACCTTCCTTTTTCTTATACTCTCTAAACCTTTTCAAATATTGGGTCGGAGTCTTCCCAAACTTTAAAATGAGAGTCTGCTTCAACATTGCAAAATCAGCGCGCTCAGCCTTCGACATTTCCATAATGGCACTGCAACCAGAATGGGGCAGTCTGCTGAGTAACCATGCAATCTTATCCGCATTATCAACCTCTTGAACCTCGCATGCATACTCAAACGCATTTAACCAGTCCATAATGTCATTTCGTTCCTCATACACACTGAGCAGATCTTTTGGAAACCGTGGATGAGAGGAAGCCCCAGAACCATGTCCAGGACCCTTGGACCCATTTGCGAACTGAAGCTTGGCCAGTTCCAACTGGTGATCCCTGTCTTTTTGTTTTTCTGCCTGGTCGATTTTCAGTTTGGCTATGCTGAATTCAAGCTCCTGCTGCCTAACCCGCAGCTCTTGCTTCTTGAATTCAAGCATAGCCTCCCCATCAATACTGGCAGAGGAAACATTAGACATTACATCCTCCCTGTCCTCGTGGTCGTGATGGATCAGTGCAGCGGCAGAACCGTCGGTTCTGCCAGTGAGAGCAGCCCCACCACCTTCTGCACTGTCCTCGGAAGTTATAGCGTCAAGCTGCGCTTCTTGCCACGCCACGATTCTCTGGATCATTTCCAATTTAGTGCCTTGAGAGGAAACCCCTCTCTCCGCACACATCTTCTTCAATGTTTCAGATTTCGAAGCATTTAAGGTTAATAAAGTATTCGTTTCCATACTGTTGATAGGACTATGGCCTTTTTAACGTTATATTCAATACTTTACTGCGTGTCCTGGTTGGAATAACCTGAAAACGCCTTAGCTCGTGCGCAACACTGGATACCTTCAGTCGTATCCCACCGCTGTACACCAATTTGTTAAGACGGATTTCTGAACTCTGTCCTGGTGGCGCAGAGGTTCAGAAGGCCAACCTAATTACTTGGAACAGGGTAACCTCTGGACAAGCCAGACCAATCAAGGTAGCGATCGCGGCGGTCAAGACTAGGTCTCAAGAGGGGTGAGGGTGACTGAAAGCCCACAGTGAGCACACAAAGCAAGAGCGCTTACAAACTACTCCAAACAGTTGTTTATATCAAAAATAGATACACATTTATTATAAGGCCTTGAAACTAATAACCACAGTAAAAGCAGCAACATACAACGATATTAAACCAACACATACACTATCCACCCAATATATATACAGAATACACAGTTTCACAGCATTAGCAGCACGAAATAGGTTATCCACCTGCAGGGGAAGGAAAACAGGCAGTGCGAACCAATGCGTGTGATATGTCCGCCTTCTGAGGCCCCTAACTAGATGGTAGTCCAATCCCTACGAAGAGTGGAGCCTAGCGCTCAAAAGTACCTGCACACGCCGGTGCCAATGGGCCGAAGGTGAAGCTCTTCGGAGGACGTTGAACAGCTCTGTAGGGAGCTCTAAGGAAGGAGAACACGGTCCGCGACTCTAGCGCAGCCTCCACTGTGAGGCAGAAGCAGGGCGCGAGTACGGACAAGGGGTGCTGTATTCACAGCGGGGAAAAGCAAAGGGCACTGCAGGAGGGCGACCAGATCCTAGCTAATCTACTCACCGGTCCCCGAAGCAAGCAGGCCCGAACTTCTCCTCGATAGATGCAGCTTCTGGCAGGTTCTGAAGAGCAGGGAACGTCTCGTCGTCGTGCGGAGTAAAAAGACGTCCCGATCGAAGAAACAAGCACAGTCTTGTCGCCACAGCAGGGCAACGGAACGGCCGGGTGTATTCAAGCCAAACGAGCACTGCTCACCTCTAGCTTAGGACTGCTAAGCAAACGAAGCGTGTGAGCATGCCCCGGACTCAGAATACCACCCAACCTGTCGGCGATTACAGAGCAGGCCTCCTTAGTAAGCTGGTCAGTCAACTGGATGGCCCAGAGACACTTCCGAAGGCTTACAGCAGGAGTTGATGAAGGTGCCGGGAATAGCTGGTCCTGCTATTCCAATAGGTCGAAGCGCCAGTACAGGCCTTCTTGTTCGATCTTAGGTGGAAAGGGCTTCACCGGACGACAGCAATGAGGAGCAGAAGTTCTTCAGGGGGTCACCAGTGATTCCTCGGTCCAGCCTCGTGTTCGCAGGATACTTGGCTCCTGTATCCCTGGGTTCGTAAGAACTCAGGAGATCGACCTGGCAGTGGTGTTTCCAGCTCCCTCTTATCCACGGTTCCCTTCGCGCCAAAACGGAGGGGAGCCAATGGGAGATCCGCTCATCAACACACATACCATCCGTGGACCAATCACGGACCACGGTGGTCCCAGGCATTCACACCACCCTAGACTCTCTGGCACCCAGGATGTGTATTGGGACCAGACAGCCCAGCCCACATCCTGGGGGCACTCAAACGACATGTAGAAGCCCGCGAAAGCAACCGTGTTTCGCGGGAAACTACATGCCCAAATAAGGAAGGCCCCGGGTCGCCTGACCCGGGGGAAGGTAAAGGGAGCAAGACGGACAGTGGACTAGACAAAGGAGCCTCGTGGTCCGGCCATTTTGGGTAGCCGGGCCACCCTTTTGTGTTCGCGGCAAAAAGGTGCTCAGAACGGCAAAAGGAGCTCAAAATAAACCAAATGATCGCTGCCACCAGCCCAGTCCCTGAATGACTTGCACCGATCCAAAAACCATCCTATAAGAGTGTCTAGGGTCTGTAGAAGGCTAGAGACCCAAGAGAGCTGTAACTTAGCTTACAGTGCCCTCTTGTGTCGTGTTGCACTAAAATGGCGACACGATAAAAGAAACTACGGGAAACAGCGTTCCCCGGTACTGACTGTCTTAAGGGCATGTCAGTTTCCCCGTAAGAAAGGAGCGAAAGCCCAGAGGAGTACAGCAGAAGGCTGCACTTCTCTGGCAAAGTCAAGAAAACAGGTTGAAAACAATAGCAAAAAGTTTAGGGGTTGCCACATGGAAGGAAAGTTCCCTACAATAACGAAATCTTTCCTAACAGTTGGATATCACATCTCGTGCTATAGGAAGGGTCTCAGGGTTGGAATGGGAAGGAATTGGATATCAAATCTCATGCTACAGGAAGGGTCTCTGGTTTGCAATGGGAAGGAGTTGGATATCACATCTCATGCTATAGGAAGGATCTCAGGTTTGGAATTGGAAGGAGTTGAATATCACATCTCATGTTATAGGAAGGGTCTCAGGTTTGGTATTAGAAGCATTGAGATATCACATCTCATGCTATAGGAAGGGTCTCAGGATTGGAATGGGAAGGAGTTGGATATCACACATCATGCTATAGGAAGAGTCTTAGGTTTTGTATTAGATGCATTGAGATATCACATCTCATGCTTTAGGAAGGATCTCAGGTTTGGAATGGGAAGGAGTTGGGTATAACATCTCATGTTATAGGAAGGGTCTCAGGTTTGGTATTAGAAGCATTGAGATATCACATCTCATGCTATAGGAAGGGTCTCAGGATTGGAATGGGAAGGAGTTGGATATCACACATCATGCTATAGGAAGAGTCTTAGGTTTTGTATTAGATGCATTGAGATATCACATCTCATGCTTTAGGAAGGATCTCGGGTTTGGAATGGGAAGGAGTTGGGTATAACATCTCATGTTATAGGAAGGGTCTCAGGTTTGGAATGGGAAGGGGTTGGATATCACATCTCGTGCTACAGGAAGGGTCTCAGGGTTGGAATGGGAAGGAATTGGATATCATATCTCATGCTACAGGAAGGGTCTCTGGTTTGCAATGGGAAGGAGTTGGATATCACATCTCATGCTATAGGAAGGATCTCAGGTTTGATATTAGAAGCATTGAGATATCACATCTCATGCTATAGGAAGGGTCTCAGCATTGGAATGGGAAGGAGTTGGATATCACACATCATGCTATAGGAAGAGTCTCAGGTTTGGTATTAGATGCATTGAGATATCACATCTCATGCTATTGGAAGGGTCTCAGGGTTGGAATGGGAACGAGTTGAATATCACATCTCATGCTATAGGAAGAGACTCAGGATCGGAATGGGAAGGAGTTGAATATTGCATCTCATGCTTTAGGAAGGGTCTCAGGTTTGGAATGGGAAGGAGTTGGGTATCACATCTCATGTTATAGGAAGGGTCTCAGGTTTGGTATTAGAAGCATTGAGATATCACATCTCATGCTATAGAAAGGGTCTTAGGATTGGAATGGGAAGGAGTTGGATATCACATCTCATGCTGTAGGAAGGGTCTCATGTCTGGAATGGGAAGGAGTTCGATATCACATCTCATGCTATAAGAAGGGTCTCAGGTTTGGAATTGGAAGGCGTTGGATATCACATCTCATGTTATAGGAAGGGTCTCAGGTTTGGGATTAGAAGCATTGAGATATCACATCTCATGCTATAGGAAGGGTCTCAGGATTGGAATGGGAAGGAATTGGATATCACATCTCATGTTATAGGAGGAGTCTCAGGTTTGGTATTAGAAGCATTGAGATATCACATCTCATGCTATAGGAAGGGTCTCGAGATTGGAATGGAAAGGAATTGGATATCACATCTCATGCTACAGGAAGGGTCTCTGGTTTGCAATGGGAAGGAGTCAGATATCAAATCCCATGCTACAAGTAGGATCTCAGGTTTGTAATGGGAAGGAGTTGGATACCACATCTCATGCTATGGGAAGGGCCTCAGTTTTGGTATTAAAAGCACTGAGATATCACATCTCATGCTAGAGGAACGGTCTCAGGATTGGAATGGGAAGGAGTTGGATATCACATCTCATGCTATAGGAAAGGTCTCAGGTTTGAAATGGGAAGGAGTTGGATATCACATCTCATGCTATAGGAAGGGTCTCATGTTTGGAATGGGAAGGAGTTGGATATCACATCTCATGCTAGAGGAAGGGTCTCAGGATAGGAATGGGAAGGAGTTGGATATCACATCTCATGCTATAGGAAAGGTCTCAGGTTTGGAATGGGAAGGAGTTCGATATCACATCTCATGTTATAGGAAGGGTCTCAGGTTTGGTATTAGAAGCATTCAGATATCACATCTAATGCTATACGAAGGGTCTCACGATTGGAATGGAAAGGGGTTGGATATCACATCTCATGCTATAGGAACAGTCTCAGGTTTGGAATCGAAGGAGTTGGATATCACTTCTCATGCTATAGGAAGGGGCTCGGGTTCGGTATTAGAACCATTGAGATATCACATCTCATGCTATAGGAAGGGTCTCAGGGTTGAAATGGAAAGGAGTTGGATATCATATCTCATGCTACAGGAAGGGTGTCTGGTTTGGTATTAGAAGCATTGAGATATCACATCTCATGCTATAGAAAGGGTCTCATGTCTGGAATGGGAAGGAGTTGGATATCACATCTCATGCTGTAGGAAGGGTCTCATGTTTGGAATGGGAAGTAGTTGGATATCACATCTCATGCTATAAGAAGGGTCTCAGGTTTGGAATGGGAAGGAGTTGGATATCACATCTCATGCTATAGGAAGAGTCTCAGGTTTGGAATGGGAAGGAGTTGGATATCACATCTCATGTTATAGGAAGGGTCTCAGGTTTGGTATTAGAAGCATTGAGATATCACATCTCATGCTATAGGAAGGGTCTCAGGTTTGGAATGGGAAGGAGTTGGATATCACATCTCATGTTATAGGAAGGGTCTCAGGTTTGGTATTAGAAGCATTGAGATATCACATCTCCTGCTATAGGAAGGGTCTCAGGTTTTGAATTTGAAGGAATTGGATATCACATCTCATGCTATAGGAAGGGTCTCAGGTTTGGAAAGGGAAGGAGTTGGATATCACATCTCATGTTAAAGGAAGGTTCTCAGGTTTGGTATTAGAAGCATTGAGATATCACATCTCATGCTATAGGAAGGGTCTCAGGATTGGAATGGGAAGGAGTTGGATATCACATCTCATGCTGTAGGAAGGGTCTCATGTTTGGAATGGGAAGGAGTTGGATATCACATCTCATGCTATAAGAAGGGTCTCAGGTTTGGAATGGGAAGGAGTTGGATATCACATCTCATGCTATAGGAAGGGTCTCAGGTTTGGAATGGGAAGGAGTTGGATATCACATCTCATATTATAGGAAGGGTCTCAGGTTTGGTATTAGAAGCATTGAGATATCACATCTCATGCTATAGGAAGGGTCTCAGGTTTGGAATGGGAAGGAATTGGATATCACATCGTATGCTATAGGAAGGGTCTCAGGTTTGGAATGGGAAGAGGTTGGATATCACATCTCGTGCCAAAGGAAGGGTCTCATGGTTGGAATGGGAAGGAATTGGATATCATATCTCATGCTACAGGAAGGGTCTCTGGTTTGCAATGGGAAGGAGTTGGATATCACATCTCATGCTATAGGAAGGATCTCAGGTTTGGAATTGGAAGGAGTTGGATATCACATATCATGTTATAGGAAGGGTCTCAGGTTTGGTATTAGATGCATTGAGATATCAAATCTCATGCTATAGGAAGGGTCTCAGGGTTGGAATGGGAACGAGTTGGATATCACATCTCATGCTACAAGAAGGGTATCAGGTTTGGAATGGGATGGAGTTGGCTATCACATTTCATGCTATAGGAAGGGTCTCAGGTTTGGTATTAGAAGCATTGAGATATGACATCTCATGTTATAGAAAGGGTCTCAGCCTTGGAATGGGAAGGAGTTGGATATCACATCTCATGCTATAGGAAGGGTCTCAGGTTTGGAATGAGAAGGAGTTGGATATCACTTCTCATGCTATAGGAAGGGTCTCAGGTTTGGAATGGGACGGAGTTGGATATCACATCTCATGTTATAGGAATGGTCTCATGTTTGGTATTAGAAGCATTGAGATATCACATCTCATGCTATAGGAAGGGTCTCAGGATTGGAATGGGAAGGAGTTGGATGTCACATCTCATGCTATAGGAAGGGTCTCAGGTTTGGTATTAGAAGCATTGAGATATCACATCTCATGCTATAGGAAGGGCCTCAGGATTGGAATGGGAAGGAGTTGGATATCACATCTCATGCTATAGGAAGGGTCTCTGGTTTGGTATTAGAAGCATTGAGATATCACATCTCATGCTATAGGAAGGGTCTCAGGACTGGAATGAGAAGGAATCGGATACCAAATCTCATGGTACAGGATGTATCTCAGGTTAGGAATAGCAAGAAGTCTAATATCAAATCGCATGCTACAGGTAGGATCTCAGGTTTGTAATGGGAAGTAGTTGGATACCACATCTCATGCTATGGAAGGGCCTCAGTTTTGGTATTAAAAGCACTGAGATATCACATCTCATGCTAGAGGAAGGGTCTCAGGATTGGAATGGGAAGGGTTTGGATATCACATCTCATGCTATAGGAAAGGTCTCAGGTTTGGAATGGGAAGGAGTTCGATATCACATCTCATGCTATAGGAAGTGTCTCATGTTTGAAATGGGAAGGAGTTGGATATCACATCTCATGTTATAGGAAGGGTCTCAGGTTTGGTATTAGAAGCATTCAAATATCACATCTCATGCTATAGGAAGGGTCTCAGGATTGGAATGGGAAGGAGTTGGATATCACATCTCATGCTATAGGAAGGGGCTCGGGTTCGGTATTAGAACCATTGAGATATCACATCTCCTGCTATAGGAAGGGTCTCAGGGTTGAAATGGAAAGGAGTTGGATATCATATCTCATGCTACAGGAAGGGTCTCTGGTTTGGTATTAGAAGCATTGAGATATCACATCTCATGCTATATAAAGGGTCTCAGGATTGGAATGGGAAGGAGTTGGATATCACATCTCATGCTGTAGGAAGGGTCTCATGTCTGGAATGGGAAGGAGTTGGATATCACATCTCATGCTATAAGAAGGGTCTCAGGTCTGGAATGAGAAGGAGTTGGATATCACATCTCATGTTATAGGAAGGGTCTCAGGTTTGGTATTAGAAGCATTGAGATATCAAATCCCATGCTGTAGTAAGGGTCTCAGGTTTTGAATAGGAAGGAATTGGATATTACATCTCATGCTATAGGAAGGGTCTCAGGTTTGGTATGATATGATATGATATGATATGATATGGTATTTGTAACGCGCCTATACACAAGTGTTTCAAGGCGCGACGAGGCAGGGAGGGAGGGAAACAAGGGGAAGACAGACAAACGATCCTACTAGGCCAGGTGTCATTCAGATCGGGCAAGTGCAGAGGTAAGGGGAAAAAGGAGAAAGTGCAGGGGGAGGAGGTGGGGGGGAAAGTGCAGTACACGGTAAGTAGCGTAATAAAATAATAAATAATAAATAAAAGGGCCAGCTGGTGGCAAGTGCGAGGTAAGTGCAGAGCAAGTGCTAGGAAGGGGGCTGTAGGGATACAGTGACAGTCCCACAGTGCAGGGGGAGCCAGGGAGGCAGTGCAAGTGGAGAGTGGCTGGGCCCTGGACCGAGGTCGCTGAGAGTGGCCAAGATGCAGGTTTAGTGCAGAATTTCAGTGGGGAGTTAAGCAGGTTTAGCAGGGGAGAGGGAGAGAGAAGGCAGAAGCGAAGAGGAAGGTTTTGAGGTGCTTCCGGAACCGGAGATGGTTCTCCTCAAGTTTCAGGGAGGCAGGAAGGCTGTTCCAGAGGGAGGCCCCTGCTGCGGAGAGAGATCTACCCCCAGCTCGTTGCTTCGAGAAGCGGCTGACCATGAGGGAGTTGGAGACGGATGAGCGAAGGGCTCGTGAAGGAAGATATTTAGGAAGAGAGAGTTGAAGGTATTTAGGCCCCAGGCCCCAGAAGGCCTTGTGGACAATGCAGAGGGTTTTGAACTTAATCCTCGCAGCCACTGGGAGCCAGTGAAGAGATTTCAGTCCTGGAGAGATACGGTCCCTGGGCTTGAGGCCAAGGACAAGTCTCGCAGTTCTGTTCTGGATAAGTTGCAGAGGGCGGAGAGTGGAGGCAGGCAGATTAAGATAGAGGCTGTTACAGTAATCCAGCCTTGAGAGAACCAGGGCTCGGGAGACAGTGAGCTTCTGGGGGAAGGAGAGGAAGGGAAGAATACCTCTGAGGAGGTGCAGCTGGTAGTGTGACTTCTTAGAGACGTCAGATATATGAGGAGAGAAGGAGAGTGTGGAGTCGAAGATGACCCCAAGGTTTTTAGCCTTGCAGGTAGGGGCAGGAAGGGGGCCAAGGGAGGCCGGCCAGAGAGCTGCAGGGAAGGAGGGAGTGGGTGTGCCGATGAGTAGAATCTCAGTCTTACTGGCGTTAAGAAACTTTGAGATATCACATCTCATGCTATAGGAAGGGTCTCAGGATTGGAATGGCAAGGGGTTGGATATCACATATCATGCTATAGGAAGAGTCTCAGGTTTGGTATTAGATGCATTGAGATATCACATCTCATGCTATTGGAAGGGTCTCAGGGTTGGAATGGGAACGAGTTGAATATCACATCTCATGCTATAGGAAGAGACTCAGGATCGGAATGGGAAGGAGTTGGATATTGCATCTCATGTTTTAGGAAGGGTCTCAGGTTGGAATGGGAAGGAGTTTGGTATTACATCTCATGTTATAGGAAGGGTCTCAGGTTTGGTATTAGAAGCATTGAGATATCACATCTCATGCTATAGAAAGGGTCTCAGGATTGGAATGGGAAGGAGTTGGATATCACATCTCATGCTGTGGGAAAGGTCTCATGTCTGGAATTGGAAGGAGTTGGATATCACATCTCATGCTATAAGAAGGGTCTCAGGTTTGGAATGGGAAGGAGTTGGATATCACATCTCATGTTATAGGAGGAGTCTCAGGTTTGGTATTAGAAGCATTGAGATATCACATCTCATGCTATAGGAAGGGTCTCAGGATTGGAATTGAAAGGAATTGGATATCACATCTCATGCTACAGGAAGGGTCTCTGGTTTGCAATGGGAAGGAGTCAGATATCAAATCCCATGCTACAGGTAGGATCTCAGGTTTGTAATGGGAAGGAGTTGGATACCACATCTCATGCTATGGGAAGGGCCTCGGTTTTGGTATTAAAAGCACTGAGATATCACATCTCATGCTAGAGGAAGGGTCTCAGGATTGGAATGGGAAGGAGTTGGATATCACAGCTCATGCTAGAGGAAGGGTCTCAGGATAGGAATGGGAAGGAGTTGGATATAATATCTCATGCTATAGGAAAGGTCTCAGGTTTGGAATGGGAAGGAGTTCGATATCACATCTCATGTTATAGGAAGGGTCTCAGGTTTGGTATTAGAAGCATTCAGATATCACATCTCATGCTATACGAAGGGTCTCAGGATTGGAATGGGAAGGAGTTGGATATCACATCTCATGCTATAGGAAGAGTCTCAGGTTTGGAATCGAAGGAGTTGGATATCACTTCTCAAGCTATAGGAAGGGGCTCGGGTTCGGTATTAGAACCATTGAGATATCACATCTCATGCTATAGGAAGGGTCTCAGGGTTGAAATGCAAAGGAGTTGGATATCATATCTCATGCTACAGGAAGGGTCTCTGGTTTGGTATTAGAAGCATTGAGATATCACATCTCATGCTATAGAAAGGGTCTCAGGATTGGAATGGGAAGAAGTTGGATATCACATCTCATGCTGTAGGAAGGGTCTCATGTCTGGAATGGGAAGGAGTTGGATATCACATCTCATGCTATAAGAAGGGTCTCAGGTTTGGAATGGGAAGGAGTTGGATGTCACATCTCATGCTATAGGAAGGGTCTCAGGTTTGGTATTAAAAGCATTGAGATATCACATCTCATGCTATAGGAAGGGCCTCAGGATTGGAATGGGAAGGAGTTGGATATCACATCTCATGCTATGGGAAGGGTCTCTGGTTTGGTATTAGAAGCATTGAGATATCACATCTCATGCTATATGATGGGTCTCAGGTTTGGAATGGGAAGGGGTTGGATATCACATCTTATGTTATAGGAAGGGTCTCAGGTTTGATATTAGACGGATTGAGATATCACATCTCATGCTATAGGAAGGGTCTCAGGACTGGAATGAGAAGGAATCGGATACCAGATCTCATGGTACAGGATGTATCTCAGGTTAGGAATAGCAAGAAGTCAGATATCAAATAGCATGCTACAGGTAGGATCTCAGGTTTGTAATGGGAAGTAGTTGGATACCACATCTCATGCTATGGAAGGGCCTCAGTTTTGGTATTAAAAGCACTGAGATATCACATCTCATGCTAGAGGAAGGGTTTCAGGATTGGAATGGGAAGGGTTTGGATATCACATCTCATGCTATAGGAAAGGTCTCAGGTTTGGAATGGGAAGGAGTTCGATATCACATCTCATGCTATAGGAAGGGTCTCATGTTTAAAATGGGAAGGAGTTGGATATCACATCTCATGTTATAGGAAGGGTCTCAGGTTTGGTATTAGAAGCATTCAGATATCACATCTCATGCTATAGGAAGGGTCTCAGGATTGGAATGGGAAGGAGTTGGATATCACATCTCATGCTATAGGAAGGGGCTCGGGTTCGGTATTAGAACCATTGAGATATCACATCTCCTGCTATAGGAAGGATCTCAGGGTTGAAATGGAAAGGAGTTGGATATCATATCTCATGCTACAGGAAGGGTCTCTGGTTTGGTATTAGAAGCATTGAGATATCACATCTCATGCTATATAAAGGGTCTCAGGATTGGAATGGGAAGGAGTTGGATATCACATCTCATGCTGTAGGAAGGGTCTCATGTCTGGAATGGGAAGGAGTTGGATATCACATCTCATGCTATAAGAAGGGTCTCAGGTTTGGAATGGGAAGGAGTTGGATATCACATCTCATGTTATAGGAAGGGTCTCAGGTTTGGTATTAGAAGCATTGAGATATCAAATCTCATGCTGTAGTAAGGGTCTCAGGTTTTGAATAGGAAGGAATTGGATATTACATCTCATGCTATAGGAAGGGTCTCAGGTTTGGTATTAGAAACTTTGAGATATCACATCTCATGCTATAGGAAGGGTCTCAGGATTGGAATGGGAAGGAGTTGGATATCACATATCATGCTATAGGAAGAGTCTCAGGTTTGGTATTAGATGCATTGAGATATCACATCTCATGCTATAGAAAGGGTCTCAGGATTGGAATGGGAAGAAGTTGGATATCACATCTCATGCTGTAGGAAGGGTCTCATGTCTGGAATGGGAAGGAGTTGGATATCACATCTCATGCTATAAGAAGGGTCTCAGGTTTGGAATGGGAAGGAGTTGGATGTCACATCTCATGCTATAGGAAGGGTCTCAGGTTTGGTATTAAAAGCATTGAGATATCACATCTCATGCTATAGGAAGGGCCTCAGGATTGGAATGGGAAGGAGTTGGATATCACATCTCATGCTATGGGAAGGGTCTCTGGTTTGGTATTAGAAGCATTGAGATATCACATCTCATGCTATATGATGGGTCTCAGGTTTGGAATGGGAAGGGGTTGGATATCACATCTTATGTTATAGGAAGGGTCTCAGGTTTGATATTAGACGGATTGAGATATCACATCTCATGCTATAGGAAGGGTCTCAGGACTGGAATGAGAAGGAATCGGATACCAGATCTCATGGTACAGGATGTATCTCAGGTTAGGAATAGCAAGAAGTCAGATATCAAATAGCATGCTACAGGTAGGATCTCAGGTTTGTAATGGGAAGTAGTTGGATACCACATCTCATGCTATGGAAGGGCCTCAGTTTTGGTATTAAAAGCACTGAGATATCACATCTCATGCTAGAGGAAGGGTTTCAGGATTGGAATGGGAAGGGTTTGGATATCACATCTCATGCTATAGGAAAGGTCTCAGGTTTGGAATGGGAAGGAGTTCGATATCACATCTCATGCTATAGGAAGGGTCTCATGTTTAAAATGGGAAGGAGTTGGATATCACATCTCATGTTATAGGAAGGGTCTCAGGTTTGGTATTAGAAGCATTCAGATATCACATCTCATGCTATAGGAAGGGTCTCAGGATTGGAATGGGAAGGAGTTGGATATCACATCTCATGCTATAGGAAGGGGCTCGGGTTCGGTATTAGAACCATTGAGATATCACATCTCCTGCTATAGGAAGGATCTCAGGGTTGAAATGGAAAGGAGTTGGATATCATATCTCATGCTACAGGAAGGGTCTCTGGTTTGGTATTAGAAGCATTGAGATATCACATCTCATGCTATATAAAGGGTCTCAGGATTGGAATGGGAAGGAGTTGGATATCACATCTCATGCTGTAGGAAGGGTCTCATGTCTGGAATGGGAAGGAGTTGGATATCACATCTCATGCTATAAGAAGGGTCTCAGGTTTGGAATGGGAAGGAGTTGGATATCACATCTCATGTTATAGGAAGGGTCTCAGGTTTGGTATTAGAAGCATTGAGATATCAAATCTCATGCTGTAGTAAGGGTCTCAGGTTTTGAATAGGAAGGAATTGGATATTACATCTCATGCTATAGGAAGGGTCTCAGGTTTGGTATTAGAAACTTTGAGATATCACATCTCATGCTATAGGAAGGGTCTCAGGATTGGAATGGGAAGGAGTTGGATATCACATATCATGCTATAGGAAGAGTCTCAGGTTTGGTATTAGATGCATTGAGATATCACATCTCATGCTATAGGAAGAGACTCAGGATCGGAATGGGAAGGAGTTGGATATTGCATCTCATGTTTTAGGAAGGGTCTCAGGTTGGAATGGGAAGGAGTTTGGTATCACATCTCATGTTATAGGAAGGGTCTCAGGTTTGGTATTAGAAGCATTGAGATATCACATCTCATGCTATAGAAAGGGTCTCAGGATTGGAATGGGAAGAAGTTGGATATCACATCTCATGCTGTGGGAAGGGTCTCATGCCTGGAATTGGAAGGAGTTGGATATCACATCTCATGCTATAAGAAGGGTCTCAGGTTTGGAATGGGAAGGAGTTGGATGTCACATCTCATGCTATAGGAAGGGTCTCAGGTTTGGTATTAAAAGCATTGAGATATCACATCTCATGCTATAGGAAGGGCCTCAGGATTGGAATGGGAAGGAGTTGGATATCACATCTCATGCTATGGGAAGGGTCTCTGGTTTGATATTAGAAGCATTGAGATATCACATCTCATGCTATATGATGGGTCTCAGGTTTGGAATGGGAAGGGGTTGGATATCACATCTTATGTTATAGGAAGCGTCTCAGGTTTGATATTAGACGGATTGAGATATCACATCTCATGCTATAGGAAGGGTCTCAGGACTGGAATGAGAAGGAATCGGATACCAGATCTCATGGTACAGGATGTATCTCAGGTTAGGAATAGCAAGAAGTCAGATATCAAATCGCATGCTACAGGTAGGATCTCAGGTTTGTAATGGGAAGTAGTTGGATACCACATCTCATGCTATGGAAGGGCCTCAGTTTTGGTATTAAAAGCACTGAGATATCACATCTCATGCTAGAGGAAGGGTCTCAGGATTGGAATGGGAAGGGTTTGGATATCACATCTCATGCTATAGGAAAGGTCTCAGGTTTGGAATGGGAAGGAGTTCGATATCACATCTCATGCTATAGGAAGGGTCTCATGTTTAAAATGGGAAGGAGTTGGATATCACATCTCATGTTATAGGAAGGGTCTCAGGTTTGGTATTAGAAGCATTCAGATATCACATCTCATGCTATAGGAAGGGTCTCAGGATTGGAATGGGAAGGAGTTGGATATCACATCTCATGCTATAGGAAGGGGCTCGGGTTCGGTATTAGAACCATTGAGATATCACATCTCCTGCTATAGGAAGGATCTCAGGGTTGAAATGGAAAGGAGTTGGATATCATATCTCATGCTACAGGAAGGGTCTCTGGTTTGGTATTAGAAGCATTGAGATATCACATCTCATGCTATATAAAGGGTCTCAGGATTGGAATGGGAAGGAGTTGGATATCACATCTCATGCTGTAGGAAGGGTCTCATGTCTGGAATGGGAAGGAGTTGGATATCACATCTCATGCTATAAGAAGGGTCTCAGGTTTGGAATGGGAAGGAGTTGGATATCACATCTCATGTTATAGGAAGGGTCTCAGGTTTGGTATTAGAAGCATTGAGATATCAAATCTCATGCTGTAGTAAGGGTCTCAGGTTTTGAATAGGAAGGAATTGGATATTACATCTCATGCTATAGGAAGGGTCTCAGGTTTGGTATTAGAAACTTTGAGATATCACATCTCATGCTATAGGAAGGGTCTCAGGATTGGAATGGGAAGGAGTTGGATATCACATATCATGCTATAGGAAGAGTCTCAGGTTTGGTATTAGATGCATTGAGATATCACATCTCATGCTATAGGAAGAGACTCAGGATCGGAATGGGAAGGAGTTGGATATTGCATCTCATGTTTTAGGAAGGGTCTCAGGTTGGAATGGGAAGGAGTTTGGTATCACATCTCATGTTATAGGAAGGGTCTCAGGTTTGGTATTAGAAGCATTGAGATATCACATCTCATGCTATAGAAAGGGTCTCAGGATTGGAATGGGAAGAAGTTGGATATCACATCTCATGCTGTGGGAAGGGTCTCATGTCTGGAATTGGAAGGAGTTGGATATCACATCTCATGCTATAAGAAGGGTCTCAGGTTTGGAATGGGAAGGAGTTGGATATCACATCTCATGTTATAGGAGGAGTCTCAGGTTTGGTATTAGAAGCATTGAGATATCACATCTCATGCTATAGGAAGGGTCTCAGGATTGGAATGGAAAGGAATTGGATATCACATCTCATGCTACAGGAAGGGTCTCTGGTTTGCAATGGGAAGGAGTCAGATATCAAATCCCATGCTACAGGTAGGATCTCAGGTTTGTAATGGGAAGGAGTTGGATACCACATCTCATGCTATGGGAAGGGCCTCGGTTTTGGTATTAAAAGCACTGAGATATCACATCTCATGCTAGAGGAAGGGTCTCAGGATTGGAATGGGAAGGAGTTGGATATCACAGCTCATGCTAGAGGAAGGGTCTCAGGATAGGAATGGGAAGGAGTTGGATATAATATCTCATGCTATAGGAAAGGTCTCAGGTTTGGAATGGGAAGGAGTTCGATATCACATCTCATGTTATAGGAAGGGTCTCAGGTTTGGTATTAGAAGCATTCAGATATCACATCTCATGCTATACGAAGGGTCTCAGGATCGGAATGGGAAGGAGTTGAATATTGCATCTCATGCTTTAGGAAGGGTCTCAGGTTTGGAATGGGAAGGAGTTGGGTATGACATCTCATGTTATAGGAAGGGTCTCAGGTTTGGTATTAGAAGCATTGAGATATCACATCTCATGCTATAGAAAGGGTCTTAGGATTGGAATGGGAAGGAGTTGGATATCACATCTCATGCTGTAGGAAGGGTTTCATGTCTGGAATGGGAAGGAGTTGGATATCACATCTCATGCTATAAGAAGGGTCTCAGGTTTGGAATGGGAAGGCGTTGGATATCGCATCTCATGCTAGAGGAAGGGTCTCAGGATTGGAATGGGAAGGAATTGGATATCACTTCTCATGTTATAGGAGGAGTCTCAGGTTTGGTATTAGAAGCATTGAGATATCACATCTCATGCTATAGGAAGGGTCTCAGGATTGGAATGGAAAGGAATTGGATATCACATCTCATGCTACAGGAAGGGTCTCTGGTTTGCAATGGGAAGGAGTCAGATATCAAATCCCATGCTACAGGTAGGATCTCTGGTTTGTAATGGGAAGGAGTTGGATACCACATCTCATGCTATGGGAAGGGCCTCAGTTTTGGTATTAAAAGCACTGAGATATCACATCTCATGCTAGAGGAACGGTCTCAGGATTGGAATGGGAAGGAGTTGGATATCACATCTCATGCTATAGGAAAGGTCTCAGGTTTGGAATGGGAAGGAGTTGGATATCACATCTCATGCTATAGGAAGGGTCTCATGTTTGGAATGGGAAGGAGTTGGATATCGCATCTCATGCTAGAGGAAGGGTCTCAGGGTTGGAATGGGAAGGAATTGGATATCATATCTCATGCTACAGGAAGGGTCTCTGGTTTGCAATGGGAAGGAGTTGGATATCACATCTCATGCTATCGGAAGGATCTCAGGTTTGGAATTGGAAGGAGTTGGATATCACATCTCATGTTATAGGAAGGGTCTCAGGTTTGATATTAGAAGCATTGAGATATCACATCTCATGCTATAGGAAGGGTCTCAGGATTGGAATGGGAAGGAGTTGGATATCACACATCATGCTATAGGAAGAGTCTCAGGTTTGGTATTAGATGCATTGAGATATCACATCTCATGCTATTGGAAGGGTCTCAGGGTTGGAATGGGAACGAGTTGAATATCACATCTCATGCTATAGGAAGAGACTCAGGATCGGAATGGGAAGGAGTTGAATATTGCATCTCATGCTTTAGGAAGGGTCTCAGGTTTGGAATGGGAAGGAGTTGGGTATGACATCTCATGTTATAGGAAGGGTCTCAGGTTTGGTATTAGAAGCATTGAGATATCACATCTCATGCTATTGGAAGGGTCTCAGGGTTGGAATGGGAACGAGTTGAATATCACATCTCATGCTATAGGAAGAGACTCAGGATCGGAATGGGAAGGAGTTGGGTATCACATCTCATGTTATAGGAAGGGTCTCAGGTTTGGTATTAGAAGCATTGAGATATCACATCTCATGCTGTAGAAAGGGTCTTAGGATTGGAATGGGAAGGAGTTGGATATCACATCTCATGCTGTAGGAAGGGTCTCATGTCTGGAATGGGAAGGAGTTGGATATCACATCTCATGCTATAAGAAGGGTCTCAGGTTTGGAATGGGAAGGTGTTGGATATCACATCTCATGTTATAGGAAGGGTCTCAGGTTTGGGATTAGAAGCATTGAGATATCACATCTCATGCTATAGGAAGGGTCTCAGGATTGGAATGGGAAGGAATTGGATATCACATCTCATGTTATAGGAGGAGTCTCAGGTTTGGTATTAGAAGCATTGAGATATCACATCTCATGCTATAGGAAGGGTCTCAGGATTGGAATGGAAAGGAATTGGATATCACATCTCATGCTACAGGAAGGGTCTCTGGTTTGCAATGGGAAGGAGTCAGATATCAAATCCCATGCTACAGGTAGGATCTCAGGTTTGTAATGGGAAGGAGTTGGATACCACATCTCATTCTATGGGAAGGGCCTCAGTTTTGGTATTAAAAGCACTGAGATATCACATCTCATGCTAGAGGAACGGTCTCAGGATTGGAATGGGAAGGAGTTGGATATCACATCTCATGCTATAGGAAAGGTCTCAGGGTTGAAATGGGAAGGAGTTGGATATCACATCTCATGCTATAGGAAGGGTCTCATGTTTGGAATGGGAAGGAGTTGGATATCACATCTCATGCTAGAGGAAGGGTCTCAGGATAGGAATGGGAAGGAGTTCGATATCACATCTCATGTTATAGGAAGTGTCTCAGGTTTGGTATTGGAAGCATTCAGATATCACATCTCATACTATATGAAGAGACTCAGGATCGGAATGGGAAGGAGTTGGATATTGCATCTCATGTTTTAGGAAGGGTCTCAGGTTGGAATGGGAAGGAGTTTGGTATCACATCTCATGTTATAGGAAGGGTCTCAGGTTTGATATTAGAAGCATTGAGATATCACATCTCATGCTATAGAAAGGGTCTCAGGATTGGAATGGGAAGGAGTTGGATATCACATCTCATGCTGTGGGAAGGGTCTCATGTCTGGAATTGGAAGGAGTTGGATATCACATCTCATGCTATAAGAAGGGTCTCAGGTTTGGAATGGGAAGGAGTTGGATATCACATCTCATGTTATAGGAGGAGTCTCAGGTTTGGTATTAGAAGCATTGAGATATCACATCTCATGCTATAGGAAGGGTCTCAGGATTGGAATGGAAAGGGATTGGATATCACATCTCATGCTACAGGAAGGGTCTCTGGTTTGCAATGGGAAGGAGTCAGATATCAAATCCCATGCTACAGGTAGGATCTCAGGTTTGTAATGGGAAGGAGTTGGATACCACATCTCATGCTATGGGAAGGGCCTCGGTTTTGGTATTAAAAGCACTGAGATATCACATCTCATGCTAGAGGAAGGGTCTCAGGATTGGAATGGGAAGGAGTTGGATATCACAGCTCATGCTAGAGGAAGGGTCTCAGGATAGGAATGGGAAGGAGTTGGATATAATATCTCATGCTATAGGAAAGGTCTCAGGTTTGGAATGGGAAGGAGTTCGATATCACATCTCATGTTATAGGAAGGGTCTCAGGTTTGGTATTAGAAGCATTCAGATATCACATCTCATGCTATACGAAGGGTCTCAGGATCGGAATGGGAAGGAGTTGAATATTGCATCTCATGCTTTAGGAAGGGTCTCAGGTTTGGAATGGGAAGGAGTTGGGTATGACATCTCATGTTATAGGAAGGGTCTCAGGTTTGGGATTAGAAGCATTGAGATATCACATCTCATGCTATAGGAAGGGTCTCAGGATTGGAATGGGAAGGAATTGGATATCACATCTCATGTTATAGGAGGAGTCTCAGGTTTGGTATTAGAAGCATTGAGATATCACATCTCATGCTATAGGAAGGGTCTCAGGATTGGAATGGAAAGGAATTGGATATCACATCTCATGCTACAGGAAGGGTCTCTGGTTTGCAATAGGAAGGAGTCAGATATCAAATCCCATGCTACAGGTAGGATCTCAGGTTTGTAATGGGAAGGAGTTGGATACCACATCTCATGCTATGGGAAGGGCCTCAGTTTTGGTATTAAAAGCACTGAGATATCACATCTCATGCTAAAGGAACGGTCTCACGATTGGAATGGGAAGGAGTTGGATATCACATCTCATGCTATAGGAAAGGTCTCAGGTTTGGAATGGGAAGGAGTTGGATATCACATCTCATGCTATAGGAAGGGTCTCATGTTTGGAATGGGAAGGAGTTGGATATCGCATCTCATGCTAGAGGAAGGGTCTCAGGGTTGGAATGGGAAGGAATTGGATATCATATCTCATGCTACAGGAAGGGTCTCTGGTTTGCAATGGGAAGGAGTTGGATATCACATCTCATGCTATCGGAAGGATCTCAGGTTTGGAATTGGAAGGAGTTGGATATCACATCTCATGTTATAGGAAGGGTCTCAGGTTTGATATTAGAAGCATTGAGATATCACATCTCATGCTATAGGAAGGGTCTCAGCATTGGAATGGGAAGGAGTTGGATATCACACATCATGCTATAGGAAGAGTCTCAGGTTTGGTATTAGATGCATTGAGATATCACATCTCATGCTATTGGAAGGGTCTCAGGGTTGGAATGGGAACGAGTTGAATATCACATCTCATGCTATAGGAAGAGACTCAGGATCGGAATGGGAAGGAGTTGAATATTGCATCTCATGCTTTAGGAAGGGTCTCAGGTTTGGAATGGGAAGGAGTTGGGTATCACATCTCATGTTATAGGAAGGGTCTCAGGTTTGGTATTAGAAGCATTGAGATATCACATCTCATGCTATAGAAAGGGTCTTAGGATTGGAATGGGAAGGAGTTGGATATCACATCTCATGCTGTAGGAAGGGTCTCATGTCTGGAATGGGAAGGAGTTCGATATCACATCTCATGCTATAAGAAGGGTCTCAGGTTTGGAATTGGAAGGCGTTGGATATCACATCTCATGTTATAGGAAGGGTCTCAGGTTTGGGATTAGAAGCATTGAGATATCACATCTCATGCTATAGGAAGGGTCTCAGGATTGGAATGGGAAGGAATTGGATATCACATCTCATGTTATAGGAGGAGTCTCAGGTTTGGTATTAGAAGCATTGAGATATCACATCTCATGCTATAGGAAGGGTCTCGAGATTGGAATGGAAAGGAATTGGATATCACATCTCATGCTACAGGAAGGGTCTCTGGTTTGCAATGGGAAGGAGTCAGATATCAAATCCCATGCTACAAGTAGGATCTCAGGTTTGTAATGGGAAGGAGTTGGATACCACATCTCATGCTATGGGAAGGGCCTCAGTTTTGGTATTAAAAGCACTGAGATATCACATCTCATGCTAGAGGAACGGTCTCAGGATTGGAATGGGAAGGAGTTGGATATCACATCTCATGCTATAGGAAAGGTCTCAGGTTTGAAATGGGAAGGAGTTGGATATCACATCTCATGCTATAGGAAGGGTCTCATGTTTGGAATGGGAAGGAGTTGGATATCACATCTCATGCTAGAGGAAGGGTCTCAGGATAGGAATGGGAAGGAGTTGGATATCACATCTCATGCTATAGGAAAGGTCTCAGGTTTGGAATGGGAAGGAGTTCGATATCACATCTCATGTTATAGGAAGTGTCTCAGGTTTGGTATTGGAAGCATTCAGATATCACATCTCATACTATATGAAGGGTCTCAGGATTGGAATGGGAAGGAGTTGGATATCACATCTCATGCTATAGGAAGAGTCTCAGGTTTGGAATCGAAGGAGTTGGATATCACTTCTCATGCTATAGGAATGGGCTCGGGTTCGATATTAGAACCATTGAGATATCACATCTCATGCTATAGGAAGGGTCTCAGGGTTGAAATGGGAAGGAGTTGGATATCACATCTCATGCTGTAGGAAGGGTCTCATGTCTGGAATGGGAAGGAGTTGGATATCACATCTCATTCTATAAGAAGGGTCTCAGGTTTGGAATGGGAAGGAGTTGGATATCACATCTCATGTTATAGGAAGGGTCTCAGGTTTGGTATTAGAAGCATTGAGATATCAAATCTCATGCTGTAGGAAGGGTCTCAGGTTTGGAATGGGAAGGAACTGGATATCACATCTCATGCTATAGGAAAGGTCTCAGGTTTGGAATGGGAAGGGGTTGGATATCACATCTCGTGCTATAGGAAGGGTCTCAGGGTTGGAATGGGAAGGAATTGGATATCAAATCTCATGCTACAGGAAGGGTCTCTGGTTTGCAATGGGAAGGAGTTGGATATCACATCTCATGCTATAGGAAGGATCTCAGGTTTGGAATTGGAAGGAGTTGAATATCACATCTCATGTTATAGGAAGGGTCTCAGGTTTGGTATTAGAAGCATTGAGATATCACATCTCATGCTATAGGAAGGGTCTCAGGATTGGAATGGGAAGGAGTTGGATATCACACATCATGCTATAGGAAGAGTCTTAGGTTTTGTATTAGATGCATTGAGATATCACATCTCATGCTTTAGGAAGGATCTCAGGTTTGGAATGGGAAGGAGTTGGGTATAACATCTCATGTTATAGGAAGGGTCTCAGGTTTGGTATTAGAAGCATTGAGATATCACATCTCATGCTATAGGAAGGGTCTCAGGATTGGAATGGGAAGGAGTTGGATATCACACATCATGCTATAGGAAGAGTCTTAGGTTTTGTATTAGATGCATTGAGATATCACATCTCATGCTTTAGGAAGGATCTCGGGTTTGGAATGGGAAGGAGTTGGGTATAACATCTCATGTTATAGGAAGGGTCTCAGGTTTGGAATGGGAAGGGGTTGGATATCACATCTCGTGCTACAGGAAGGGTCTCAGGGTTGGAATGGGAAGGAATTGGATATCATATCTCATGCTACAGGAAGGGTCTCTGGTTTGCAATGGGAAGGAGTTGGATATCACATCTCATGCTATAGGAAGGATCTCAGGTTTGATATTAGAAGCATTGAGATATCACATCTCATGCTATAGGAAGGGTCTCAGCATTGGAATGGGAAGGAGTTGGATATCACACATCATGCTATAGGAAGAGTCTCAGGTTTGGTATTAGATGCATTGAGATATCACATCTCATGCTATTGGAAGGGTCTCAGGGTTGGAATGGGAACGAGTTGAATATCACATCTCATGCTATAGGAAGAGACTCAGGATCGGAATGGGAAGGAGTTGAATATTGCATCTCATGCTTTAGGAAGGGTCTCAGGTTTGGAATGGGAAGGAGTTGGGTATCACATCTCATGTTATAGGAAGGGTCTCAGGTTTGGTATTAGAAGCATTGAGATATCACATCTCATGCTATAGAAAGGGTCTTAGGATTGGAATGGGAAGGAGTTGGATATCACATCTCATGCTGTAGGAAGGGTCTCATGTCTGGAATGGGAAGGAGTTCGATATCACATCTCATGCTATAAGAAGGGTCTCAGGTTTGGAATTGGAAGGCGTTGGATATCACATCTCATGTTATAGGAAGGGTCTCAGGTTTGGGATTAGAAGCATTGAGATATCACATCTCATGCTATAGGAAGGGTCTCAGGATTGGAATGGGAAGGAATTGGATATCACATCTCATGTTATAGGAGGAGTCTCAGGTTTGGTATTAGAAGCATTGAGATATCACATCTCATGCTATAGGAAGGGTCTCGAGATTGGAATGGAAAGGAATTGGATATCACATCTCATGCTACAGGAAGGAACTCTGGTTTGCAATGGGAAGGAGTCAGATATCAAATCCCATGCTACAAGTAGGATCTCAGGTTTGTAATGGGAAGGAGTTGGATACCACATCTCATGCTATGGGAAGGGCCTCAGTTTTGGTATTAAAAGCACTGAGATATCACATCTCATGCTAGAGGAACGGTCTCAGGATTGGAATGGGAAGGAGTTGGATATCACATCTCATGCTATAGGAAAGGTCTCAGGTTTGAAATGGGAAGGAGTTGGATATCACATCTCATGCTATAGGAAGGGTCTCATGTTTGGAATGGGAAGGAGTTGGATATCACATCTCATGCTAGAGGAAGGGTCTCAGGATAGGAATGGGAAGGAGTTGGATATCACATCTCATGCTATAGGAAAGGTCTCAGGTTTGGAATGGGAAGGAGTTCGATATCACATCTCATGTTATAGGAAGTGTCTCAGGTTTGGTATTGGAAGCATTCAGATATCACATCTCATACTATATGAAGGGTCTCAGGATTGGAATGGGAAGGAGTTGGATATCACATCTCATGCTATAGGAAGAGTCTCAGGTTTGGAATCGAAGGAGTTGGATATCACTTCTCATGCTATAGGAATGGGCTCGGGTTCGATATTAGAACCATTGAGATATCACATCTCATGCTATAGGAAGGGTCTCAGGGTTGAAATGGGAAGGAGTTGGATATCACATCTCATGCTGTAGGAAGGGTCTCATGTCTGGAATGGGAAGGAGTTGGATATCACATCTCATTCTATAAGAAGGGTCTCAGGTTTGGAATGGGAAGGAGTTGGATATCACATCTCATGTTATAGGAAGGGTCTCAGGTTTGGTATTAGAAGCATTGAGATATCAAATCTCATGCTGTAGGAAGGGTCTCAGGTTTGGAATGGGAAGGAACTGGATATCACATCTCATGCTATAGGAAAGGTCTCAGGTTTGGAATGGGAAGGGGTTGGATATCACATCTCGTGCTATAGGAAGGGTCTCAGGGTTGGAATGGGAAGGAATTGGATATCAAATCTCATGCTACAGGAAGGGTCTCTGGTTTGCAATGGGAAGGAGTTGGATATCACATCTCATGCTATAGGAAGGATCTCAGGTTTGGAATTGGAAGGAGTTGAATATCACATCTCATGTTATAGGAAGGGTCTCAGGTTTGGTATTAGAAGCATTGAGATATCACATCTCATGCTATAGGAAGGGTCTCAGGATTGGAATGGGAAGGAGTTGGATATCACACATCATGATATAGGAAGAGTCTTAGGTTTTGTATTAGATGCATTGAGATATCACATCTCATGCTTTAGGAAGGATCTCAGGTTTGGAATGGGAAGGAGTTGGGTATAACATCTCATGTTATAGGAAGGGTCTCAGGTTTGGTATTAGAAGCATTGAGATATCACATCTCATGCTATAGGAAGGGTCTCAGGATTGGAATGGGAAGGAGTTGGATATCACACATCATGCTATAGGAAGAGTCTTAGGTTTTGTATTAGATGCATTGAGATATCACATCTCATGCTTTAGGAAGGATCTCGGGTTTGGAATGGGAAGGAGTTGGGTATAACATCTCATGTTATAGGAAGGGTCTCAGGTTTGGAATGGGAAGGGGTTGGATATCACATCTCGTGCTACAGGAAGGGTCTCAGGGTTGGAATGGGAAGGAATTGGATATCATATCTCATGCTACAGGAAGGGTCTCTGGTTTGCAATGGGAAGGAGTTGGATATCACATCTCATGCTATAGGAAGGATCTCAGGTTTGGAATTGGAAGGAGTTGGATATCACATCTCATGCTATAGGAAGGATCTCAGGTTTGGAATTGGAAGGAGTTGGATATCACACCTCATGTCATAGGAAGGGTCTCAGGTTTGGGATTAGAAGCATTGAGATATCACATCGCATGCTATAGGAAGGGTCTCAGGATTGGAATGGGAAGGAATTGGATATCATATCTCATGCTACAGGAAGGGTCTCTGGTTTGCAATGGGAAGGAGTTCGATATCACATCTCATGCTATAGAAAGGGTCTTAGGATTGGAATGGGAAGGAGTTGGATATCACATCTCATGCTGTAGGAAGGGTCTCGTGTCTGGAATGGGAAGGAGTTGGATATCACATCTCATGCTATAAGAAGGGTCTCAGGTTTGGAATGGGAAGGTGTTGGATATCACATCTCATGTTATAGGAAGGGTCTCAGGTTTGGGATTAGAAGCATTGAGATATCACATCGCATGCTATAGGAAGGGTCTCAGGATTGGAATGGGAAGGAATTGGATATCACATCTCATGCTATAGGAAGGGTCTCAGGTTTGGAATGGGAAGGGGTTGGATATCACATCTCGTGCTATAGGAAGGGTCTCAGGGTTGGAATGAGAAGGAATTGGATATCATATCTCATGCTACAGGAAGGGTCTCTGGTTTGCAATGGGAAGGAGTCAGATATCAAATCCCATGCTACAGGTAGGATCTCAGGTTTGTAATGGGAAGGAGTTGGATACCACATCTCATGCTATGGGAAGGGCCTCAGTTTTGGTATTAAAAGCACTGAGATATCACATCTCATGCTAGAGGAACGGTCTCAGGATTGGAATGGGAAGGAGTTGGCTATCACATCTCATGCTATAGGAAAGGTCTCAGGTTTGAAATGGGAAGGAGTTGGATATCACATCTCATGCTATAGGAAGGGTCTCATGTTTGGAATGGGAAGGAGTTGGATATCACATCTCATGCTAGAGGAAGGGTCTCAGGATAGGAATGGGAAGGAGTTCGATATCACATCTCATGTTATAGGAAGTGTCTCAGGTTTGGTATTGGAAGCATTCAGATATCACATCTCATACTATATGAAGAGACTCAGGATCGGAATGGGAAGGAGTTGGATATTGCATCTCATGTTTTAGGAAGGGTCTCAGGTTGGAATGGGAAGGAGTTTGGTATCACATCTCATGTTATAGGAAGGGTCTCAGGTTTGGTATTAGAAGCATTGAGATATCACATCTCATGCTATAGAAAGGGTCTCAGGATTGGAATGGGAAGGAGTTGGATATCACATCTCATGCTGTGGGAAGGGTCTCATGTCTGGAATTGGAAGGAGTTGGATATCACATATCATGCTATAAGAAGGGTCTCAGGTTTGGAATGGGAAGGAGTTGGATATCACATCTCATGTTATAGGAGGAGTCTCAGGTTTGGTATTAGAAGCATTGAGATATCACATCTCATGCTATAGGAAGGGTCTCAGGATTGGAATGGAAAGGAATTGGATATCACATCTCATGCTACAGGAAGGGTCTCTGGTTTGCAATGGGAAGGAGTCAGATATCAAATCCCATGCTACAGGTAGGATCTCAGGTTTGTAATGGGAAGGAGATGGATACCACATCTCATGCTATGGGAAGGGCCTCGGTTTTGGTATTAAAAGCACTGAGATATCACATCTCATGCTAGAGGAAGGGTCTCAGGATTGGAATGGGAAGGAGTTGGATATCACAGCTCATGCTAGAGGAAGGGTCTCAGGATAGGAATGGGAAGGAGTTGGATATAATATCTCATGCTATAGGAAAGGTCTCAGGTTTGGAATGGGAAGGAGTTCGATATCACATCTCATGTTATAGGAAGGGTCTCAGGTTTGGTATTACAAGCATTCAGATATCACATCTCATGCTATACGAAGGGTCTCAGGATCGGAATGGGAAGGAGTTGAATATTGCATCTCATGCTTTAGGAAGGGTCTCAGGTTTGGAATGGGAAGGAGTTGGGTATGACATCTCATGTTATAGGAAGGGTCTCAGGTTTGGTATTAGAAGCATTGAGATATCACATCTCATGCTATAGAAAGGGTCTTAGGATTGGAATGGGAAGGAGTTGGATATCACATCTCATGCTGTAGGAAGGGTTTCATGTCTGGAATGGGAAGTGTTAGGAAAGATTTCGTTATTGTAGGGAACTTTCCTTCCATGTGGCAACCCCTAAACTTTTTGCTATTGTTTTCAACCTGTTTTCTTGACTTTGCCAGAGAAGTGCAGCCTTCTGCTGTACTCCTCTGGGCTTTCGCTCCTTTCTTACGGGGAAACTGACATGCCCTTAAGACAGTCAGTACCGGGGAACGCTGTTTCCCGTAGTTTCTTTTATCGTGTCGCCATTTTAGTGCAACACGACACAAGAGGGCACTGTAAGCTAAGTTACAGCTCTCTTGGGTCTCTAGCCTTCTACAGACCCTAGACACTCTTTTCGGATGGTTTTTGGATCGGTGCAAGTCATTCAGGGACTGGGCTGGTGGCAGCGATCATTTGGTTTATTTTGAGCTCCTTTTGCCGTTCTGAGCACGTTTTTGCCGCGAACACAAAAGGGTGGCCCGGCTACACAAAATGGCCGGACCACGAGGCTCCTTTGTCTCGTCCACTGTCCGTCTTGCTCCCTTCACCTTCCCCCAGGTCAGGCGACCCGGGGCCTTCCTTATTTGGGCATGTAGTTTCCCGCGAAACACGGTTGCTTTCGCGGGCTTCTACATGTCGTTTGAGTGCCCCCAGGATGTGGGCTGGGCTGTCTGGTCCCAATACACATCCTGGGTGCCAGAGAGTCTAGGGTGGTGTGAATGCCTGGGACCACTGTGGTCCGTGATTGGTCCACGTATGGTATGTGTGTTGATGAGCGGATCTCCCATTGGCTCCCCTCCATTTTGGCGCGAAGGGAACCGTGGATAAGAGGGAGCTGGAAACACCACTACCATGTCGATCTCCTGAGTTCTTACGAACCCAGGGATACAGGAGCCAAGTATCCTGCGAACACGAGGCTGGACCGAGGAATCACTGGTGACCCCCTGAAGAACTTCTGCTCCTCATTGCTGTCGTCCGGTGAAGCCCTTTCCACCTAAGATCGAACAAGAAGGCCTGTACTGGCGCTTCGACCTATTGGAATAGCAGGACCAGCTATTCCCGGCACCTTCATCAACTCCTGCCGTAAGCCTTCGGGAGTGTCTCTGGGCCATCCAGTTGACTGACCAGCTTACTAAGGAGTCCTGCTCTGTAATCGCCGACAGGTTGGGTGGTATTCTGAGTCCGGGGCACGCTCACACGCTTCGTTTGCTTAGCAACCCTAAGCTAGAGGTGAGCAGTGCTCGTTTGGCTTGAATACACCCGGCCGTTCCGTTGCCCTGCTGTGGCGACAAAACTGTGCTTGTTTCTTCGATCGGGACGTCTTTTTACTCTGCACGACGACGAGACGTTCCCTGCTCTTCAGAACCTGCCAGAAGCTGCATCTATCGAGGAGAAGCTCGGGCCTGCTTGCTTCGGGGACCGGTGAGTAGATTAGCTAGGATCTGGTCGCCCTCCTGCAGTGCCCCTTGCTTTTCCCCGCTGTGAATACAGCACCCCTTGTCCGTACTCGCGCCCTGCTTCTGCCTCACAGTGGAGGCTGCGCTAGAGTCGCGGACCGTGTTCTCCTTCATTAGAGCTCCCTACAGAGCTGTTCAACGTCCTCCGAAGAGCTTCACCTTCTGCCCATTGGCACCGGCGTGTGCAGGTACTTTTGAGCGCTAGGCTCCACTCTTCGTAGGGATTGGACTACCATCCAGTTAGGGGCCTCAGAAGGCGGACATATCACTCGCATTGGTTCGCACTGCCTGTTTTCCTTCCCCTGCAGGTGGATAACATATTTCGTGCTGCTAATGCTGTGAAACTGTGTATTCTGTATATATATTGGGTGGATAGTGTATGTGTTGGTTTAATATCGTTGTATATTGCTGCTTTTACTGTGGTTATTAGTTTCAAGGCCTTATAATAAATGTGTATCTATTTTTGATATAAACAACTGTTTGGAGTAGTTTGTAAGCGCTCTTGCTTTGTGTGCTCATTGCGGGCTTTCAGTCACCCTCACCCCTCTTGAGACCTAGTCTTGACCGCCGCGATCGCTACCTTGATTGGTCTGGCTTGTCCAGAGGTTACCCTGTTCCAAGTAATTAGGTTGGCCTTCTGAACCTCTGCGCCACCAGGACAGAGTTCAGAAATCCGTCTTAACAAATTGGTGTACAGCGGTGGGATACGACTGAAGGTATCCAGTGTTGCGCACGAGCTAAGGCGTTTTCAGGTTATTCCAACCAGGACACGCAGTAAAGTATTGAATATAACGTTAAAAAGGCCATAGTCCTATCAACAGTATGGAAACGAATACTTTATTAACCTTAAATGCTTCGAAATCTGAAACATTGAAGAAGATGTGTGCGGAGAGAGGGGTTTCCTCTCAAGGCACTAAATTGGAAATGATCCAGAGAATCGTGGCGTGGCAAGAAGCGCAGCTTGACGCTATAACTTCCGAGGACAGTGCAGAAGGTGGTGGGGCTGCTCTCACTGGCAGAACCGACGGTTCTGCCGCTGCACTGATCCATCACGACCACGAGGACAGGGAGGATGTAATGTCTAACGTTTCCTCTGCCAGTGTTGATGGGGAGGCTATGCTTGAATTCAAGAAGCAAGAGCTGCGGTTTAGGCAGCAGGAGCTTGAATTCAGCATAGCCAAACTGAAAATCGACCAGGCAGAAAAACAAAAAGACAGGGATCACCAGTTGGAACTGGCCAAGCTTCAGTTCGCAAATGGGTCCAAGGGTCCTGGACATGGTTCTGGGGCTTCCTCTCATCCACGGTTTCCAAAAGATCTGCTCAGTGTATATGAGGAACGAAATGACATTATGGACTGGTTAAATGCGTTTGAGTATGCATGCGAGGTTCAAGAGGTTGATAATGCGGATAAGATTGCATGGTTACTCAGCAGACTGCCCCATTCTGGTTGCAGTGCCATTATGGAAATGTCGAAGGCTGAGCGCGCTGATTTTGCAATGTTGAAGCAGACTCTCATTTTAAAGTTTGGGAAGACTCCGACCCAATATTTGAAAAGGTTTAGAGAGTATAAGAAAAAGGAAGGTGGTACTTGGGTGTCGTATGTAGCTGAGTCCCTGAAAAACTTGACTGGCTGGGTTGAAGGTTATAAGGTTTCTACCTTCGAAGGCATGATCAATCTGGTCATGCTGGAACACATTTTTGCTTCTTCTTCCCCGGAGCTTAAGCAGCATTTGGCCGATTCGAAGGAGATAGATCCTAAGAAGCTGGCCATTGCAGCAGACTTATGGGTGTCACATCGAGTGTCCCATAAGGACAAAACTCATCCTGGTAAGCAGGAGGAAGGGAAAAAGTCCAAAGATATGGAGGGTGGGGAATCTGCTAAATCTTCTTCCCATAAGGGCCACAAAAAGAAAAATAAGGGTAAGCCATCCGAGAACTCACAGGGTAGTGGAGGTTCGCCTCCGAAACAGAACTCTGGTTATAATAAGCCTCCCTACGTAAACAGACCCAATGGGGCTTGTTTTTCTTGTGGAGCAACTGACCATGTGAAGGGGGATCCCCGTTGTAAGGTTAGACCTTTGGGGGTCCACTCCGCTAATCTGGCCTTCTCCTCCTACGAGGAAGAAGAGATTACAGGAGCATCCTTCTCCTCAGACTCATTTCCCAGCGGAATAGAGGCTGAGGTAGTTTTAGTGTCCCTGGGTTCCTGGGAGCCTAAAGTCGCAGAGGCGTATGCTAGGATTCCGGATAATACCAAGCACTACTTTAAAGACAGTGTGCTGATCAATGGAGTGGATACTCCAGCTCTTAGGGATAGTGGGTGCAGTCGAACTGTAGTGGATTCTACCTTGGTAGACTCAGAGGAAGTTGCCAGAGCTACTCTGATGCCCACTAAGTTGGCTGACGGCCCCCTCCGTATGTTTCCCGTGATCCCTGTTAATCTAACTTTAAATGGTACAGCAGTTAGGATTCCAGTGAGCATTCAGAGAAACGTCCCGGGAAAGGTCTTGTTGGGCAATGATCTCAGAGCTCTAGGGCTCGTAGGAGACACTGCCGAAAGACCCTACACACGGTCTCAAGCACGGGCAGCATTGGCCAAGTCCAATACGCCGCCCCAGCCGAAGGGGAAACCCAAGGCGAAAGGAGTCAACAAGTCCCGACGGGGGAAAGAGAATATTCCCCCGAGCTCGCCTACCACTGCGGTGGAGGGAGTTGGTCAATCGCCCGAGCCTGACGAGGAGGTGGCGATGCCTGAAGTGTTCGACCCCAACGACCATCCTGAACTAAAAGACTTGTTAGTTGAAGGAGGTCCTGATAGGGACGACTTCAGTAAGGGCCAACGTGAGTGCCCATCTCTGGAAGGCCTAAGGAGACAGGCCTGCTCCCAGCTTGAGGGTGAACCTCCTGGGAAGCATCGGATTTATTGGGAAGGTGGACTCCTGTATAGTGAGCCCACAGAGTCTACAGAAGGAGACCATAGGAGGTTGGTGGTTCCCCTTGCTGTTAGACCCTTCCTCCTGCAGTTGGCGCATGAAGTTCCCCTTGCTGGTCACCTTGGAATGAAGAGGACCAAGCAAAGGTTATCTATGCACTTCTACTGGCCCAAGATGGGGGTGCAAGTAGAAAGTCACTGCAGGAGTTGTGCCTCCTGCCAGTTGTCTGGTAAGGTTGGCGCGACAATCCAAGCTCCGTTGGTACCGCTCCCAGTTGTGGGGGTACCATTTGAAAGGGTAGGGATCGACATCGTTGGTCCCCTTGACCCGCAGACATCCTCAGGCAATAGGTTTATCCTGGTGCTGGTCGACCATGCAACCAGGTATCCTGAGGCCATCCCATTAAAGACTGTAACTGCCAAGTCAGTTGCAAAAGCTTTACTCGGCATATTTACTAGGGTTGGCTTCCCTAAAGAAGTTGTGTCAGATCGTGGCAGCAACTTTATGTCGAAGTATATGCAGGCTATGTGGAAAGAATGTGGGGTCACCTACAAGTTCTCTTCTGCATACCACCCCCAGACCAATGGTCTGGTGGAGCGTTTCAACAGAACGCTAAAGAGCATGATTGGGGCTCTGGAGGAGCCCCAGAGAAGAAAATGGGATCTTCTTTTACCATGCTTGCTGTTTGCCTACAGAGAGGTACCACAGGAGGGTGTTGGCTTCAGCCCCTTCGAACTTCTGTTCGGTCATCCCGTACGGGGACCCTTAGCCATCGTCAAAGAGGGATGGGAGATGCCCACTCCCCCTGTTACTACCAATGTAGTTGACTATGTGCTAGGGCTCAGAAAACGGATGGTACTCCTGATGGGCTTGGCTAGTGAAAAGTTGAAGGCAGGACAAGCGCTGGTGAAACATTGGTACGACCAGAAAGCTTCCTTAATTCACTTTACCCCTGGTCAGCAAGTCCTGATCATGAACCCTATAAGGCCTCGCGCTTTACAGGACAAATGGTCAGGCCCTTACACAGTGGTGGAGCCCCTGGGTGAGGTGAACTATTTAGTGGACCTTGGAAGGCCTGGACAGGCTCCAAAAGTGTTCCACGTAAATAGGCTGAAGGCTTTCGTCCCAAGAGTCGAAATCGCAGCACTGCTACTGGCGTCAGACGTTGAGGAAGAGGAGTCAGAACCTCTTCCCGACCTGTTCCAAAGCGGTCCTTCAGATAGCTCCGTTGAGGGTGTCCGAGTGGCCTCTCACCTGACTTCTGATCAGCAGGCTGAGGTGAAAAGTTTGCTTAGGCAGTTTTCCCCCCTGTTTTCACAGTCGCCTGGTTTGACACCTTGGTGCAAACATAACATTGACACAGGAGACAGTGTACCTACCAAAAGTAGGGGATACAGGATGTCGGATAAAGTACGGTCTTATATTAAGACCGAGGTCAACAAAATGTTAGACCTTGGGGTGATTGAACCCTCTAGTAGTCCTTGGTCCAGTCCTGTGGTTCTGGTTCCAAAAGCAGGCACTTCTGAATTGAGGTTCTGCGTGGATTACAGGGCTCTGAATGCTGTCACCAAGACAGACGCTCACCCCTTGCCTCGAACTGACGAGCTGGTGGATACCTTGGGTGCCTCCAAGTACCTCAGCACGTTTGACCTGACTGCGGGCTATTGGCAAATAGCTTTAGCAGAACATGCCAAGGAGAAGACAGCATTTTCAACTCCCGACGGGCTTTACCAATTCCGGGTAATGCCGTTCGGACTGAAGAATGCACCTGCCACTTTCCAGAGGCTTGTGAATCATGTGTTGAATGGGTTGGACGAATTCTGTCTTGCATATCTGGACGATATAGCAGTTTTCAGTGCCACCTGGGAAGACCATGTGAAACACCTCGGGATTGTGCTCCAGGCTCTTCAGAAAGCCCACTTGACCATAAAGGCGAGTAAATGCCAGATTGGACAAGGCTCAGTGGTTTACCTTGGGCATGAAGTAGGTGGAGGAAGGATACAGCCTCTCCCCAGTAAAGTACACGCAGTACAAGACTGGCCTACCCCCACTACACAAACCCAAGTGAGAGCCTTCTTAGGACTCACGGGTTATTACCGCAATTTTATGGCAGACTATGGCACCATAGCTGCTCCTCTGACTGCCCTCACAACTCCGAAGAAACCCAAGAAGGTAACTTGGACTGACGAGTGTGAGAAGGCCTTCAATGGCTTGAAAGACTCCTTGTGCCAGGCCCCTGTGCTCAGGGCCCCTGATTATCAAAGACCTTTTATCGTGCAGACGGATGCCTCTGACACTGGGATAGGAGCTGTACTATCACAAGTAGATGAGAAGGGTAAGGAACACCCTATCGGTTTTATTAGTCGCCAGCTTAAGGACAGAGAGCTCAGATGGTCCACGGTAGAGAAAGAATGTTTCTCTGTTGTGTGGGCCCTAAGGAAGCTGCGGCCCTACCTCTATGGGACCCACTTCACTGTGCAGACTGACCATAAGCCGTTAAAGTGGCTAATGAACATGAAGGGGGAGAATCCAAAGTTGCTTAGGTGGTCCATAAGTCTACAAGGCTTCGACTTCACTATTGAGCATAGGCCAGGTGTCCAACATAGCAATGCTGATGGGTTGTCCAGAATGTTTTACCGACCTGAACAAGAGACTCATCCAGGGGTGGATTAGTTCCCCCTGTCCATAGTCTGGGAGGGGCGAGTGTTAGGAAAGATTTCGTTATTGTAGGGAACTTTCCTTCCATGTGGCAACCCCTAAACTTTTTGCTATTGTTTTCAACCTGTTTTCTTGACTTTGCCAGAGAAGTGCAGCCTTCTGCTGTACTCCTCTGGGCTTTCGCTCCTTTCTTACGGGGAAACTGACATGCCCTTAAGACAGTCAGTACCGGGGAACGCTGTTTCCCGTAGTTTCTTTTATCGTGTCGCCATTTTAGTGCAACACGACACAAGAGGGCACTGTAAGCTAAGTTACAGCTCTCTTGGGTCTCTAGCCTTCTACAGACCCTAGACACTCTTTTCGGATGGTTTTTGGATCGGTGCAAGTCATTCAGGGACTGGGCTGGTGGCAGCGATCATTTGGTTTATTTTGAGCTCCTTTTGCCGTTCTGAGCACGTTTTTGCCGCGAACACAAAAGGGTGGCCCGGCTACACAAAATGGCCGGACCACGAGGCTCCTTTGTCTCGTCCACTGTCCGTCTTGCTCCCTTCACCTTCCCCCAGGTCAGGCGACCCGGGGCCTTCCTTATTTGGGCATGTAGTTTCCCGCGAAACACGGTTGCTTTCGCGGGCTTCTACATGTCGTTTGAGTGCCCCCAGGATGTGGGCTGGGCTGTCTGGTCCCAATACACATCCTGGGTGCCAGAGAGTCTAGGGTGGTGTGAATGCCTGGGACCACTGTGGTCCGTGATTGGTCCACGTATGGTATGTGTGTTGATGAGCGGATCTCCCATTGGCTCCCCTCCGTTTTGGCGCGAAGGGAACCGTGGATAAGAGGGAGCTGGAAACACCACTACCATGTCGATCTCCTGAGTTCTTACGAACCCAGGGATACAGGAGCCAAGTATCCTGCGAACACGAGGCTGGACCGAGGAATCACTGGTGACCCCCTGAAGAACTTCTGCTCCTCATTGCTGTCGTCCGGTGAAGCCCTTTCCACCTAAGATCGAACAAGAAGGCCTGTACTGGCGCTTCGACCTATTGGAATAGCAGGACCAGCTATTCCCGGCACCTTCATCAACTCCTGCCGTAAGCCTTCGGAAGTGTCTCTGGGCCATCCAGTTGACTGACCAGCTTACTAAGGAGTCCTGCTCTGTAATCGCCGACAGGTTGGGTGGTATTCTGAGTCCGGGGCACGCTCACACGCTTCGTTTGCTTAGCAACCCTAAGCTAGAGGTGAGCAGTGCTCGTTTGGCTTGAATACACCCGGCCGTTCCGTTGCCCTGCTGTGGCGACAAAACTGTGCTTGTTTCTTCGATCGGGACGTCTTTTTACTCTGCACGACGACGAGACGTTCCCTGCTCTTCAGAACCTGCCAGAAGCTGCATCTATCGAGGAGAAGCTCGGGCCTGCTTGCTTCGGGGACCGGTGAGTAGATTAGCTAGGATCTGGTCGCCCTCCTGCAGTGCCCCTTGCTTTTCCCCGCTGTGAATACAGCACCCCTTGTCCGTACTCGCGCCCTGCTTCTGCCTCACAGTGGAGGCTGCGCTAGAGTCGCGGACCGTGTTCTCCTTCATTAGAGCTCCCTACAGAGCTGTTCAACGTCCTCCGAAGAGCTTCACCTTCTGCCCATTGGCACCGGCGTGTGCAGGTACTTTTGAGCGCTAGGCTCCACTCTTCGTAGGGATTGGACTACCATCCAGTTAGGGGCCTCAGAAGGCGGACATATCACTCGCATTGGTTCGCACTGCCTGTTTTCCTTCCCCTGCAGGTGGATAACATATTTCGTGCTGCTAATGCTGTGAAACTGTGTATTCTGTATATATATTGGGTGGATAGTGTATGTGTTGGTTTAATATCGTTGTATATTGCTGCTTTTACTGTGGTTATTAGTTTCAAGGCCTTATAATAAATGTGTATCTATTTTTGATATAAACAACTGTTTGGAGTAGTTTGTAAGCGCTCTTGCTTTGTGTGCTCATTGCGGGCTTTCAGTCACCCTCACCCCTCTTGAGACCTAGTCTTGACCGCCGCGATCGCTACCTTGATTGGTCTGGCTTGTCCAGAGGTTACCCTGTTCCAAGTAATTAGGTTGGCCTTCTGAACCTCTGCGCCACCAGGACAGAGTTCAGAAATCCGTCTTAACAGGAAGGGGTTGGATATCACATCTCATGCTATAAGAAGGGTCTCAGGTTTGGAATGGGAAGGCGTTGGATATCACATCTCATGTTATAGGAAGGGTCTCAGGTTTGGGATTAGAAGCATTGAGATATCACATCTCATGCTATAGGAAGGGTCTCAGGATTGGAATGGGAAGGAATTGGATATCACATCTCATGTTATAGGAGGAGTCTCAGGTTTGGTATTAGAAGCATTGAGATATCACATCTCATGCTATAGGAAGGGTCTCAGGATTGGAATGGAAAGGAATTGGATATCACATCTCATGCTACAGGAAGGGTCTCTGGTTTGCAATAGGAAGGAGTCAGATATCAAATCCCATGCTACAGGTAGGATCTCAGGTTTGTAATGGGAAGGAGTTGGATACCACATCTCATGCTATGGGAAGGGCCTCAGTTTTGGTATTAAAAGCACTGAGATATCACATCTCATGCTAGAGGAACGGTCTCACGATTGGAATGGGAAGGAGTTGGATATCACATCTCATGCTATAGGAAAGGTCTCAGGTTTGGAATGGGAAGGAGTTGGATATCACATCTCATGCTATAGGAAGGGTCTCATGTTTGGAATGGGAAGGAGTTGGATATCGCATCTCATGCTAGAGGAAGGGTCTCAGGGTTGGAATGGGAAGGAATTGGATATCATATCTCATGCTACAGGAAGGGTCTCTGGTTTGCAATGGGAAGGAGTTGGATATCACATCTCATGCTATCGGAAGGATCTCAGGTTTGGAATTGGAAGGAGTTGGATATCACATCTCATGTTATAGGAAGGGTCTCAGGTTTGATATTAGAAGCATTGAGATATCACATCTCATGCTATAGGAAGGGTCTCAGGATTGGAATGGGAAGGAGTTGGATATCACACATCATGCTATAGGAAGAGTCTCAGGTTTGGTATTAGATGCATTGAGATATCACATCTCATGCTATTGGAAGGGTCTCAGGGTTGGAATGGGAACGAGTTGAATATCACATCTCATGCTATAGGAAGAGACTCAGGATCGGAATGGGAAGGAGTTGAATATTGCATCTCATGCTTTAGGAAGGGTCTCAGGTTTGGAATGGCAAGGAGTTGGATATCACATCTCATGCTGTAGGAAGGGTCTCATGTCTGGAATGGGAAGGAGTTGGATATCACATCTCATGCTATAAGAAGGGTCTCAGGTTTGGAATTGGAAGGCGTTGGATATCACATCTCATGTTATAGGAAGGGTCTCAGGTTTGGGATTAGAAGCATTGAGATATCACATCTCATGCTATAGGAAGGGTCTCAGGATTGGAATGGGAAGGAATTGGATATCACATCTCATGTTATAGGAGGAGTCTCAGGTTTGGTATTAGAAGCATTGAGATATCACATCTCATGCTATAGGAAGGGTCTCAGGATTGGAATGGAAAGGAATTGGATATCACATCTCATGCTACAGGAAGGGTCTCTGGTTTGCAATGGGAAGGAGTCAGATATCAAATCCCATGCTACAAGTAGGATCTCAGGTTTGTAATGGGAAGGAGTTGGATACCACATCTCATGCTATGGGAAGGGTCTCAGGTTTGGTATTAGAAGCATTGAGATATCACATCTCATGCTATAGAAAGGGTCTTAGGATTGGAATGGGAAGGAGTTGGATATCACATCTCATGCTGTAGGAAGGGTCTCATGTCTGGAATGGGAAGGAGTTGGATATCACATCTCATGCTATAAGAAGGGTCTCAGGTTTGGAATTGGAAGGCGTTGGATATCACATCTCATGTTATAGGAAGGGTCTCAGGTTTGGGATTAGAAGCATTGAGATATCACATCTCATGCTATAGGAAGGGTCTCAGGATTGGAATGGGAAGGAATTGGATATCACATCTCATGTTATAGGAGGAGTCTCAGGTTTGGTATTAGAAGCATTGAGATATCACATCTCATGCTATAGGAAGGGTCTTAGGATTGGAATGGGAAGGAGTTGGATATCACATCTCATGCTGTAGGAAGGGTCTCATGTCTGGAATGGGAAGGAGTTGGATATCACATCTCATGCTTTAGGAAGGGTCTCAGGTTTGGAATGGGAAGGAGTTGGGTATCACATCTCATGTTATAGGAAGGGTCTCAGGTTTGGTATTAGAAGCATTGAGATATCACATCTCATGCTATAGAAAGGGTCTTAGGATTGGAATGGGAAGGAGTTGGATATCACATCTCATGCTGTAGGAAGGGTCTCATGTCTGGAATGGGAAGGAGTTGGATATCACATCTCATGCTATAAGAAGGGTCTCAGGTTTGGGATTAGAAGCATTGAGATATCACATCTCATGCTATAGGAAGGGTCTCAGGATTGGAATGGGAAGGAATTGGATATCACATCTCATGTTATAGGAGGAGTCTCAGGTTTGGTATTAGAAGCATTGAGATATCAAATCTCATGCTATAGGAAGGGTCTTAGGATTGGAATGGGAAGGAGTTGGATATCACATCTCATGCTGTAGGAAGGGTCTCATGTCTGGAATGGGAAGGAGTTGAATATTGCATCTCATGCTTTAGGAAGGGTCTCAGGTTTGGAATGGGAAGGAGTTGGGTATCACATCTCATGTTATAGGAAGGGTCTCAGGTTTGGTATTAGAAGCATTGAGATATCACATCTCATGCTATAGAAAGGGTCTTAGGATTGGAATGGGAAGGAGTTGGATATCACATCTCATGCTGTAGGAAGGGTCTCATGTCTGGAATGGGAAGGAGTTGGATATCACATCTCATGCTATAAGAAGGGTCTCAGGTTTGGAATTGGAAGGCGTTGGATATCACATCTCATGTTATAGGAAGGGTCTCAGGTTTGGGATTAGAAGCATTGAGATATCACATCTCATGCTATAGGAAGGGTCTCAGGATTGGAATGGGAAGGAATTGGATATCACATCTCATGTCATAGGAGGAGTCTCAGGTTTGGTATTAGAAGCATTGAGATATCACATCTCATGCTATAGGAAGGGTCTCAGGATTGGAATGGAAAGGAATTGGATATCACATCTCATGCTACAGGAAGGGTCTCTGGTTTGCAATGGGAAGGAGTCAGATATCAAATCCCATGCTACAAGTAGGATCTCAGGTTTGTAATGGGAAGGAGTTGGATACCACATCTCATGCTATGGGAAGGGCCTCAGTTTTGGTATTAAAAGCACTGAGATATCACATCTCATGCTAGAGGAACGGTCTCAGGATTGGAATGGGAAGGAGTTGGATATCACATCTCATGCTATAGGAAAGGTCTCAGGTTTGAAATTGGAAGGAGTTGGATATCACATCTCATGCTATAGGAAGGGTCTCATGTTTGGAATGGGAAGGAGTTGGATATCACATCTCATGCTAGAGGAAGGGTCTCAGGATAGGAATGGGAAGGAGTTGGATATCACATCTCATGCTATAGGAAAGGTCTCAGGTTTGGAATGGGAAGGAGTTCGATATCACATCTCATGTTATAGGAAGTGTCTCAGGTTTGGTATTGGAAGCATTCAGATATCACATCTCATACTATATGAAGGGTCTCAGGATTGGAATGGGAAGGAGTTGGATATCACATCTCATGCTATAGGAAGAGTCTCAGGTTTGGAATCGAAGGAGTTGGATATCACTTCTCATGCTATAGGAATGGGCTCGGGTTCGATATTAGAACCATTGAGATATCACATCTCATGCTATAGGAAGGGTCTCAGGGTTGAAATGGGAAGGAGTTGGATATCACATCTCATGCTGTAGGAAGGGTCTCATGTCTGGAATGGGAAGGAGTTGGATATCACATCTCATTCTATAAGAAGGGTCTCAGGTTTGGAATGGGAAGGAGTTGGATATCACATCTCATGTTATAGGAAGGGTCTCAGGTTTGGTATTAGAAGCATTGAGATATCAAATCTCATGCTGTAGGAAGGGTCTCAGGTTTGGAATGGGAAGGAACTGGATATCACATCTCATGCTATAGGAAAGGTCTCAGGTTTGGAATGGGAAGGGGTTGGATATCACATCTCGTGCTATAGGAAGGGTCTCAGGGTTGGAATGGGAAGGAATTGGATATCAAATCTCATGCTACAGGAAGGGTCTCTGGTTTGCAATGGGAAGGAGTTGGATATCACATCTCATGCTATAGGAAGGATCTCAGGTTTGGAATTGGAAGGAGTTGAATATCACATCTCATGTTATAGGAAGGGTCTCAGGTTTGGTATTAGAAGCATTGAGATATCACATCTCATGCTATAGGAAGGGTCTCAGGATTGGAATGGGAAGGAGTTGGATATCACACATCATGCTATAGGAAGAGTCTTAGGTTTTGTATTAGATGCATTGAGATATCACATCTCATGCTATTGGAAGGGTCTCAGGTTTGGATGGGGAAGGAGTTGGGTATCACATCTCATGTTATAGGAAGGGTCTCAGGTTTGGTATTAGAAGCATTGAGATATCACATCTCATGCTATAGGAAGGGTCTCAGGATTGGAATGGGAAGGAGTTGGATATCACACATCATGCTATAGGAAGAGTCTTAGGTTTTGTATTAGATGCATTGAGATATCACATCTCATGCTTTAGGAAGGATCTCTTGGAATGGGATGGAGTTGGGTATAACATCTCATGTTATAGGAAGGGTCTCAGGTTTGGAATGGGAAGGGGTTGGATATCACATCTCGTGCTACAGGAAGGGTCTCAGGGTTGGAATGGGAAGGAATTGGATATCATATCTCATGCTACAGGAAGGGTCTCTGGTTTGCAATGGGAAGGAGTTGGATATCACATCTCATGCTATAGGAAGGATCTCAGGTTTGGAATTGGAAGGAGTTGGATATCACATCTCATGCTATAGGAAGGATCTCAGGTTTGGAATTGGAAGGAGTTGGATATCACATCTCATGTTATAGGAAGGGTCTCAGGTTTGGGATTAGAAGCATTGAGATATCACATCGCATGCTATAGGAAGGGTCTCAGGATTGGAATGGGAAGGAATTGGATATCATATCTCATGCTACAGGAAGGGTCTCTGGTTTGCAATGGGAAGGAGTTCGATATCACATCTCATGCTATAGAAAGGGTCTTAGGATTGGAATGGGAAGGAGTTGGATATCACATCTCATGCTGTAGGAAGGGTCTCGTGTCTGGAATGGGAAGGAGTTGGATATCACATCTCATGCTATAAGAAGGGTCTCAGGTTTGGAATGGGAAGGTGTTGGATATCACATCTCATGTTATAGGAAGGGTCTCAGGTTTGGGATTAGAAGCATTGAGATATCACATCGCATGCTATAGGAAGGGTCTCAGGATTGGAATGGGAAGGAATTGGATATCACATCTCATGCTATAGGAAGGGTCTCAGGTTTGGAATGGGAAGGGGTTGGATATCACATCTCGTGCTATAGGAAGGGTCTCAGGGTTGGAATGAGAAGGAATTGGATATCATATCTCATGCTACAGGAAGGGTCTCTGGTTTGCAATGGGAAGGAGTTGGATATCACATCTCATGCTATAGGAAGGATCTCAGGTTTGGAATTGGAAGGAGTTGGATATCACATCTCATGTTATAGGAAGGGTCTCAGGTTTGGTATTAGAAGCATTGAGATATCACATCTCATGCTATAGGAAGGGTCTCAGGATTGGAATGGGAAGGAATTGGATATCACATCTCATGTTATAGGAGGAGTCTCAGGTTTGGTATTAGAAGCATTGAGATATCAAATCTCATGCTATAGGAAGGGTCTTAGGATTGGAATGGGAAGGAGTTGGATATCACATCTCATGCTGTAGGAAGGGTCTCATGTCTGGAATGGGAAGGAGTTGAATATTGCATCTCATGCTTTAGGAAGGGTCTCAGGTTTGGAATGGGAAGGAGTTGGGTATCACATCTCATGTTATAGGAAGGGTCTCAGGTTTGGTATTAGAAGCATTGAGATATCACATCTCATGCTATAGAAAGGGTCTTAGGATTGGAATGGGAAGGAGTTGGATATCACATCTCATGCTGTAGGAAGGGTCTCATGTCTGGAATGGGAAGGAGTTGGATATCACATCTCATGCTATAAGAAGGGTCTCAGGTTTGGAATTGGAAGGCGTTGGATATCACATCTCATGTTATAGGAAGGGTCTCAGGTTTGGGATTAGAAGCATTGAGATATCACATCTCATGCTATAGGAAGGGTCTCAGGATTGGAATGGGAAGGAATTGGATATCACATCTCATGTCATAGGAGGAGTCTCAGGTTTGGTATTAGAAGCATTGAGATATCACATCTCATGCTATAGGAAGGGTCTCAGGATTGGAATGGAAAGGAATTGGATATCACATCTCATGCTACAGGAAGGGTCTCTGGTTTGCAATGGGAAGGAGTCAGATATCAAATCCCATGCTACAAGTAGGATCTCAGGTTTGTAATGGGAAGGAGTTGGATACCACATCTCATGCTATGGGAAGGGCCTCAGTTTTGGTATTAAAAGCACTGAGATATCACATCTCATGCTAGAGGAACGGTCTCAGGATTGGAATGGGAAGGAGTTGGATATCACATCTCATGCTATAGGAAAGGTCTCAGGTTTGAAATGGGAAGGAGTTGGATATCACATCTCATGCTATAGGAAGGGTCTCATGTTTGGAATGGGAAGGAGTTGGATATCACATCTCATGCTAGAGGAAGGGTCTCAGGATAGGAATGGGAAGGAGTTGGATATCACATCTCATGCTATAGGAAAGGTCTCAGGTTTGGAATGGGAAGGAGTTCGATATCACATCTCATGTTATAGGAAGTGTCTCAGGTTTGGTATTGGAAGCATTCAGATATCACATCTCATACTATATGAAGGGTCTCAGGATTGGAATGGGAAGGAGTTGGATATCACATCTCATGCTATAGGAAGAGTCTCAGGTTTGGAATCGAAGGAGTTGGATATCACTTCTCATGCTATAGGAATGGGCTCGGGTTCGATATTAGAACCATTGAGATATCACATCTCATGCTATAGGAAGGGTCTCAGGGTTGAAATGGGAAGGAGTTGGATATCACATCTCATGCTGTAGGAAGGGTCTCATGTCTGGAATGGGAAGGAGTTGGATATCACATCTCATTCTATAAGAAGGGTCTCAGGTTTGGAATGGGAAGGAGTTGGATATCACATCTCATGTTATAGGAAGGGTCTCAGGTTTGGTATTAGAAGCATTGAGATATCAAATCTCATGCTGTAGGAAGGGTCTCAGGTTTGGAATGGGAAGGAACTGGATATCACATCTCATGCTATAGGAAAGGTCTCAGGTTTGGAATGGGAAGGGGTTGGATATCACATCTCGTGCTATAGGAAGGGTCTCAGGGTTGGAATGGGAAGGAATTGGATATCAAATCTCATGCTACAGGAAGGGTCTCTGGTTTGCAATGGGAAGGAGTTGGATATCACATCTCATGCTATAGGAAGGATCTCAGGTTTGGAATTGGAAGGAGTTGAATATCACATCTCATGTTATAGGAAGGGTCTCAGGTTTGGTATTAGAAGCATTGAGATATCACATCTCATGCTATAGGAAGGGTCTCAGGATTGGAATGGGAAGGAGTTGGATATCACACATCATGCTATAGGAAGAGTCTTAGGTTTTGTATTAGATGCATTGAGATATCACATCTCATGCTATTGGAAGGGTCTCAGGTTTGGAAGGGGAAGGAGTTGGGTATCACATCTCATGTTATAGGAAGGGTCTCAGGTTTGGTATTAGAAGCATTGAGATATCACATCTCATGCTATAGGAAGGGTCTCAGGATTGGAATGGGAAGGAGTTGGATATCACACATCATGCTATAGGAAGAGTCTTAGGTTTTGTATTAGATGCATTGAGATATCACATCTCATGCTTTAGGAAGGATCTCTTGGAATGGGAAGGAGTTGGGTATAACATCTCATGTTATAGGAAGGGTCTCAGGTTTGGAATGGGAAGGGGTTGGATATCACATCTCGTGCTACAGGAAGGGTCTCAGGGTTGGAATGGGAAGGAATTGGATATCATATCTCATGCTACAGGAAGGGTCTCTGGTTTGCAATGGGAAGGAGTTGGATATCACATCTCATGCTATAGGAAGGATCTCAGGTTTGGAATTGGAAGGAGTTGGATATCACATCTCATGCTATAGGAAGGATCTCAGGTTTGGAATTGGAAGGAGTTGGATATCACATCTCATGTTATAGGAAGGGTCTCAGGTTTGGGATTAGAAGCATTGAGATATCACATCGCATGCTATAGGAAGGGTCTCAGGATTGGAATGGGAAGGAATTGGATATCATATCTCATGCTACAGGAAGGGTCTCTGGTTTGCAATGGGAAGGAGTTCGATATCACATCTCATGCTATAGAAAGGGTCTTAGGATTGGAATGGGAAGGAGTTGGATATCACATCTCATGCTGTAGGAAGGGTCTCGTGTCTGGAATGGGAAGGAGTTGGATATCACATCTCATGCTATAAGAAGGGTCTCAGGTTTGGAATGGGAAGGTGTTGGATATCACATCTCATGTTATAGGAAGGGTCTCAGGTTTGGGATTAGAAGCATTGAGATATCACATCGCATGCTATAGGAAGGGTCTCAGGATTGGAATGGGAAGGAATTGGATATCACATCTCATGCTATAGGAAGGGTCTCAGGTTTGGAATGGGAAGGGGTTGGATATCACATCTCGTGCTATAGGAAGGGTCTCAGGGTTGGAATGAGAAGGAATTGGATATCATATCTCATGCTACAGGAAGGGTCTCTGGTTTGCAATGGGAAGGAGTTGGATATCACATCTCATGCTATAGGAAGGATCTCAGGTTTGGAATTGGAAGGAGTTGGATATCACATCTCATGTTATAGGAAGGGTCTCAGGTTTGGTATTAGACGCATTGAGATATCACATCTCATGCTATAGGAAGGGCCTCAGGATTGGAATGGGAAGGAGTTGGATATCATATCTCATGCTACAGGAAGGATCTCTGGTTTGGTATTAGAAGCATTGAGATATCACATCTCATGCTATATAAAGGGTCTCAGGATTGGAATGGGAAGGAGTTGGATATCACATCTCATGCTGTAGGAAGGGTCTCATGTCTGGAATGGGAAGGAGTTGGATATCACATCTCATGCTATAAGAAGGGTCTCAGGTTTGGAATGGGAAGGAGTTGCATATCACATCTCATGTTATAGGAAGGGTCTCAGGTTTGCTATTAGAAGCATTGAGATATCAAATCTCATGCTGTAGGAAAGGTCTCAGGTTTGGAATTGGAAGGAATTGGATATCACATCTCATGCTATAGGAAGGGTCTCAGGTTTGGAATGGGAAGGGGATGGATATCACATCTCGTGCTATAGGAAGGGTCTCAGGGTTGGAATGGGAAGGAATTGGATATCATATCTCATGCTACAGGAAGGGTCTCTGGTTTGCAATGGGAAGGAGTTGGATATCACATCTCATGCTATAGGAAGGATCTCAGGTTTGGAATTGGAAGGAGTTGGATATCACATCTCATGTTATAGGAAGGGTCTCAGGTTTGGTATTAGAAGCATTGAGATATCACATCTCATGCTATAGGAAGGGTCTCAGGGTTGGAATGGGAAGGAGTTGGATATCACATATGCTATAGGAAGAGTCTCAGGTTTGGTATTAGATGCATTGAGATATCACATCTCATGCTATTGGAAGGGTCTCAGGGTTGGAATGGGAACGAGTTGAATATCACATCTCATTCTATAGGAAGAGACTCAGGATCGGAATGGGAAGGAGTTGGATATTGCATCTCATGCTATAGGAAGAGTCTCAGGTTTGGAATCGAAGGAGTTGGATATCACTTCTCATGCTATAGGAAGGGGCTCGGGTTCGGTATTAGAACCATTGAGATATCACATCTCATGCTATAGGAAGGGTCTCAAGGTTGAAATGGAAAGGAGTTGGATATCATATCTCATGCTACAGGAAGGGTCTCTTGTTTGGTATCAGAAGCATTGAGATATCACATCTCATGCTATAGAAAGGGTCTCAGATTGGAATGGGAAGGAGTTGGATATCACATCTCATGCTGTAGGAAGGGTCTCATGTCTGGAATGGGAAGGAATTGAATATCACATCTCATGCTATAAGAAGGGTCTCAGGTTTGGAATGGGAAGGAGTTGGATATCATATCTCATGTTATAGGAAGGGTCTCAGGTTTGGTATTAGAAGCATTGAGATATCAAATCTCATGCTGTAGGAAGGGTCTCAGGTTTGGAATGAGAAGGAATTGGATATCACATCTCATGCTATAGGAAGGGTCTCAGGTTTGGAATAGGAAGGGGTTGGATATCACATCTCGTGCTATAGGAAGGGTCTCAGGATTGGAATGGGAAGGAATTGGATACCATATCTAATGCTACAGGAAGGGTCTCTGGTTTGCAATGGGAAGGAATTGGATATCACATCTCATGCTATAGGAAGGATCTCAGGTTTGGAATTGGAAGGAGTTGGATATCACATCTCATGTTATAGGAAGGGTTTCAGGTTTGGTATTAGAAGCATTGAGATATCACATCTCATGCTATAGGAAGGGTCTCATGTCTGGAATGGGAAGGAGTTGGATATCACATCTCATTCTATAAGAAGGGTCTCAGGTTTGGAATGGGAAGGAGTTGGATATCACATCTCATGTTATAGGAAGGGTCTCAGGTTTGGTATTAGAAGCATTGAGATATCAAATCTCATGCTGTAGGAAGGGTCTCAGGTTTGGAATGGGAAGGAACTGGATATCACAGCTCATGCTATAGGAAAGGTCTCAGGTTTGGAATGGGAAGGGGTTGGATATCACATCTCGTGCTATAGGAAGGGTCTCAGGGTTGGAATGGGAAGGAATTGGATATCAAATCTCATGCTACAGGAAGGGTCTCTGGTTTGCAATGGGAAGGAGTTGGATATCACATCTCATGCTATAGGAAGGATCTCAGGTTTGGAATTGGAAGGAGTTGAATATCACATCTCATGTTATAGGAAGGGTCTCAGGTTTGGTATTAGAAGCATTGAGATATCACATCTCATGCTATAGGAAGGGTCTCAGGATTGGAATGGGAAGGAGTTGGATATCACACATCATGCTATAGGAAGAGTCTTAGGTTTTGTATTAGATGCATTGAGATATCACATCTCATGCTATTGGAAGGGTCTCAGGTTTGGAAGGGGAAGGCGTTGGGTATCACATCTCATGTTATAGGAAGGGTCTCAGGTTTGGTATTAGAAGCATTGAGATATCACATCTCATGCTATAGGAAGGGTCTCAAGGTTGAAATGGAAAGGAGTTGGATATCATATCTCATGCTACAGGAAGGGTCTCTTGTTTGGTATCAGAAGCATTGAGATATCACATCTCATGCTATAGAAAGGGTCTCAGATTGGAATGGGAAGGAGTTGGATATCACATCTCATGCTGTAGGAAGGGTCTCATGTCTGGAATGGGAAGGAATTGAATATCACATCTCATGCTATAAGAAGGGTCTCAGGTTTGGAATGGGAAGGAGTTGGATATCATATCTCATGTTATAGGAAGGGTCTCAGGTTTGGTATTAGAAGCATTGAGATATCAAATCTCATGCTGTAGGAAGGGTCTCAGGTTTGGAATGAGAAGGAATTGGATATCACATCTCATGCTATAGGAAGGGTCTCAGGTTTGGAATAGGAAGGGGTTGGATATCACATCTCGTGCTATAGGAAGGGTCTCAGGATTGGAATGGGAAGGAATTGGATACCATATCTAATGCTACAGGAAGGGTCTCTGGTTTGCAATGGGAAGGAATTGGATATCACATCTCATGCTATAGGAAGGATCTCAGGTTTGGAATTGGAAGGAGTTGGATATCACATCTCATGTTATAGGAAGGGTTTCAGGTTTGGTATTAGAAGCATTGAGATATCACATCTCATGCTATAGGAAGGGTCTCATGTCTGGAATGGGAAGGAGTTGGATATCACATCTCATTCTATAAGAAGGGTCTCAGGTTTGGAATGGGAAGGAGTTGGATATCACATCTCATGTTATAGGAAGGGTCTCAGGTTTGGTATTAGAAGCATTGAGATATCAAATCTCATGCTGTAGGAAGGGTCTCAGGTTTGGAATGGGAAGGAACTGGATATCACAGCTCATGCTATAGGAAAGGTCTCAGGTTTGGAATGGGAAGGGGTTGGATATCACATCTCGTGCTATAGGAAGGGTCTCAGGGTTGGAATGGGAAGGAATTGGATATCAAATCTCATGCTACAGGAAGGGTCTCTGGTTTGCAATGGGAAGGAGTTGGATATCACATCTCATGCTATAGGAAGGATCTCAGGTTTGGAATTGGAAGGAGTTGAATATCACATCTCATGTTATAGGAAGGGTCTCAGGTTTGGTATTAGAAGCATTGAGATATCACATCTCATGCTATAGGAAGGGTCTCAGGATTGGAATGGGAAGGAGTTGGATATCACACATCATGCTATAGGAAGAGTCTTAGGTTTTGTATTAGATGCATTGAGATATCACATCTCATGCTATTGGAAGGGTCTCAGGTTTGGAAGGGGAAGGAGTTGGGTATCACATCTCATGTTATAGGAAGGGTCTCAGGTTTGGTATTAGAAGCATTGAGATATCACATCTCATGCTATAGGAAGGGTCTCAGGATTGGAATGGGAAGGAGTTGGATATCACACATCATGCTATAGGAAGAGTCTTAGGTTTTGTATTAGATGCATTGAGATATCACATCTCATGCTTTAGGAAGGATCTCAGGTTTGGAATGGGAAGGAGTTGGGTATAACATCTCATGTTATAGGAAGGGTCTCAGGTTTGGAATGGGAAGAGGTTGGATATCACATCTCGTGCTACAGGAAGGGTCTCAGGGTTGGAATGGGAAGGAATTGGATATCATATCTCATGCTACAGGAAGGGTCTCTGGTTTGCAATGGGAAGGAGTTGGATATCACATCTCATGCTATAGGAAGGATCTCAGGTTTGGAATTGGAAGGAGTTGGATATCACATCTCATGCTATAGGAAGGATCTCAGGTTTGGAATTGGAAGGAGTTGGATATCACATCTCATGTTATAGGAAGGGTCTCAGGTTTGGGATTAGAAGCATTGAGATATCACATCGCATGCTATAGGAAGGGTCTCAGGATTGGAATGGGAAGGAATTGGATATCATATCTCATGCTACAGGAAGGGTCTCTGGTTTGCAATGGGAAGGAGTTCGATATCACATCTCATGCTATAGAAAGGGTCTTAGGATTGGAATGGGAAGGAGTTGGATATCACATCTCATGCTGTAGGAAGGGTCTCGTGTCTGGAATGGGAAGGAGTTGGATATCACATCTCATGCTATAAGAAGGGTCTCAGGTTTGGAATGGGAAGGTGTTGGATATCACATCTCATGTTATAGGAAGGGTCTCAGGTTTGGGATTAGAAGCATTGAGATATCACATCGCATGCTATAGGAAGGGTCTCAGGATTGGAATGGGAAGGAATTGGATATCACATCTCATGCTATAGGAAGGGTCTCAGGTTTGGAATGGGAAGGGGTTGGATATCACATCTCGTGCTATAGGAAGGGTCTCAGGGTTGGAATGAGAAGGAATTGGATATCATATCTCATGCTACAGGAAGGGTCTCTGGTTTGCAATGGGAAGGAGTTGGATATCACATCTCATGCTATAGGAAGGATCTCAGGTTTGGAATTGGAAGGAGTTGGATATCACATCTCATGTTATAGGAAGGGTCTCAGGTTTGGTATTAGACGCATTGAGATATCACATCTCATGCTATAGGAAGGGCGTCAGGATTGGAATGGGAAGGAGTTGGATATCATATCTCATGCTACAGGAAGGATCTCTGGTTTGGTATTAGAAGCATTGAGATATCACATCTCATGCTATATAAAGGGTCTCAGGATTGGAATGGGAAGGAGTTGGATATCACATCTCATGCTGTAGGAAGGGTCTCATGTCTGGAATGGGAAGTAGTTGGATATCACATCTCATGCTATAAGAAGGGTCTCAGGTTTGGAATGGGAAGGAGTTGCATATCACATCTCATGTTATAGGAAGGGTCTCAGGTTTGCTATTAGAAGCATTGAGATATCAAATCTCATGCTGTAGGAAAGGTCTCAGGTTTGGAATTGGAAGGAATTGGATATCACATCTCATGCTATAGGAAGGGTCTCAGGTTTGGAATGGGAAGGGGATGGATATCACATCTCGTGCTATAGGAAGGGTCTCAGGGTTGGAATGGGAAGGAATTGGATATCATATCTCATGCTACAGGAAGGGTCTCTGGTTTGCAATGGGAAGGAGTTGGATATCACATCTCATGCTATAGGAAGGATCTCAGGTTTGGAATTGGAAGGAGTTGGATATCACATCTCATGTTATAGGAAGGGTCTCAGGTTTGGTATTAGAAGCATTGAGATATCACATCTCATGCTATAGGAAGGGTCTCAGGGTTGGAATGGGAAGGAGTTGGATATCACATATGCTATAGGAAGAGTCTCAGGTTTGGTATTAGATGCATTGAGATATCACATCTCATGCTATTGGAAGGGTCTCAGGGTTGGAATGGGAACGAGTTGAATATCACATCTCATTCTATAGGAAGAGACTCAGGATCGGAATGGGAAGGAGTTGGATATTGCATCTCATGCTATAGGAAGAGTCTCAGGTTTGGAATCGATGGAGTTGGATATCACTTCTCATGCTATAGGAAGGGGCTCGGGTTCGGTATTAGAACCATTGAGATATCACATCTCATGCTATAGGAAGGGTCTCAAGGTTGAAATGGAAAGGAGTTGGATATCATATCTCATGCTACAGGAAGGGTCTCTTGTTTGGTATCAGAAGCATTGAGATATCACATCTCATGCTATAGAAAGGGTCTCAGATTGGAATGGGAAGGAGTTGGATATCACATCTCATGCTGTAGGAAGGGTCTCATGTCTGGAATGGGAAGGAATTGAATATCACATCTCATGCTATAAGAAGGGTCTCAGGTTTGGAATGGGAAGGAGTTGGATATCATATCTCATGTTATAGGAAGGGTCTCAGGTTTGGTATTAGAAGCATTGAGATATCAAATCTCATGCTGTAGGAAGGGTCTCAGGTTTGGAATGAGAAGGAATTGGATATCACATCTCATGCTATAGGAAGGGTCTCAGGTTTGGAATAGGAAGGGGTTGGATATCACATCTCGTGCTATAGGAAGGGTCTCAGGTTTGGAATGGGAAGGAGTTGGATATCACATCTCATGTTATAGGAAGGGTCTCAGGTTTGGTATTAGAAGCATTGAGATATCAAATCTCATGCTGTAGGAAGGGTCTCAGGTTTGGAATGGGAAGGAACTGGATATCACAGCTCATGCTATAGGAAAGGTCTCAGGTTTGGAATGGGAAGGGGTTGGATATCACATCTCGTGCTATAGGAAGGGTCTCAGGGTTGGAATGGGAAGGAATTGGATATCAAATCTCATGCTACAGGAAGGGTCTCTGGTTTGCAATGGGAAGGAGTTGGATATCACATCTCATGCTATAGGAAGGATCTCAGGTTTGGAATTGGAAGGAGTTGAATATCACATCTCATGTTATAGGAAGGGTCTCAGGTTTGGTATTAGAAGCATTGAGATATCACATCTCATGCTATAGGAAGGGTCTCAGGATTGGAATGGGAAGGAGTTGGATATCACACATCATGCTATAGGAAGAGTCTTAGGTTTTGTATTAGATGCATTGAGATATCACATCTCATGCTATTGGAAGGGTCTCAGGTTTGGAAGGGGAAGGAGTTGGGTATCACATCTCATGTTATAGGAAGGGTCTCAGGTTTGGTATTAGAAGCATTGAGATATCACATCTCATGCTATAGGAAGGGTCTCAGGATTGGAATGGGAAGGAGTTGGATATCACACATCATGCTATAGGAAGAGTCTTAGGTTTTGTATTAGATGCATTGAGATATCACATCTCATGCTTTAGGAAGGATCTCAGGTTTGGAATGGGAAGGAGTTGGGTATAACATCTCATGTTATAGGAAGGGTCTCAGGTTTGGAATGGGAAGAGGTTGGATATCACATCTCCTGCTACAGGAAGGGTCTCAGGGTTGGAATGGGAAGGAATTGGATATCATATCTCATGCTACAGGAAGGGTCTCTGGTTTGCAATGGGAAGGAGTTGGATATCACATCTCATGCTATAGGAAGGATCTCAGGTTTGGAATTGGAAGGAGTTGGATATCACATCTCATGCTATAGGAAGGATCTCAGGTTTGGAATTGGAAGGAGTTGGATATCACATCTCATGTTATAGGAAGGGTCTCAGGTTTGGGATTAGAAGCATTGAGATATCACATCGCATGCTATAGGAAGGGTCTCAGGATTGGAATGGGAAGGAATTGGATATCATATCTCATGCTACAGGAAGGGTCTCTGGTTTGCAATGGGAAGGAGTTCGATATCACATCTCATGCTATAGAAAGGGTCTTAGGATTGGAATGGGAAGGAGTTGGATATCACATCTCATGCTGTAGGAAGGGTCTCGTGTCTGGAATGGGAAGGAGTTGGATATCACATCTCATGCTATAAGAAGGGTCTCAGGTTTGGAATGGGAAGGTGTTGGATATCACATCTCATGTTATAGGAAGGGTCTCAGGTTTGGGATTAGAAGCATTGAGATATCACATCGCATGCTATAGGAAGGGTCTCAGGATTGGAATGGGAAGGAATTGGATATCACATCTCATGCTATAGGAAGGGTCTCAGGTTTGGAATGGGAAGGGGTTGGATATCACATCTCGTGCTATAGGAAGGGTCTCAGGGTTGGAATGAGAAGGAATTGGATATCATATCTCATGCTACAGGAAGGGTCTCTGGTTTGCAATGGGAAGGAGTTGGATATCACATCTCATGCTATAGGAAGGATCTCAGGTTTGGAATTGGAAGGAGTTGGATATCACATCTCATGTTATAGGAAGGGTCTCAGGTTTGGTATTAGACGCATTGAGATATCACATCTCATGCTATAGGAAGGGCGTCAGGATTGGAATGGGAAGGAGTTGGATATCATATCTCATGCTACAGGAAGGATCTCTGGTTTGGTATTAGAAGCATTGAGATATCACATCTCATGCTATATAAAGGGTCTCAGGATTGGAATGGGAAGGAGTTGGATATCACATCTCATGCTGTAGGAAGGGTCTCATGTCTGGAATGGGAAGTAGTTGGATATCACATCTCATGCTATAAGAAGGGTCTCAGGTTTGGAATGGGAAGGAGTTGCATATCACATCTCATGTTATAGGAAGGGTCTCAGGTTTGCTATTAGAAGCATTGAGATATCAAATCTCATGCTGTAGGAAAGGTCTCAGGTTTGGAATTGGAAGGAATTGGATATCACATCTCATGCTATAGGAAGGGTCTCAGGTTTGGAATGGGAAGGGGATGGATATCACATCTCGTGCTATAGGAAGGGTCTCAGGGTTGGAATGGGAAGGAATTGGATATCATATCTCATGCTACAGGAAGGGTCTCTGGTTTGCAATGGGAAGGAGTTGGATATCACATCTCATGCTATAGGAAGGATCTCAGGTTTGGAATTGGAAGGAGTTGGATATCACATCTCATGTTATAGGAAGGGTCTCAGGTTTGGTATTAGAAGCATTGAGATATCACATCTCATGCTATAGGAAGGGTCTCAGGGTTGGAATGGGAAGGAGTTGGATATCACATATGCTATAGGAAGAGTCTCAGGTTTGGTATTAGATGCATTGAGATATCACATCTCATGCTATTGGAAGGGTCTCAGGGTTGGAATGGGAACGAGTTGAATATCACATCTCATTCTATAGGAAGAGACTCAGGATCGGAATGGGAAGGAGTTGGATATTGCATCTCATGCTATAGGAAGAGTCTCAGGTTTGGAATCGATGGAGTTGGATATCACTTCTCATGCTATAGGAAGGGGCTCGGGTTCGGTATTAGAACCATTGAGATATCACATCTCATGCTATAGGAAGGGTCTCAAGGTTGAAATGGAAAGGAGTTGGATATCATATCTCATGCTACAGGAAGGGTCTCTTGTTTGGTATCAGAAGCATTGAGATATCACATCTCATGCTATAGAAAGGGTCTCAGATTGGAATGGGAAGGAGTTGGATATCACATCTCATGCTGTAGGAAGGGTCTCATGTCTGGAATGGGAAGGAATTGAATATCACATCTCATGCTATAAGAAGGGTCTCAGGTTTGGAATGGGAAGGAGTTGGATATCATATCTCATGTTATAGGAAGGGTCTCAGGTTTGGTATTAGAAGCATTGAGATATCAAATCTCATGCTGTAGGAAGGGTCTCAGGTTTGGAATGAGAAGGAATTGGATATCACATCTCATGCTATAGGAAGGGTCTCAGGTTTGGAATAGGAAGGGGTTGGATATCACATCTCGTGCTATAGGAAGGGTCTCAGGATTGGAATGGGAAGGAATTGGATACCATATCTAATGCTACAGGAAGGGTCTCTGGTTTGCAATGGGAAGGAATTGGATATCACATCTCATGCTATAGGAAGGATCTCAGGTTTGGAATTGGAAGGAGTTGGATATCACATCTCATGTTATAGGAAGGGTTTCAGGTTTGGTATTAGAAGCATTGAGATATCACATCTCATGCTATAGGAAGGGTCTCATGTCTGGAATGGGAAGGAGTTGGATATCACATCTCATTCTATAAGAAGGGTCTCAGGTTTGGAATGGGAAGGAGTTGGATATCACATCTCATGTTATAGGAAGGGTCTCAGGTTTGGTATTAGAAGCATTGAGATATCAAATCTCATGCTGTAGGAAGGGTCTCAGGTTTGGAATGGGAAGGAACTGGATATCACAGCTCATGCTATAGGAAAGGTCTCAGGTTTGGAATGGGAAGGGGTTGGATATCACATCTCGTGCTATAGGAAGGGTCTCAGGGTTGGAATGGGAAGGAATTGGATATCAAATCTCATGCTACAGGAAGGGTCTCTGGTTTGCAATGGGAAGGAGTTGGATATCACATCTCATGCTATAGGAAGGATCTCAGGTTTGGAATTGGAAGGAGTTGAATATCACATCTCATGTTATAGGAAGGGTCTCAGGTTTGGTATTAGAAGCATTGAGATATCACATCTCATGCTATAGGAAGGGTCTCAGGATTGGAATGGGAAGGAGTTGGATATCACACATCATGCTATAGGAAGAGTCTTAGGTTTTGTATTAGATGCATTGAGATATCACATCTCATGCTATTGGAAGGGTCTCAGGTTTGGAAGGGGAAGGAGTTGGGTATCACATCTCATGTTATAGGAAGAGTCTCAGGTTTGGTATTAGAAGCATTGAGATATCACATCTCATGCTATAGGAAGGGTCTCAAGGTTGAAATGGAAAGGAGTTGGATATCATATCTCATGCTACAGGAAGGGTCTCTTGTTTGGTATCAGAAGCATTGAGATATCACATCTCATGCTATAGAAAGGGTCTCAGATTGGAATGGGAAGGAGTTGGATATCACATCTCATGCTGTAGGAAGGGTCTCATGTCTGGAATGGGAAGGAATTGAATATCACATCTCATGCTATAAGAAGGGTCTCAGGTTTGGAATGGGAAGGAGTTGGATATCATATCTCATGTTATAGGAAGGGTCTCAGGTTTGGTATTAGAAGCATTGAGATATCAAATCTCATGCTGTAGGAAGGGTCTCAGGTTTGGAATGAGAAGGAATTGGATATCACATCTCATGCTATAGGAAGGGTCTCAGGTTTGGAATAGGAAGGGGTTGGATATCACATCTCGTGCTATAGGAAGGGTCTCAGGATTGGAATGGGAAGGAATTGGATACCATATCTAATGCTACAGGAAGGGTCTCTGGTTTGCAATGGGAAGGAATTGGATATCACATCTCATGCTATAGGAAGGATCTCAGGTTTGGAATTGGAAGGAGTTGGATATCACATCTCATGTTATAGGAAGGGTTTCAGGTTTGGTATTAGAAGCATTGAGATATCACATCTCATGCTATAGGAAGGGTCTCATGTCTGGAATGGGAAGGAGTTGGATATCACATCTCATTCTATAAGAAGGGTCTCAGGTTTGGAATGGGAAGGAGTTGGATATCACATCTCATGTTATAGGAAGGGTCTCAGGTTTGGTATTAGAAGCATTGAGATATCAAATCTCATGCTGTAGGAAGGGTCTCAGGTTTGGAATGGGAAGGAACTGGATATCACAGCTCATGCTATAGGAAAGGTCTCAGGTTTGGAATGGGAAGGGGTTGGATATCACATCTCGTGCTATAGGAAGGGTCTCAGGGTTGGAATGGGAAGGAATTGGATATCAAATCTCATGCTACAGGAAGGGTCTCTGGTTTGCAATGGGAAGGAGTTGGATATCACATCTCATGCTATAGGAAGGATCTCAGGTTTGGAATTGGAAGGAGTTGAATATCACATCTCATGTTATAGGAAGGGTCTCAGGTTTGGTATTAGAAGCATTGAGATATCACATCTCATGCTATAGGAAGGGTCTCAGGATTGGAATGGGAAGGAGTTGGATATCACACATCATGCTATAGGAAGAGTCTTAGGTTTTGTATTAGATGCATTGAGATATCACATCTCATGCTATTGGAAGGGTCTCAGGTTTGGAAGGGGAAGGAGTTGGGTATCACATCTCATGTTATAGGAAGGGTCTCAGGTTTGGTATTAGAAGCATTGAGATATCACATCTCATGCTATAGGAAGGGTCTCAGGATTGGAATGGGAAGGAGTTGGATATCACACATCATGCTATAGGAAGAGTCTTAGGTTTTGTATTAGATGCATTGAGATATCACATCTCATGCTTTAGGAAGGATCTCAGGTTTGGAATGGGAAGGAGTTGGGTATAACATCTCATGTTATAGGAAGGGTCTCAGGTTTGGAATGGGAAGAGGTTGGATATCACATCTCGTGCTACAGGAAGGGTCTCAGGGTTGGAATGGGAAGGAATTGGATATCATATCTCATGCTACAGGAAGGGTCTCTGGTTTGCAATGGGAAGGAGTTGGATATCACATCTCATGCTATAGGAAGGATCTCAGGTTTGGAATTGGAAGGAGTTGGATATCACATCTCATGCTATAGGAAGGATCTCAGGTTTGGAATTGGAAGGAGTTGGATATCACATCTCATGTTATAGGAAGGGTCTCAGGTTTGGGATTAGAAGCATTGAGATATCACATCGCATGCTATAGGAAGGGTCTCAGGATTGGAATGGGAAGGAATTGGATATCATATCTCATGCTACAGGAAGGGTCTCTGGTTTGCAATGGGAAGGAGTTCGATATCACATCTCATGCTATAGAAAGGGTCTTAGGATTGGAATGGGAAGGAGTTGGATATCACATCTCATGCTGTAGGAAGGGTCTCGTGTCTGGAATGGGAAGGAGTTGGATATCACATCTCATGCTATAAGAAGGGTCTCAGGTTTGGAATGGGAAGGTGTTGGATATCACATCTCATGTTATAGGAAGGGTCTCAGGTTTGGGATTAGAAGCATTGAGATATCACATCGCATGCTATAGGAAGGGTCTCAGGATTGGAATGGGAAGGAATTGGATATCACATCTCATGCTATAGGAAGGGTCTCAGGTTTGGAATGGGAAGGGGTTGGATATCACATCTCGTGCTATAGGAAGGGTCTCAGGGTTGGAATGAGAAGGAATTGGATATCATATCTCATGCTACAGGAAGGGTCTCTGGTTTGCAATGGGAAGGAGTCAGATATCAAATCCCATGCTACAGGTAGGATCTCAGGTTTGTAATGGGAAGGAGTTGGATACCACATCTCATGCTATGGGAAGGGCCTCAGTTTTGGTATTAAAAGCACTGAGATATCACATCTCATGCTAGAGGAACGGTCTCAGGATTGGAATGGGAAGGAGTTGGATATCACATCTCATGCTATAGGAAAGGTCTCAGGTTTGAAATGGGAAGGAGTTGGATATCACATCTCATGCTATAGGAAGGGTCTCATGTTTGGAATGGGAAGGAGTTGGATATCACATCTCATGCTAGAGGAAGGGTCTCAGGATAGGAATGGGAAGGAGTTCGATATCACATCTCATGTTATAGGAAGTGTCTCTGGTTTGGTATTGGAAGCATTCAGATATCACATCTCATACTATATGAAGAGACTCAGGATCGGAATGGGAAGGAGTTGGATGTTGCATCTCATGTTATAGGAAGGGTCTCAGGTTTGGTATTAGAAGCATTGAGATATCACATCTCATGCTATAGAAAGGGTCTCAGGATTGGAATGGGAAGGAGTTGGATATCACATCTCATGCTGTGGGAAGGGTCTCATGTCTGGAATTGGAAGGAGTTGGATATTGTTAGGAAAGATTTCGTTATTGTAGGGAACTTTCCTAACATGTGGCAACCCCTAAACTTTTTGCTATTGTTTTCAACCTGTTTTCTTGACTTTGCCAGAGAAGTGCAGCCTTCTGCCGTACTCCTCTGGGCTTTCGCTCCTTTCTTACGGGGAAACTGACATGCCCTTAAGACAGTCAGTACCGGGGAACGCTGTTTCCCGTAGTTTCTTTTATCGTGTCGCCATTTTAGTGCAACACGACACAAGAGGGCACTGTAAGCTAAGTTACAGCTCTCTTGGGTCTCTAGCCTTCTACAGACCCTAGACACTCTTGTAGGATGGTTTTTGGATCGGTGCAAGTCATTCAGGGACTGGCCTGGTGGCAGCGATCATTTGGTTTATTTTGAGCTCCTTTTGCCGTTCTGAGCACCTTTTTGCCGCGAACACAAAAGGGTGGCCCGGCTACCCAAAAATGGCCGGACCACGAGGCTCCTTTGTCTCGTCCACTGTCCGTCTTGCTCCCTTTACCTTCCCCCGGGTCAGGCGACCCGGGGCCTTCCTTATTTGGGCATGTAGTTTCCCGCGAAACACGGTTGCTTTCGCGGGCTTCTACATGTCGTTTGAGTGCCCCCAGGATGTGGGCTGGGCTGTCTGGTCCCAATACACATCCTGGGTGCCAGAGAGTCTAGGGTGGTGTGAATGCCTGGGACCACTGTGGTCCGTGATTGGTCCACGTATGGTATGTGTGTTGATGAGCGGATCTCCCATTGGCTCCCCTCCGTTTTGGCGCGAACGGAACCGTGGATAAGAGGGAGCTGGAAACACCACTACCAGGTCGATCTCCTGAGTTCTTACGAACCCAGGGATACAGGAGCCAAGTATCCTGCGAACACGAGGCTGGACCGAGGAATCGCTGGTGACCCCCTGAAGAACTTCTGCTCCTCATTGCTGTCGTCCGGTGAAGCCCTTTCCACCTAAGATCGAACAAGAAGGCCTGTACTGGCGCTTCGACCTATTGGAATAGCAGGACCAGCTATTCCCGGCACCTTCATCAACTCCTGCCGTAAGCCTTCGGAAGTGTCTCTGGGCCATCCAGTTGACTGACCAGCTTACTAAGGAGTCCTGCTCTGTAATCGCCGACAGGTTGGGTGGTATTCTGAGTCCGGGGCACGCTCACACGCTTCGTTTGCTTAGCAACCCTAAGCTAGAGGTGAACGGTGCTCGTTTGGCTTGAATACCCCCGGCCGTTCCGTTGCCCTGCCGTGGCGACAAAACTGTGCAGGATTCTTCGATCGGGACGTCTTTTTACTCTGCACGACGACGAGACGTTCCCTGCTCTTCAGAACCTGCCAGAAGCTGCATCTATCGAGGAGAAGCTCGGGCCTGCTTGCTTCGGGGACCGGTGAGTAGATTAGCTAGGATCTGGTCGCCCTCCTGCAGTGCCCCTTGCTTTTCCCCGCTGTAAATACAGCACCCCTTGTCCGTACTCGCGCCCTACTTCTGCCTCACAGTGGAGGCTGCGCTAGAGTCGCGGACCGTGTTCTCCTTCATTAGGGCACCCTACAGAGCTGTCCAACGTCCTCCGAAGAGCTTCACCTTCTGCCCATTGGCACCGGCGTGTGCAGGTACTTTTGAGCGCTAGGCTCCACTCTTCGTAGGGATTGGACTACCATCCAGTTAGGGGCCTCAGAAGGCGGACATATCACACGCATTGGTTCGCACTGCCTGTTTTCCTTCCCCTGCAGGTGGATAACATATTTCGTGCTGCTAATGCTGTGAAACTGTGTATTCTGTATATATATTGGGTGGATAGTGTATGTGTTGGTTTAATATCGTTGTATATTGCTGCTTTTACTGTGGTTATTAGTTCCAAGGCCTTATAATAAATGTGTATCTATTTTTGATATAAACAACTGTTTGGAGTAGTTTGTAAGCGCTCTTGCTTTGTGTGCTCACTGCGGGCTTTCAGTCACCCTCACCCCTCTTGAGACCTAGTCTTGACCGCCGCGATCGCTACCTTGATTGGTCTGGCTTGTCCAGAGGTTACCCTGTTCCAAGTAATTAGGTTGGCCTTCTGAACTTCTGCGCCACCAGGACAGAGTTCAGAAATCCGTCTTAACAAATTGGTGTACAGCGGTGGGATACGACTGAGGGTATCCAGTGTTGCGCACGAGCTAAGGCGTTTTCAGGTTATTCCAACCAGGACACGCAGTAAAGTATTGAATATAACGTTAAAAAGGCCATAGTCCTATCAACAGTATGGAAACGAATACTTTATTAACCTTAAATGCTTCGAAATCTGAAACATTGAAGAAGATGTGTGCGGAGAGAGGGGTTTCCTCTCAAGGCACTAAATTGGAAATGATCCAGAGAATCGTGGCGTGGCAAGAAGCGCAGCTTGACGCTATAACTTCCGAGGACAGTGCAGAAGGTGGTGGGGCTGCTCTCACTGGCAGAACCGACGGTTCTGCCGCTGCACTGATCCATCACGACCACGAGGACAGGGAGGATGTAATGTCTAACGTTTCCTCTGCCAGTGTTGATGGGGAGGCTATGCTTGAATTCAAGAAGCAAGAGCTGCGGTTTAGGCAGCAGGAGCTTGAATTCAGCATAGCCAAACTGAAAATCGACCAGGCAGAAAAACAAAAAGACAGGGATCACCAGTTGGAACTGGCCAAGCTTCAGTTCGCAAATGGGTCCAAGGGTCCTGGACATGGTTCTGGGGCTTCCTCTCATTCACGGTTTCCAAAAGATCTGCTCAGTGTGTATGAGGAACGAAATGACATTATGGACTGGTTAAATGCGTTTGAGTATGCATGCGAGGTTCAAGAGGTTGATAATACGGATAAGATTGCATGGTTACTCAGCAGACTGCCCCATTCTGGTTGCAGTGCCATTATGGAAATGTCGAAGGCTGAGCGCGCTGATTTTGCAATGTTGAAGCAGACTCTCATTTTAAAGTTTGGGAAGACTCCGACCCAATATTTGAAAAGGTTTAGAGAGTATAAGAAAAAGGAAGGTGGTACTTGGGTGTCGTATGTAGCTGAGTCCCTGAAAAACTTGACTGGCTGGGTTGAAGGTTATAAGGTTTCTACCTTCGAAGGCATGATCAATCTGGTCATGCTGGAACACATTTTTGCTTCTTCTTCCCCGGAGCTTAAGCAGCATTTGGCCGATTCGAAGGAGATAGATCCTAAGAAGCTGGCCATTGCAGCAGACTTATGGGTGTCACATCGATTGTCCCATAAGGACAAAACTCATCCTGATAAGCAGGAGGAAGGGAAAAAGTACAAGGATGTGGTGGGTGGGGAATCTGCTAAATCTTCTTCCCAAAAGGGCCACAAAAAGAAAAATAAGGGTAAGCCATACGAGAACTCACAGGGTAGCGGAGGTTCGCCTCCGAAACAGAACTCTGGTTATAATAAGCCTCCCTACGTAAACAGACCCAATGGGGCTTGTTTTTCTTGTGGAGCAACTGACCATGTGAAGGGGGATCCCCGTTGTAAGGTTAGACCTTTGGGGGTCCACTCCGCTAATCTGGCCTTCTCCTCCTACGAGGAAGAAGAGATTACAGGAGCATCCTTCTCCTCAGACTCGTTTCCCAGCGGGATCGAGGCTGAGGTAGTTTTAGTGTCCCTGGGTTCCTGGGAGCCTAAAGTCGCAGAGGCGTATGCTAGGATTCCGGATAATACCAAGCACTACTTTAAAGACAGTGTGCTGATCAATGGAGTGGATACTCCAGCTCTTAGGGATAGTGGGTGCAGCCGAACTGTAGTGGATTCTACCTTGGTAGACTCAGAGGAAGTTGCCAGAGCTCCTCTGATGCCCACTAAGTTGGCTGACGGCCCCCTCCGTATGTTTCCCGTGATCCCTGTTAATCTAACTTTAAATGGTACAGCAGTTAGGATTCCAGTGAGCATTCAGAGAAACGTCCCGGGAAAGGTCTTGTTGGGCAATGATCTCAGAGCTCTAGGGCTCGTAGGAGACACTGCCGAAAGACCCTACACACGGTCTCAAGCACGGGCAGCATTGGCCAAGTCCAATACGCCGCCCCAGCCGAAGGGGAAACCCAAGGCGAAAGGAGTCAACAAGTCCCGACGGGGGAAAGAGAATATTCCCCCGAGCTCGCCTACCACTGCGGTGGAGGGAGTTGGTCAATCGCCCGAGCCTGACGAGGAGGTGGCGATGCCTGAAGTGTTCGACCCCAACGACCATCCTGAACTAAAAGACTTGTTAGTTGAAGGAGGTCCTGATAGGGACGACTTCAGTAAGGGCCAACGTGAGTGCCCATCTCTGGAAGGCCTAAGGAGACAGGCCTGCTCCCAGCTTGAGGGTGAACCTCCTGGGAAGCATCGGATTTATTGGGAAGGTGGACTCCTGTACAGTGAGCCCACAGAGTCTACAGAAGGAGACCATAGGAGGTTGGTGGTTCCCCTTGCTGTTAGACCCTTCCTCCTGCCAGTTGTCTGGTAAGGTTGGCGCGACAATCCAAGCTCCGTTGGTACCGCTCCCAGTTGTGGGGGTACCATTTGAAAGGGTAGGGATCGACATCGTTGGTCCCCTTGACCCGCAAACATCCTCAGGCAATAGGTTTATCCTGGTGCTGGTCGACCATGCAACCAGGTATCCTGAGGCCATCCCATTAAAGACTGTAACTGCCAAGTCGGTTGCAAAAGCTTTACTCGGCATATTTACTAGGGTTGGCTTCCCTAAAGAAGTTGTGTCAGATCGTGGCAGCAACTTTATGTCGAAGTATATGCAGGCTATGTGGAAAGAATGTGGGGTCACCTACAAGTTCTCTTCTGCATATCACCCCCAGACCAATGGTCTGGTGGAACGTTTCAACAGAAAGTTAAAGAGCATGATTGGGGCTCTGGAGGAGCCCCAGAGAAGAAAATGGGATCTTCTTTTACCATGCTTGCTGTTTGCCTACAGAGAGGTACCACAGGAGGGTGTTGGCTTCAGCCCCTTCGAACTTCTGTTCGGTCATCCCGTACGGGGACCCTTAGCCATCGTCAAAGAGGGATGGGAGATGCCCACTCCCCCTGTTACTACCAATGTAGTTGACTATGTGCTAGGGCTCAGAAAACGGATGGTACTCCTGATGGGCTTGGCTAGTGAAAAGTTGAAGGCAGGACAAGCGCTGGTGAAACATTGGTACGACCAGAAAGCTTCCTTAATTCACTTTACCCCTGGTCAGCAAGTCCTGATCATGAACCCTATAAGGCCTCGCGCTTTACAGGACAAATGGTCAGGCCCTTACACAGTGGTGGAGCCCCTGGGTGAGGTGAACTATTTAGTGGACCTTGGAAGGCCTGGACAGGCTCCAAAAGTGTTCCACGTAAATAGGCTGAAGGCTTTCGTCCCAAGAGTCGAAATCGCAGCACTGCTACTGGCGTCAGACGTTGAGGAAGAGGAGTCAGAACCTCTTCCCGACCTGTTCCAAAGCGGTCCTTCAGATAGCTCCGTTGAGGGTGTCCGAGTGGCCCCTCACCTGACTTCTGATCAGCAGGCTGAGGTGAAAAGTTTGCTTAGGCAGTTTTCCCCCCTGTTTTCACAGTCGCCTGGTTTGACACCTTGGTGCAAACATAACATTGACACAGGAGACAGTGTACCTACCAAAAGTAGGGGATACAGGATGTCGGATAAAGTGCGGTCTTATATTAAGACCGAGGTCAACAAGATGTTAGACCTTGGGGTGATTGAACCCTCTAGTAGTCCTTGGTCCAGTCCTGTGGTATTGGTTCCAAAGGCAGGCACTTCTGAATTGAGGTTCTGCGTGGATTACAGGGCTCTGAATGCTGTCACCAAGACAGACGCTCACCCCTTGCCTCGAACTGACGAGCTGGTGGATACCTTGGGTGCCTCCAAGTACCTCAGCACGTTTGACCTGACTGCGGGCTATTGGCAAATAGCTTTAGCAGAACATGCCAAGGAGAAGACAGCATTTTCAACTCCCGACGGGCTTTACCAATTCCGGGTAATGCCGTTCGGATTGAAGAATGCACCTGCCACTTTCCAGAGGCTTGTGAATCATGTGTTGAATGGGTTGGACGAATTCTGTCTTGCATATCTGGACGATATAGCAGTTTTCAGTGCCACCTGGGAAGACCATGTGAAACACCTCGGGATTGTGCTCCAGGCTCTTCAGAAAGCCCACTTGACCATAAAGGCGAGTAAATGCCAGATTGGACAAGGCTCAGTGGTTTACCTTGGGCATGAAGTAGGTGGAGGAAGGATACAGCCTCTCCCCAGTAAAGTACAAGCAGTACAAGACTGGCCTACCCCCACTACACAAACCCAAGTGAGAGCCTTCTTAGGACTCACGGGTTATTACCGCAATTTTATGGCAGACTATGGCACCATAGCTGCTCCTCTGACTGCCCTCACAACTCCGAAGAAACCCAAGAAGGTAACTTGGACTGACGAGTGTGAGAAGGCCTTCAATGGCTTGAAAGACTCCTTGTGCCAGGCCCCTGTGCTCAGGGCCCCTGATTATCAAAGACCTTTTATCGTGCAGACGGATGCCTCTGACACTGGGATAGGAGCTGTACTATCACAAGTAGATGAGAAGGGTAAGGAACACCCTATCGGTTTTATTAGTCGCCAGCTTAAGGACAGAGAGCTCAGATGGTCCACGGTAGAGAAAGAATGTTTCTCTGTTGTGTGGGCCCTAAGGAAGCTGCGGCCCTACCTCTATGGGACCCACTTCACTGTGCAGACTGACCATAAGCCGTTAAAGTGGCTAATGAACATGAAGGGGGAGAATCCAAAGTTGCTTAGGTGGTCCATAAGTCTACAAGGCTTCGACTTCACTATTGAGCATAGGCCAGGTGTCCAACATAGCAATGCTGATGGGTTGTCCAGAATGTTTTACCGACCTGAACAAGAGACTCATCCAGGGGTGGATTAGTTCCCCCTGTCCATAGTCTGGGAGGGGAGAGTGTTAGGAAAGATTTCGTTATTGTAGGGAACTTTCCTTCCATGTGGCAACCCCTAAACTTTTTGCTATTGTTTTCAACCTGTTTTCTTGACTTTGCCAGAGAAGTGCAGCCTTCTGCCGTACTCCTCTGGGCTTTCGCTCCTTTCTTACGGGGAAACTGACATGCCCTTAAGACAGTCAGTACCGGGGAACGCTGTTTCCCGTAGTTTCTTTTATCGTGTCGCCATTTTAGTGCAACACGACACAAGAGGGCACTGTAAGCTAAGTTACAGCTCTCTTGGGTCTCTAGCCTTCTACAGACCCTAGACACTCTTGTAGGATGGTTTTTGGATCGGTGCAAGTCATTCAGGGACTGGGCTGGTGGCAGCGATCATTTGGTTTATTTTGAGCTCCTTTTGCCGTTCTGAGCACCTTTTTGCCGCGAACACAAAAGGGTGGCCCGGCTACCCAAAAATGGCCGGACCACGAGGCTCCTTTGTCTCGTCCACTGTCCGTCTTGCTCCCTTTACCTTCCCCCGGGTCAGGCGACCCGGGGCCTTCCTTATTTGGGCATGTAGTTTCCCGCGAAACACGGTTGCTTTCGCGGGCTTCTACATGTCGTTTGAGTGCCCCCAGGATGTGGGCTGGGCTGTCTGGTCCCAATACACATCCTGGGTGCCAGAGAGTCTAGGGTGGTGTGAATGCCTGGGACCACTGTGGTCCGTGATTGGTCCACGTATGGTATGTGTGTTGATGAGCGGATCTCCCATTGGCTCCCCTCCGTTTTGGCGCGAAGGGAACCGTGGATAAGAGGGAGCTGGAAACACCACTACCAGGTCGATCTCCTGAGTTCTTACGAACCCAGGGATACAGGAGCCAAGTATCCTGCGAACACGAGGCTGGACCGAGGAATCGCTGGTGACCCCCTGAAGAACTTCTGCTCCTCATTGCTGTCGTCCGGTGAAGCCCTTTCCACCTAAGATCGAACAAGAAGGCCTGTACTGGCGCTTCGACCTATTGGAATAGCAGGACCAGCTATTCCCGGCACCTTCATCAACTCCTGCCGTAAGCCTTCGGAAGTGTCTCTGGGCCATCCAGTTGACTGACCAGCTTACTAAGGAGTCCTGCTCTGTAATCGCCGACAGGTTGGGTGGTATTCTGAGTCCGGGGCACGCTCACACGCTTCGTTTGCTTAGCAACCCTAAGCTAGAGGTGAACGGTGCTCGTTTGGCTTGAATACCCCCGGCCGTTCCGTTGCCCTGCCGTGGCGACAAAACTGTGCAGGATTCTTCGATCGGGACGTCTTTTTACTCTGCACGACGACGAGACGTTCCCTGCTCTTCAGAACCTGCCAGAAGCTGCATCTATCGAGGAGAAGCTCGGGCCTGCTTGCTTCGGGGACCGGTGAGTAGATTAGCTAGGATCTGGTCGCCCTCCTGCAGTGCCCCTTGCTTTTCCCCGCTGTAAATACAGCACCCCTTGTCCGTACTCGCGCCCTACTTCTGCCTCACAGTGGAGGCTGCGCTAGAGTCGCGGACCGTGTTCTCCTTCATTAGGGCACCCTACAGAGCTGTCCAACGTCCTCCGAAGAGCTTCACCTTCTGCCCATTGGCACCGGCGTGTGCAGGTACTTTTGAGCGCTAGGCTCCACTCTTCGTAGGGATTGGACTACCATCCAGTTAGGGGCCTCAGAAGGCGGACATATCACACGCATTGGTTCGCACTGCCTGTTTTCCTTCCCCTGCAGGTGGATAACATATTTCGTGCTGCTAATGCTGTGAAACTGTGTATTCTGTATATATATTGGGTGGATAGTGTATGTGTTGGTTTAATATCGTTGTATATTGCTGCTTTTACTGTGGTTATTAGTTCCAAGGCCTTATAATAAATGTGTATCTATTTTTGATATAAACAACTGTTTGGAGTAGTTTGTAAGCGCTCTTGCTTTGTGTGCTCACTGCGGGCTTTCAGTCACCCTCACCCCTCTTGAGACCTAGTCTTGACCGCCGCGATCGCTTCCTTGATTGGTCTGGCTTGTCCAGAGGTTACCCTGTTCCAAGTAATTAGGTTGGCCTTCTGAACTTCTGCGCCACCAGGACAGAGTTCAGAAATCCGTCTTAACAGATATCACATCTCATGCTATAAGAAGGGTCTCAGGTTTGGAATGGGAAGGAGTTGGATATCACATCTCATGTTATAGGAGGAGTCTCAGGTTTGGTATTAGAAGCATTGAGATATCACATTTCATGCTATAGGAAGGGTCTCAGGATTGGAATGGAAAGGAATTGGATATCACATCTCATGCTACAGGAAGGGTCTCTGGTTTGCAATGGGAAGGAGTCAGATATCAAATCCCATGCTACAGGTAGGATCTCAGGTTTGTAATGGGAAGGAGTTGGATACCACATCTCATGCTATGGGAAGGGCCTCGGTTTTGGTATTAAAAGCACTGAGATATCACATCTCATGCTAGAGGAAGGGTCTCAGGATTGGAATGGGAAGGAGTTGGATATCACAGCTCATGCTAGAGGAAGGGTCTCAGGATAGGAATGGGAAGGAGTTGGATATAATATCTCATGCTATAGGAAAGGTCTCAGGTTTGGAATGGGAAGGAGTTCGATATCACATCTCATGTTATAGGAAGGGTCTCAGGTTTGGTATTAGAAGCATTCAGATATCACATCTCATGCTATACGAAGGGTCTCAGGATCGGAATGGGAAGGAGTTGAATATTGCATCTCATGCTTTAGGAAGGGTCTCAGGTTTGGAATGGGAAGGAGTTGGGTATGACATCTCATGTTATAGGAAGGGTCTCAGGTTTGGGATTAGAAGCATTGAGATATCACATCTCATGCTATAGGAAGGGTCTCAGGATTGGAATGGGAAGGAATTGGATATCACATCTCATGTTATAGGAGGAGTCTCAGGTTTGGTATTAGAAGCATTGAGATATCACATCTCATGCTATAGGAATGGTCTTAGGATTGGAATGGGAAGGAGTTGGATATCACATCTCATGCTGTAGGAAGGGTCTCATGTCTGGAATGGGAAGGAGTTGGATATCACATCTCATGCTTTAGGAAGGGTCTCAGGTTTGGAATGGGAAGGAGTTGGGTATCACATCTCATGTTATAGGAAGGGTCTCAGGTTTGGTATTAGAAGCATTGAGATATCACATCTCATGCTATAGAAAGGGTCTTAGGATTGGAATGGGAAGGAGTTGGATATCACATCTCATGCTGTAGGAAGGGTCTCATGTCTGGAATGGGAAGGAGTTGGATATCACATCTCATGCTATAAGAAGGGTCTCAGGTTTGGGATTAGAAGCATTGAGATATCACATCTCATGCTATAGGAAGGGTCTCAGGATTGGAATGGGAAGGAATTGGATATCACATCTCATGTTATAGGAGGAGTCTCAGGTTTGGTATTAGAAGCATTGAGATATCACATCTCATGCTATAGGAAGGGTCTTAGGATTGGAATGGGAAGGAGTTGGATATCACATCTCATGCTGTAGGAAGGGTCTCATGTCTGGAATGGGAAGGAGTTGAATATTGCATCTCATGCTTTAGGAAGGGTCTCAGGTTTGGAATGGGAAGGAGTTGGGTATCACATCTCATGTTATAGGAAGGGTCTCAGGTTTGGTATTAGAAGCATTGAGATATCACATCTCATGCTATAGAAAGGGTCTTAGGATTGGAATGGGAAGGAGTTGGATATCACATCTCATGCTGTAGGAAGGGTCTCATGTCTGGAATGGGAAGGAGTTGGATATCACATCTCATGCTATAAGAAGGGTCTCAGGTTTGGAATTGGAAGGCGTTGGATATCACATCTCATGTTATAGGAAGGGTCTCAGGTTTGGGATTAGAAGCATTGAGATATCACATCTCATGCTATAGGAAGGGTCTCAGGATTGGAATGGGAATGAATTGGATATCACATCTCATGTCATAGGAGGAGTCTCAGGTTTGGTATTAGAAGCATTGAGATATCACATCTCATGCTATAGGAAGGGTCTCAGGATTGGAATGGAAAGGAATTGGATATCACATCTCATGCTACAGGAAGGGTCTCTGGTTTGCAATGGGAAGGAGTCAGATATCAAATCCCATGCTACAAGTAGGATCTCAGGTTTGTAATGGGAAGGAGTTGGATACCACATTTCATGCTATGGGAAGGGCCTCAGTTTTGGTATTAAAAGCACTGAGATATCACATCTCATGCTAGAGGAACGGTCTCAGGATTGGAATGGGAAGGAGTTGGATATCACATCTCATGCTATAGGAAAGGTCTCAGGTTTGAAATGGGAAGGAGTTGGATATCACATCTCATGCTATAGGAAGGGTCTCATGTTTGGAATGGGAAGGAGTTGGATATCACATCTCATGCTAGAGGAAGGGTCTCAGGATAGGAATGGGAAGGAGTTGGATATCACATCTCATGCTATAGGAAAGGTCTCAGGTTTGGAATGGGAAGGAGTTCGATATCACATCTCATGTTATAGGAAGTGTCTCAGGTTTGGTATTGGAAGCATTCAGATATCACATCTCATACTATATGAAGGGTCTCAGGATTGGAATGGGAAGGAGTTGGATATCACATCTCATGCTATAGGAAGAGTCTCAGGTTTGGAATCGAAGGAGTTGGATATCACTTCTCATGCTATAGGAATGGGCTCGGGTTCGATATTAGAACCATTGAGATATCACATCTCATGCTATAGGAAGGGTCTCAGGGTTGAAATGGGAAGGAGTTGGATATCACATCTCATGCTGTAGGAAGGGTCTCATGTCTGGAATGGGAAGGAGTTGGATATCACATCTCATTCTATAAGAAGGGTCTCAGGTTTGGAATGGGAAGGAGTTGGATATCACATCTCATGTTATAGGAAGGGTCTCAGGTTTGGTATTAGAAGCATTGAGATATCAAATCTCATGCTGTAGGAAGGGTCTCAGGTTTGGAATGGGAAGGAACTGGATATCACATCTCATGCTATAGGAAAGGTCTCAGGTTTGGAATGGGAAGGGGTTGGATATCACATCTCGTGCTATAGGAAGGGTCTCAGGGTTGGAATGGGAAGGAATTGGATATCAAATCTCATGCTACAGGAAGGGTCTCTGGTTTGCAATGGGAAGGAGTTGGATATCACATCTCATGCTATAGGAAGGATCTCAGGTTTGGAATTGGAAGGAGTTGAATATCACATCTCATGTTATAGGAAGGGTCTCAGGTTTGGTATTAGAAGCATTGAGATATCACATCTCATGCTATAGGAAGGGTCTCAGGATTGGAATGGGAAGGAGTTGGATATCACACATCATGCTATAGGAAGAGTCTTAGGTTTTGTATTAGATGCATTGAGATATCACATCTCATGCTATTGGAAGGGTCTCAGGTTTGGAAGGGGAAGGAGTTGGGTATCACATCTCATGTTATAGGAAGGGTCTCAGGTTTGGTATTAGAAGCATTGAGATATCACATCTCATGCTATAGGAAGGGTCTCAGGATTGGAATGGGAAGGAGTTGGATATCACACATCATGCTATAGGAAGAGTCTTAGGTTTTGTATTAGATGCATTGAGATATCACATCTCATGCTTTAGGAAGGATCTCTTGGAATGGGAAGGAGTTGGTTATAACATCTCATGTTATAGGAAGGGTCTCAGGTTTGGAATGGGAAGGGGTTGGATATCACATCTCGTGCTACAGGAAGGGTCTCAGGGTTGGAATGGGAAGGAATTGGATATCATATCTCATGCTACAGGAAGGGTCTCTGGTTTGCAATGGGAAGGAGTTGGATATCACATATCATGCTATAGGAAGGATCTCAGGTTTGGAATTGGAAGGAGTTGGATATCACATCTCATGCTATAGGAAGGATCTCAGGTTTGGAATTGGAAGGATTTGGATATCACATCTCATGTTATAGGAAGGGTCTCAGGTTTGGGATTAGAAGCATTGAGATATCACATCGCATGCTATAGGAAGGGTCTCAGGATTGGAATGGGAAGGAATTGGATATCATATCTCATGCTACAGGAAGGGTCTCTGGTTTGCAATGGGAAGGAGTTCGATATCACATCTCATGCTATAGAAAGGGTCTTAGGATTGGAATGGGAAGGAGTTGGATATCACATCTCATGCTGTAGGAAGGGTCTCGTGTCTGGAATGGGAAGGAGTTGGATATCACATCTCATGCTATAAGAAGGGTCTCAGGTTTGGAATGGGAAGGTGTTGGATATCACATCTCATGTTATAGGAAGGGTCTCAGGTTTGGGATTAGAAGCATTGAGATATCACATCGCATGCTATAGGAAGGGTCTCAGGATTGGAATGGGAAGGAATTGGATATCACATCTCATGCTATAGGAAGGGTCTCAGGTTTGGAATGGGAAGGGGTTGGATATCACATCTCGTGCTATAGGAAGGGTCTCAGGGTTGGAATGAGAAGGAATTGGATATCATATCTCATGCTACAGGAAGGGTCTCTGGTTTGCAATGGGAAGGAGTTGGATATCATATCTCATGCTATAGGAAGGATCTCAGGTTTGGAATTGGAAGGAGTTGGATATCACATCTCATGTTATAGGAAGGGTCTCAGGTTTGGTATTAGACGCATTGAGATATCACATCTCATGCTATAGGAAGGGTCTCAGGATTGGAATGGGAAGGAGTTGGATATCATATCTCATGCTACAGGAAGGATCTCTGGTTTGGTATTAGAAGCATTGAGATATCACATCTCATGCTATATAAAGGGTCTCAGGATTGGAATGGGAAGGAGTTGGATATCACATCTCATGCTGTAGGAAGGGTCTCATGTCTGGAATGGGAAGGAGTTGGATATCACATCTCATGCTATAAGAAGGGTCTCAGGTTTGGAATGGGAAGGAGTTGCATATCACATCTCATGTTATAGGAAGGGTCTCAGGTTTGCTATTAGAAGCATTGAGATATCAAATCTCATGCTGTAGGAAGGGTCTCAGGTTTGGAATTGGAAGGAATTGGATATCACATCTCATGCTATAGGAAGGGTCTCAGGTTTGGAATGGGAAGGGGATGGATATCACATCTCGTGCTATAGGAAGGGTCTCAGGGTTGGAATGGGAAGGAATTGGATATCATATCTCATGCTACAGGAAGGGTCTCTGGTTTGCAATGGGAAGGAGTTGGATATCACATCTCATGCTATAGGAAGGATCTCAGGTTTGGAATTGGAAGGAGTTGGATATCACATCTCATGTTATAGGAAGGGTCTCAGGTTTGGTATTAGAAGCATTGAGATATCACATCTCATGCTATAGGAAGGGTCTCAGGGTTGGAATGGGAAGGAGTTGGATATCACATATGCTATAGGAAGAGTCTCAGGTTTGGTATTAGATGCATTGAGATATCACATCTCATGCTATTGGAAGGGTCTCAGGGTTGGAATGGGAACGAGTTGAATATCACATCTCATTCTATAGGAAGAGACTCAGGATCGGAATGGGAAGGAGTTGGATATTGCATCTCATGCTATAGGAAGAGTCTCAGGTTTGGAATCGAAGGAGTTGGATATCACTTCTCATGCTATAGGAAGGGGCTCGGGTTCGGTATTAGAACCATTGAGATATCACATCTCATGCTATAGGAAGGGTCTCAAGGTTGAAATGGAAAGGAGTTGGATATCATATCTCATGCTACAGGAAGGGTCTCTTGTTTGGTATCAGAAGCATTGAGATATCACATCTCATGCTATAGAAAGGGTCTCAGATTGGAATGGGAAGGAGTTGGATATCACATCTCATGCTGTAGGAAGGGTCTCATGTCTGGAATGGGAAGGAATTGAATATCACATCTCATGCTATAAGAAGGGTCTCAGGTTTGGAATGGGAAGGAGTTGGATATCATATCTCATGTTATAGGAAGGGTCTCAGGTTTGGTATTAGAAGCATTGAGATATCAAATCTCATGCTGTAGGAAGGGTCTCAGGTTTGGAATGAGAAGGAATTGGATATCACATCTCATGCTATAGGAAGGGTCTCAGGTTTGGAATAGGAAGGGGTTGGATATCACACCTGCCAGAAGCTGCATCTATCGAGGAGAAGCTCGGGCCTGCTTGCTTCGGGGACCGGTGAGTAGATTAGCTAGGATCTGGTCGCCCTCCTGCAGTGCCCCTTGCTTTTCCCCGCTGTAAATACAGCACCCCTTGTCCGTACTCGCGCCCTACTTCTGCCTCACAGTGGAGGCTGCGCTAGAGTCGCGGACCGTGTTCTCCTTCATTAGGGCACCCTACAGAGCTGTCCAACGTCCTCCGAAGAGCTTCACCTTCTGCCCATTGGCACCGGCGTGTGCAGGTACTTTTGAGCGCTAGGCTCCACTCTTCGTAGGGATTGGACTACCATCCAGTTAGGGGCCTCAGAAGGCGGACATATCACACGCATTGGTTCGCACTGCCTGTTTTCCTTCCCCTGCAGGTGGATAACATATTTCGTGCTGCTAATGCTGTGAAACTGTGTATTCTGTATATATATTGGGTGGATAGTGTATGTGTTGGTTTAATATCGTTGTATATTGCTGCTTTTACTGTGGTTATTAGTTCCAAGGCCTTATAATAAATGTGTATCTATTTTTGATATAAACAACTGTTTGGAGTAGTTTGTAAGCGCTCTTGCTTTGTGTGCTCACTGCGGGCTTTCAGTCACCCTCACCCCTCTTGAGACCTAGTCTTGACCGCCGCGATCGCTTCCTTGATTGGTCTGGCTTGTCCAGAGGTTACCCTGTTCCAAGTAATTAGGTTGGCCTTCTGAACTTCTGCGCCACCAGGACAGAGTTCAGAAATCCGTCTTAACAGATATCACATCTCATGCTATAAGAAGGGTCTCAGGTTTGGAATGGGAAGGAGTTGGATATCACATCTCATGTTATAGGAGGAGTCTCAGGTTTGGTATTAGAAGCATTGAGATATCACATTTCATGCTATAGGAAGGGTCTCAGGATTGGAATGGAAAGGAATTGGATATCACATCTCATGCTACAGGAAGGGTCTCTGGTTTGCAATGGGAAGGAGTCAGATATCAAATCCCATGCTACAGGTAGGATCTCAGGTTTGTAATGGGAAGGAGTTGGATACCACATCTCATGCTATGGGAAGGGCCTCGGTTTTGGTATTAAAAGCACTGAGATATCACATCTCATGCTAGAGGAAGGGTCTCAGGATTGGAATGGGAAGGAGTTGGATATCACAGCTCATGCTAGAGGAAGGGTCTCAGGATAGGAATGGGAAGGAGTTGGATATAATATCTCATGCTATAGGAAAGGTCTCAGGTTTGGAATGGGAAGGAGTTCGATATCACATCTCATGTTATAGGAAGGGTCTCAGGTTTGGTATTAGAAGCATTCAGATATCACATCTCATGCTATACGAAGGGTCTCAGGATCGGAATGGGAAGGAGTTGAATATTGCATCTCATGCTTTAGGAAGGGTCTCAGGTTTGGAATGGGAAGGAGTTGGGTATGACATCTCATGTTATAGGAAGGGTCTCAGGTTTGGGATTAGAAGCATTGAGATATCACATCTCATGCTATAGGAAGGGTCTCAGGATTGGAATGGGAAGGAATTGGATATCACATCTCATGTTATAGGAGGAGTCTCAGGTTTGGTATTAGAAGCATTGAGATATCACATCTCATGCTATAGGAATGGTCTTAGGATTGGAATGGGAAGGAGTTGGATATCACATCTCATGCTGTAGGAAGGGTCTCATGTCTGGAATGGGAAGGAGTTGGATATCACATCTCATGCTTTAGGAAGGGTCTCAGGTTTGGAATGGGAAGGAGTTGGGTATCACATCTCATGTTATAGGAAGGGTCTCAGGTTTGGTATTAGAAGCATTGAGATATCACATCTCATGCTATAGAAAGGGTCTTAGGATTGGAATGGGAAGGAGTTGGATATCACATCTCATGCTGTAGGAAGGGTCTCATGTCTGGAATGGGAAGGAGTTGGATATCACATCTCATGCTATAAGAAGGGTCTCAGGTTTGGGATTAGAAGCATTGAGATATCACATCTCATGCTATAGGAAGGGTCTCAGGATTGGAATGGGAAGGAATTGGATATCACATCTCATGTTATAGGAGGAGTCTCAGGTTTGGTATTAGAAGCATTGAGATATCACATCTCATGCTATAGGAAGGGTCTTAGGATTGGAATGGGAAGGAGTTGGATATCACATCTCATGCTGTAGGAAGGGTCTCATGTCTGGAATGGGAAGGAGTTGAATATTGCATCTCATGCTTTAGGAAGGGTCTCAGGTTTGGAATGGGAAGGAGTTGGGTATCACATCTCATGTTATAGGAAGGGTCTCAGGTTTGGTATTAGAAGCATTGAGATATCACATCTCATGCTATAGAAAGGGTCTTAGGATTGGAATGGGAAGGAGTTGGATATCACATCTCATGCTGTAGGAAGGGTCTCATGTCTGGAATGGGAAGGAGTTGGATATCACATCTCATGCTATAAGAAGGGTCTCAGGTTTGGAATTGGAAGGCGTTGGATATCACATCTCATGTTATAGGAAGGGTCTCAGGTTTGGGATTAGAAGCATTGAGATATCACATCTCATGCTATAGGACGGGTCTCAGGATTGGAATGGGAATGAATTGGATATCACATCTCATGTCATAGGAGGAGTCTCAGGTTTGGTATTAGAAGCATTGAGATATCACATCTCATGCTATAGGAAGGGTCTCAGGATTGGAATGGAAAGGAATTGGATATCACATCTCATGCTACAGGAAGGGTCTCTGGTTTGCAATGGGAAGGAGTCAGATATCAAATCCCATGCTACAAGTAGGATCTCAGGTTTGTAATGGGAAGGAGTTGGATACCACATTTCATGCTATGGGAAGGGCCTCAGTTTTGGTATTAAAAGCACTGAGATATCACATCTCATGCTAGAGGAACGGTCTCAGGATTGGAATGGGAAGGAGTTGGATATCACATCTCATGCTATAGGAAAGGTCTCAGGTTTGAAATGGGAAGGAGTTGGATATCACATCTCATGCTATAGGAAGGGTCTCATGTTTGGAATGGGAAGGAGTTGGATATCACATCTCATGCTAGAGGAAGGGTCTCAGGATAGGAATGGGAAGGAGTTGGATATCACATCTCATGCTATAGGAAAGGTCTCAGGTTTGGAATGGGAAGGAGTTCGATATCACATCTCATGTTATAGGAAGTGTCTCAGGTTTGGTATTGGAAGCATTCAGATATCACATCTCATACTATATGAAGGGTCTCAGGATTGGAATGGGAAGGAGTTGGATATCACATCTCATGCTATAGGAAGAGTCTCAGGTTTGGAATCGAAGGAGTTGGATATCACTTCTCATGCTATAGGAATGGGCTCGGGTTCGATATTAGAACCATTGAGATATCACATCTCATGCTATAGGAAGGGTCTCAGGGTTGAAATGGGAAGGAGTTGGATATCACATCTCATGCTGTAGGAAGGGTCTCATGTCTGGAATGGGAAGGAGTTGGATATCACATCTCATTCTATAAGAAGGGTCTCAGGTTTGGAATGGGAAGGAGTTGGATATCACATCTCATGTTATAGGAAGGGTCTCAGGTTTGGTATTAGAAGCATTGAGATATCAAATCTCATGCTGTAGGAAGGGTCTCAGGTTTGGAATGGGAAGGAACTGGATATCACATCTCATGCTATAGGAAAGGTCTCAGGTTTGGAATGGGAAGGGGTTGGATATCACATCTCGTGCTATAGGAAGGGTCTCAGGGTTGGAATGGGAAGGAATTGGATATCAAATCTCATGCTACAGGAAGGGTCTCTGGTTTGCAATGGGAAGGAGTTGGATATCACATCTCATGCTATAGGAAGGATCTCAGGTTTGGAATTGGAAGGAGTTGAATATCACATCTCATGTTATAGGAAGGGTCTCAGGTTTGGTATTAGAAGCATTGAGATATCACATCTCATGCTATAGGAAGGGTCTCAGGATTGGAATGGGAAGGAGTTGGATATCACACATCATGCTATAGGAAGAGTCTTAGGTTTTGTATTAGATGCATTGAGATATCACATCTCATGCTATTGGAAGGGTCTCAGGTTTGGAAGGGGAAGGAGTTGGGTATCACATCTCATGTTATAGGAAGGGTCTCAGGTTTGGTATTAGAAGCATTGAGATATCACATCTCATGCTATAGGAAGGGTCTCAGGATTGGAATGGGAAGGAGTTGGATATCACACATCATGCTATAGGAAGAGTCTTAGGTTTTGTATTAGATGCATTGAGATATCACATCTCATGCTTTAGGAAGGATCTCTTGGAATGGGAAGGAGTTGGTTATAACATCTCATGTTATAGGAAGGGTCTCAGGTTTGGAATGGGAAGGGGTTGGATATCACATCTCGTGCTACAGGAAGGGTCTCAGGGTTGGAATGGGAAGGAATTGGATATCATATCTCATGCTACAGGAAGGGTCTCTGGTTTGCAATGGGAAGGAGTTGGATATCACATATCATGCTATAGGAAGGATCTCAGGTTTGGAATTGGAAGGAGTTGGATATCACATCTCATGCTATAGGAAGGATCTCAGGTTTGGAATTGGAAGGATTTGGATATCACATCTCATGTTATAGGAAGGGTCTCAGGTTTGGGATTAGAAGCATTGAGATATCACATCGCATGCTATAGGAAGGGTCTCAGGATTGGAATGGGAAGGAATTGGATATCATATCTCATGCTACAGGAAGGGTCTCTGGTTTGCAATGGGAAGGAGTTCGATATCACATCTCATGCTATAGAAAGGGTCTTAGGATTGGAATGGGAAGGAGTTGGATATCACATCTCATGCTGTAGGAAGGGTCTCGTGTCTGGAATGGGAAGGAGTTGGATATCACATCTCATGCTATAAGAAGGGTCTCAGGTTTGGAATGGGAAGGTGTTGGATATCACATCTCATGTTATAGGAAGGGTCTCAGGTTTGGGATTAGAAGCATTGAGATATCACATCGCATGCTATAGGAAGGGTCTCAGGATTGGAATGGGAAGGAATTGGATATCACATCTCATGCTATAGGAAGGGTCTCAGGTTTGGAATGGGAAGGGGTTGGATATCACATCTCGTGCTATAGGAAGGGTCTCAGGGTTGGAATGAGAAGGAATTGGATATCATATCTCATGCTACAGGAAGGGTCTCTGGTTTGCAATGGGAAGGAGTTGGATATCATATCTCATGCTATAGGAAGGATCTCAGGTTTGGAATTGGAAGGAGTTGGATATCACATCTCATGTTATAGGAAGGGTCTCAGGTTTGGTATTAGACGCATTGAGATATCACATCTCATGCTATAGGAAGGGTCTCAGGATTGGAATGGGAAGGAGTTGGATATCATATCTCATGCTACAGGAAGGATCTCTGGTTTGGTATTAGAAGCATTGAGATATCACATCTCATGCTATATAAAGGGTCTCAGGATTGGAATGGGAAGGAGTTGGATATCACATCTCATGCTGTAGGAAGGGTCTCATGTCTGGAATGGGAAGGAGTTGGATATCACATCTCATGCTATAAGAAGGGTCTCAGGTTTGGAATGGGAAGGAGTTGCATATCACATCTCATGTTATAGGAAGGGTCTCAGGTTTGCTATTAGAAGCATTGAGATATCAAATCTCATGCTGTAGGAAGGGTCTCAGGTTTGGAATTGGAAGGAATTGGATATCACATCTCATGCTATAGGAAGGGTCTCAGGTTTGGAATGGGAAGGGGATGGATATCACATCTCGTGCTATAGGAAGGGTCTCAGGGTTGGAATGGGAAGGAATTGGATATCATATCTCATGCTACAGGAAGGGTCTCTGGTTTGCAATGGGAAGGAGTTGGATATCACATCTCATGCTATAGGAAGGATCTCAGGTTTGGAATTGGAAGGAGTTGGATATCACATCTCATGTTATAGGAAGGGTCTCAGGTTTGGTATTAGAAGCATTGAGATATCACATCTCATGCTATAGGAAGGGTCTCAGGGTTGGAATGGGAAGGAGTTGGATATCACATATGCTATAGGAAGAGTCTCAGGTTTGGTATTAGATGCATTGAGATATCACATCTCATGCTATTGGAAGGGTCTCAGGGTTGGAATGGGAACGAGTTGAATATCACATCTCATTCTATAGGAAGAGACTCAGGATCGGAATGGGAAGGAGTTGGATATTGCATCTCATGCTATAGGAAGAGTCTCAGGTTTGGAATCGAAGGAGTTGGATATCACTTCTCATGCTATAGGAAGGGGCTCGGGTTCGGTATTAGAACCATTGAGATATCACATCTCATGCTATAGGAAGGGTCTCAAGGTTGAAATGGAAAGGAGTTGGATATCATATCTCATGCTACAGGAAGGGTCTCTTGTTTGGTATCAGAAGCATTGAGATATCACATCTCATGCTATAGAAAGGGTCTCAGATTGGAATGGGAAGGAGTTGGATATCACATCACATGCTGTAGGAAGGGTCTCATGTCTGGAATGGGAAGGAATTGAATATCACATCTCATGCTATAAGAAGGGTTTCAGGTTTGGAATCGGAAGGAGTTGGATATCATATCTCATGTTATAGGAAGGGTCTCAGGTTTGGTATTAGAAGCATTGAGATATCAAATCTCATGCTGTAGGAAGGGTCTCAGGTTTGGAATGAGAAGGAATTGGATATCACATCTCATGCTATAGGAAGGGTCTCAGGTTTGGAATAGGAAGGGGTTGGATATCACATCTCGTGCTATAGGAAGGGTCTCAGGATTGGAATGGGAAGGAATTGGATACCATATCTAATGCTACAGGAAGGGTCTCTGGTTTGCAATGGGAAGGAATTGGATATCACATTTCATGCTATAGGAAGGATCTCAGGTTTGGAATTTGAAGGAGTTGGATATCACATCTCATGTTATAGGAAGGGTTTCAGGTTTGGTATTAGAAGCATTGAGATATCACATCTCATGCTATAGGAAGGGTCTCATGTCTGGAATGGGAAGGAGTTGGATATCACATCTCATTCTATAAGAAGGGTCTCAGGTTTGGAATGGGAAGGAGTTGGATATCACATCTCATGTTATAGGAAGGGTCTCAGGTTTGGTATTAGAAGCATTGAGATATCAAATCTCATGCTGTAGGAAGGGTCTCAGGTTTGGAATGGGAAGGAACTGGATATCACATCTCATGCTATAGGAAAGGTCTCAGGTTTGGAATGGGAAGGGGTTGGATATCACATCTCGTGCTATAGGAAGGGTCTCAGGGTTGGAATGGGAAGGAATTGGATATCAAATCTCATGCTACAGGAAGGGTCTCTGGTTTGCAATTGGAAGGAGTTGGATATCACATCTCATGCTATAGGAAGGATCTCAGGTTTGGAATTGGAAGGAGTTGAATATCACATCTCATGTTATAGGAAGGGTCTCAGGTTTGGTATTAGAAGCATTGAGATATCACATCTCATGCTATAGGAAGGGTCTCAGGATTGGAATGGGAAGGAGTTGGATATCACACATCATGCTATAGGAAGAGTCTTAGGTTTTGTATTAGATGCATTGAGATATCACATCTCATGCTATTGGAAGGGTCTCAGGTTTGGAAGGGGAAGGAGTTGGGTATCACATCTCATGTTATAGGAAGGGTCTCAGGTTTGGTATTAGAAGCATTGAGATATCACATCTCATGCTATAGGAAGGGTCTCAGGATTGGAATGGGAAGGAGTTGGATATCACACATCATGCTATAGGAAGAGTCTTAGGTTTTGTATTAGATGCATTGAGATATCACATCTCATGCTTTAGGAAGGATCTCAGGTTTGGAATGGGAAGGAGTTGGGTATAACATCTCATGTTATAGGAAGGGTCTCAGGTTTGGAATGGGAAGGGGTTGGATATCACATCTCGTGCTAAAGGAAGGGTCTCAGGGTTGGAATGGGAAGGAATTGGATATCATATCTCATGCTACAGGAAGGGTCTCTGGTTTGCAATGGGAAGGAGTTGGATATCACATCTCATGCTATAGGAAGGATCTCAGGTTTGGAATTGGAAGGAGTTGGATATCACATCTCATGCTATAGGAAGGATCTCAGGTTTGGAATTGGAAGGAGTTGGATATCACATCTCATGTTATAGGAAGGGTCTCAGGTTTGGGATTAGAAGCATTGAGATATCACATCGCATGCTACAGGAAGGGTCTCAGGATTGGAATGGGAAGGAATTGGATATCATATCTCATGCTACAGGAAGGGTCTCTGGTTTGCAATGGGAAGGAGTTCGATATCACATCTCATGCTATAGAAAGGGTCTTAGGATTGGAATGGGAAGGAGTTGGATATCACATCTCATGCTGTAGGAAGGGTCTCGTGTCTGGAATGGGAAGGAGTTGGATATCACATCTCATGCTATAAGAAGGGTCTCAGGTTTGGAATGGGAAGGTGTTGGATATCACATCTCATGTTATAGGAAGGGTCTCAGGTTTGGGATTAGAAGCATTGAGATATCACATCGCATGCTATAGGAAGGGTCTCAGGATTGGAATGGGAAGGAATTGGATATCACATCTCATGCTATAGGAAGGGTCTCAGGTTTGGAATGGGAAGGAGTTCGATATCACATCTCATGCTATAGAAAGGGTCTTAGGATTGGAATGGGAAGGAGTTGGATATCACATCTCATGCTGTAGGAAGGGTCTCGTGTCTGGAATGGGAAGGAGTTGGATATCACATCTCATGCTATAAGAAGGGTCTCAGGTTTGGAATGGGAAGGTGTTGGATATCACATCTCATGTTATAGGAAGGGTCTCAGGTTTGGGATTAGAAGCATTGAGATATCACATCGCATGCTATAGGAAGGGTCTCAGGATTGGAATGGGAAGGAATTGGATATCACATCTCATGCTATAGGAAGGGTCTCAGGTTTGGAATGGGAAGGGGTTGGATATCACATCTCGTGCTATAGGAAGGGTCTCAGGGTTGGAATGAGAAGGAATTGGATATCATATCTCATGCTACAGGAAGGGTCTCTGGTTTGCAATGGGAAGGAGTCAGATATCAAATCCCATGCTACAGGTAGGATCTCAGGTTTGTAATGGGAAGGAGTTGGATACCACATCTCATGCTATGGGAAGGGCCTCAGTTTTGGTATTAAAAGCACTGAGATATCACATCTCATGCTAGAGGAACGGTCTCAGGATTGGAATGGGAAGGAGTTGGATATCACATCTCATGCTATAGGAAAGGTCTCAGGTTTGAAATGGGAAGGAGTTGGATATCACATCTCATGCTATAGGAAGGGTCTCATGTTTGGAATGGGAAGGAGTTGGATATCACATCTCATGCTAGAGGAAGGGTCTCAGGATAGGAATGGGAAGGAGTTCGATATCACATCTCATGTTATAGGAAGTGTCTCTGGTTTGGTATTGGAAGCATTCAGATATCACATCTCATACTATATGAAGAGACTCAGGATCGGAATGGGAAGGAGTTGGATATTGCATCTCATGTTATAGGAAGGGTCTCAGGTTTGGTATTAGAAGCATTGAGATATCACATCTCATGCTATAGAAAGGGTCTCAGGATTGGAATGGGAAGGAGTTGGATATCACATCTCATGCTGTGGGAAGGGTCTCATGTCTGGAATTGGAAGGAGTTGGATATCACATCTCATGCTATAAGAAGGGTCTCAGGTTTGGAATGGGAAGGAGTTGGATATCACATCTCATGTTATAGGAGGAGTCTCAGGTTTGGTATTAGAAGCATTGAGATATCACATTTCATGCTATAGGAAGGGTCTCAGGATTGGAATGGAAAGGAATTGGATATCACATCTCATGCTACAGGAAGGGTCTCTGGTTTGCAATGGGAAGGAGTCAGATATCAAATCCCATGCTACAGGTAGGATCTCAGGTTTGTAATGGGAAGGAGTTGGATACCACATCTCATGCTATGGGAAGGGCCTCGGTTTTGGTATTAAAAGCACTGAGATATCACATCTCATGCTAGAGGAAGGGTCTCAGGATTGGAATGGGAAGGAGTTGGATATCACAGCTCATGCTAGAGGAAGGGTCTCAGGATAGGAATGGGAAGGAGTTGGATATAATATCTCATGCTATAGGAAAGGTCTCAGGTTTGGAATGGGAAGGAGTTCGATATCACATCTCATGTTATAGGAAGGGTCTCAGGTTTGGTATTAGAAGCATTCAGATATCACATCTCATGCTATACGAAGGGTCTCAGGATCGGAATGGGAAGGAGTTGAATATTGCATCTCATGCTTTAGGAAGGGTCTCAGGTTTGGAATGGGAAGGAGTTGGGTATGACATCTCATGTTATAGGAAGGGTCTCAGGTTTGGTATTAGAAGCATTGAGATATCACATCTCATGCTATAGAAAGGGTCTTAGGATTGGAATGGGAAGGAGTTGGATATCACATCTCATGCTGTAGGAAGGGTTTCATGTCTGGAATGGGAAGGGGTTGGATATCACATCTCATGCTATAAGAAGGGTCTCAGGTTTGGAATGGGAAGGCGTTGGATATCACATCTCATGTTATAGGAAGGGTCTCAGGTTTGGGATTAGAAGCATTGAGATATCACATCTCATGCTATAGGAAGGGTCTCAGGATTGGAATGGGAAGGAATTGGATATCACATCTCATGTTATAGGAGGAGTCTCAGGTTTGGTATTAGAAGCATTGAGATATCACATCTCATGCTATAGGAAGGGTCTCAGGATTGGAATGGAAAGGAATTGGATATCACATCTCATGCTACAGGAAGGGTCTCTGGTTTGCAATAGGAAGGAGTCAGATATCAAATCCCATGCTACAGGTAGGATCTCAGGTTTGTAATGGGAAGGAGTTGGATACCACATCTCATGCTATGGGAAGGGCCTCAGTTTTGGTATTAAAAGCACTGAGATATCACATCTCATGCTAGAGGAACGGTCTCACGATTGGAATGGGAAGGAGTTGGATATCACATCTCATGCTATAGGAAAGGTCTCAGGTTTGGAATGGGAAGGAGTTGGATATCACATCTCATGCTATAGGAAGGGTCTCATGTTTGGAATGGGAAGGAGTTGGATATCGCATCTCATGCTAGAGGAAGGGTCTCAGGGTTGGAATGGGAAGGAATTGGATATCATATCTCATGCTACAGGAAGGGTCTCTGGTTTGCAATGGGAAGGAGTTGGATATCACATCTCATGCTATCGGAAGGATCTCAGGTTTGGAATTGGAAGGAGTTGGATATCACATCTCATGTTATAGGAAGGGTCTCAGGTTTGATATTAGAAGCATTGAGATATCACATCTCATGCTATAGGAAGGGTCTCAGGATTGAAATGGGAAGGAGTTGGATATCACACATCATGCTATAGGAAGAGTCTCAGGTTTGGTATTAGATGCACTGAGATATCACATCTCATGCTATTGGAAGGGTCTCAGGGTTGGAATGGGAACGAGTTGAATATCACATCTCATGCTATAGGAAGAGACTCAGGATCGGAATGGGAAGGAGTTGAATATTGCATCTCATGCTTTAGGAAGGGTCTCAGGTTTGGAATGGGAAGGAGTTGGGTATCACATCTCATGTTATAGGAAGGGTCTCAGGTTTCGTATTAGAAGCATTGAGATATCACATCTCATGCTATAGAAAGGGTCTTAGGATTGGAATGGGAAGGAGTTGGATATCACATCTCATGCTGTAGGAAGGGTCTCATGTCTGGAATGGGAAGGAGTTGGATATCACATCTCATGCTATAAGAAGGGTCTCAGGTTTGGAATTGGAAGGCGTTGGATATCACATCTCATGTTATAGGAAGGGTCTCAGGTTTGGGATTAGAAGCATTGAGATATCACATCTCATGCTATAGGAAGGGTCTCAGGATTGGAATGGGAAGGAATTGGATATCACATCTCATGTTATAGGAGGAGTCTCAGGTTTGGTATTAGAAGCATTGAGATATCACATCTCATGCTATAGGAAGGGTCTCAGGATTGGAATGGAAAGGAATTGGATATCACATCTCATGCTACAGGAAGGGTCTCTGGTTTGCAATGGGAAGGAGTCAGATATCAAATCCCATGCTACAAGTAGGATCTCAGGTTTGTAATGGGAAGGAGTTGGATACCACATCTCATGCTATGGGAAGGGCCTCAGTTTTGGTATTAAAAGCACTGAGATATCACATCTCATGCTAGAGGAACGGTCTCAGGATTGTAATGGGAAGGAGTTGGATATCACATCTCATGCTATAGGAAAGGTCTCAGGTTTGAAATGGGAAGGAGTTGGATATCACATCTCATGCTATAGGAAGGGTCTCATGTTTGGAATGGGAAGGAGTTGGATATCACATCTCATGCTAGAGGAAGGGTCTCAGGATAGGAATGGGAAGGAGTTGGATATCACATCTCATGCTATAGGAAAGGTCTCAGGTTTGGAATGGGAAGGAGTTCGATATCACATCTCATGTTATAGGAAGTGTCTCAGGTTTGGTATTGGAAGCATTCAGATATCACATCTCATACTATATGAAGGGTCTCAGGATTGGAATGGGAAGGAGTTGGATATCACATCTCATGCTATAGGAAGAGTCTCAGGTTTGGAATCGAAGGAGTTGGATATCACTTCTCATGCTATAGGAATGGGCTCGGGTTCGATATTAGAACCATTGAGATATCACATCTCATGCTATAGGAAGGGTCTCAGGGTTGAAATGGGAAGGAGTTGGATATCACATCTCATGCTGTAGGAAGGGTCTCATGTCTGGAATGGGAAGGAGTTGGATATCACATCTCATTCTATAAGAAGGGTCTCAGGTTTGGAATGGGAAGGAGTTGGATATCACATCTCATGTTATAGGAAGGGTCTCAGGTTTGGTATTAGAAGCATTGAGATATCAAATCTCATGCTGTAGGAAGGGTCTCAGGTTTGGAATGGGAAGGAACTGGATATCACATCTCATGCTATAGGAAAGGTCTCAGGTTTGGAATGGGAAGGGGTTGGATATCACATCTCGTGCTATAGGAAGGGTCTCAGGGTTGGAATGGGAAGGAATTGGATATCAAATCTCATGCTACAGGAAGGGTCTCTGGTTTGCAATGGAAAGGAGTTGGATATCACATCTCATGCTATAGGAAGGATCTCAGGTTTGGAATTGGAAGGAGTTGAATATCACATCTCATGTTATAGGAAGGGTCTCAGGTTTGGTATTAGAAGCATTGAGATATCACATCTCATGCTATAGGAAGGGTCTCAGGATTGGAATGGGAAGGAGTTGGATATCACACATCATGCTATAGGAAGAGTCTTAGGTTTTGTATTAGATGCATTGAGATATCACATCTCATGCTTTAGGAAGGATCTCAGGTTTGGAATGGGAAGGAGTTGGGTATAACATCTCATGTTATAGGAAGGGTCTCAGGTTTGGAATGGGAAGGGGTTGGATATCACATCTCGTGCTACAGGAAGGGTCTCAGGGTTGGAATGGGAAGGAATTGGATATCATATCTCATGCTACAGGAAGGGTCTCTGGTTTGCAATGGGAAGGAGTTGGATATCACATATCATGCTATAGGAAGGATCTCAGGTTTGGAATTGGAAGGAGTTGGATATCACATCTCATGCTATAGGAAGGATCTCAGGTTTGGAATTGGAAGGAGTTGGATATCACATCTCATGTTATAGGAAGGGTCTCAGGTTTGGGATTAGAAGCATTGAGATATCACATCGCATGCTATAGGAAGGGTCTCAGGATTGGAATGGGAAGGAATTGGATATCATATCTCATGCTACAGGAAGGGTCTCTGGTTTGCAATGGGAAGGAGTTCGATATCACATCTCATGCTATAGAAAGGGTCTTAGGATTGGAATGGGAAGGAGTTGGATATCACATCTCATGCTGTAGGAAGGGTCTCGTGTCTGGAATGGGAAGGAGTTGGATATCACATCTCATGCTATAAGAAGGGTCTCAGGTTTGGAATGGGAAGGTGTTGGATATCACATCTCATGTTATAGGAAGGGTCTCAGGTTTGGGATTAGAAGCATTGAGATATCACATCGCATGCTATAGGAAGGGTCTCAGGATTGGAATGGGAAGGAATTGGATATCACATCTCATGCTATAGGAAGGGTCTCAGGTTTGGAATGGGAAGGGGTTGGATATCACATCTCGTGCTATAGGAAGGGTCTCAGGGTTGGAATGAGAAGGAATTGGATATCATATCTCATGCTACAGGAAGGGTCTCTGGTTTGCAATGGGAAGGAGTTGGATATCATATCTCATGCTATAGGAAGGATCTCAGGTTTGGAATTGGAAGGAGTTGGATATCACATCTCATGTTATAGGAAGGGTCTCAGGTTTGGTATTAGACGCATTGAGATATCACATCTCATGCTATAGGAAGGGTCTCAGGATTGGAATGGGAAGGAGTTGGATATCATATCTCATGCTACAGGAAGGATCTCTGGTTTGGTATTAGAAGCATTGAGATATCACATCTCATGCTATATAAAGGGTCTCAGGATTGGAATGGGAAGGAGTTGGATATCACATCTCATGCTGTAGGAAGGGTCTCATGTCTGGAATGGGAAGGAGTTGGATATCACATCTCATGCTATAAGAAGGGTCTCAGGTTTGGAATGGGAAGGAGTTGCATATCACATCTCATGTTATAGGAAGGGTCTCAGGTTTGCTATTAGAAGCATTGAGATATCAAATCTCATGCTGTAGGAAGGGTCTCAGGTTTGGAATTGGAAGGAATTGGATATCACATCTCATGCTATAGGAAGGGTCTCAGGTTTGGAATGGGAAGGGGATGGATATCACATCTCGTGCTATAGGAAGGGTCTCAGGGTTGGAATGGGAAGGAATTGGATATCATATCTCATGCTACAGGAAGGGTCTCTGGTTTGCAATGGGAAGGAGTTGGATATCACATCTCATGCTATAGGAAGGATCTCAGGTTTGGAATTGGAAGGAGTTGGATATCACATCTCATGTTATAGGAAGGGTCTCAGGTTTGGTATTAGAAGCATTGAGATATCACATCTCATGCTATAGGAAGGGTCTCAGGGTTGGAATGGGAAGGAGTTGGATATCACATATGCTATAGGAAGAGTCTCAGGTTTGGTATTAGATGCATTGAGATATCACATCTCATGCTATTGGAAGGGTCTCAGGGTTGGAATGGGAACGAGTTGAATATCACATCTCATTCTATAGGAAGAGACTCAGGATCGGAATGGGAAGGAGTTGGATATTGCATCTCATGCTATAGGAAGAGTCTCAGGTTTGGAATCGAAGGAGTTGGATATCACTTCTCATGCTATAGGAAGGGGCTCGGGTTCGGTATTAGAACCATTGAGATATCACATCTCATGCTATAGGAAGGGTCTCAAGGTTGAAATGGAAAGGAGTTGGATATCATATCTCATGCTACAGGAAGGGTCTCTTGTTTGGTATCAGAAGCATTGAGATATCACATCTCATGCTATAGAAAGGGTCTCAGATTGGAATGGGAAGGAGTTGGATATCACATCTCATGCTGTAGGAAGGGTCTCATGTCTGGAATGGGAAGGAATTGAATATCACATCTCATGCTATAAGAAGGGTCTCAGGTTTGGAATGGGAAGGAGTTGGATATCATATCTCATGTTATAGGAAGGGTCTCAGGTTTGGTATTAGAAGCATTGAGATATCAAATCTCATGCTGTAGGAAGGGTCTCAGGTTTGGAATGAGAAGGAATTGGATATCACATCTCATGCTATAGGAAGGGTCTCAGGTTTGGAATAGGAAGGGGTTGGATATCACATCTCGTGCTATAGGAAGGGTCTCAGGATTGGAATGGGAAGGAATTGGATACCATATCTAATGCTACAGGAAGGGTCTCTGGTTTGCAATGGGAAGGAATTGGATATCACATTTCATGCTATAGGAAGGATCTCAGGTTTGGAATTGGAAGGAGTTGGATATCACATCTCATGTTATAGGAAGGGTTTCAGGTTTGGTATTAGAAGCATTGAGATATCACATCTCATGCTATAGGAAGGGTCTCATGTCTGGAATGGGAAGGAGTTGGATATCACATCTCATTCTATAAGAAGGGTCTCAGGTTTGGAATGGGAAGGAGTTGGATATCACATCTCATGTTATAGGAAGGGTCTCAGGTTTGGTATTAGAAGCATTGAGATATCAAATCTCATGCTGTAGGAAGGGTCTCAGGTTTGGAATGGGAAGGAACTGGATATCACATCTCATGCTATAGGAAAGGTCTCAGGTTTGGAATGGGAAGGGGTTGGATATCACATCTCGTGCTATAGGAAGGGTCTCAGGGTTGGAATGGGAAGGAATTGGATATCAAATCTCATGCTACAGGAAGGGTCTCTGGTTTGCAATTGGAAGGAGTTGGATATCACATCTCATGCTATAGGAAGGATCTCAGGTTTGGAATTGGAAGGAGTTGAATATCACATCTCATGTTATAGGAAGGGTCTCAGGTTTGGTATTAGAAGCATTGAGATATCACATCTCATGCTATAGGAAGGGTCTCAGGATTGGAATGGGAAGGAGTTGGATATCACACATCATGCTATAGGAAGAGTCTTAGGTTTTGTATTAGATGCATTGAGATATCACATCTCATGCTATTGGAAGGGTCTCAGGTTTGGAAGGGGAAGGAGTTGGGTATCACATCTCATGTTATAGGAAGGGTCTCAGGTTTGGTATTAGAAGCATTGAGATATCACATCTCATGCTATAGGAAGGGTCTCAGGATTGGAATGGGAAGGAGTTGGATATCACACATCATGCTATAGGAAGAGTCTTAGGTTTTGTATTAGATGCATTGAGATATCACATCTCATGCTTTAGGAAGGATCTCAGGTTTGGAATGGGAAGGAGTTGGGTATAACATCTCATGTTATAGGAAGGGTCTCAGGTTTGGAATGGGAAGGGGTTGGATATCACATCTCGTGCTACAGGAAGGGTCTCAGGGTTGGAATGGGAAGGAATTGGATATCATATCTCATGCTACAGGAAGGGTCTCTGGTTTGCAATGGGAAGGAGTTGGATATCACATATCATGCTATAGGAAGGATCTCAGGTTTGGAATTGGAAGGAGTTGGATATCACATCTCATGCTATAGGAAGGATCTCAGGTTTGGAATTGGAAGGAGTTGGATATCACATCTCATGTTATAGGAAGGGTCTCAGGTTTGGGATTAGAAGCATTGAGATATCACATCGCATGCTATAGGAAGGGTCTCAGGATTGGAATGGGAAGGAATTGGATATCATATCTCATGCTACAGGAAGGGTCTCTGGTTTGCAATGGGAAGGAGTTCGATATCACATCTCATGCTATAGAAAGGGTCTTAGGATTGGAATGGGAAGGAGTTGGATATCACATCTCATGCTGTAGGAAGGGTCTCGTGTCTGGAATGGGAAGGAGTTGGATATCACATCTCATGCTATAAGAAGGGTCTCAGGTTTGGAATGGGAAGGTGTTGGATATCACATCTCATGTTATAGGAAGGGTCTCAGGTTTGGGATTAGAAGCATTGAGATATCACATCGCATGCTATAGGAAGGGTCTCAGGATTGGAATGGGAAGGAATTGGATATCACATCTCATGCTATAGGAAGGGTCTCAGGTTTGGAATGGGAAGGGGTTGGATATCACATCTCGTGCTATAGGAAGGGTCTCAGGGTTGGAATGAGAAGGAATTGGATATCATATCTCATGCTACAGGAAGGGTCTCTGGTTTGCAATGGGAAGGAGTTGGATATCATATCTCATGCTATAGGAAGGATCTCAGGTTTGGAATTGGAAGGAGTTGGATATCACATCTCATGTTATAGGAAGGGTCTCAGGTTTGGTATTAGTCGCATTGAGATATCACATCTCATGCTATAGGAAGGGTCTCAGGATTGGAATGGGAAGGAGTTGGATATCATATCTCATGCTACAGGAAGGATCTCTGGTTTGGTATTAGAAGCATTGAGATATCACATCTCATGCTATATAAAGGGTCTCAGGATTGGAATGGGAAGGAGTTGGATATCACATCTCATGCTGTAGGAAGGGTCTCATGTCTGGAATGGGAAGGAGTTGGATATCACATCTCATGCTATAAGAAGGGTCTCAGGTTTGGAATGGGAAGGAGTTGCATATCACATCTCATGTTATAGGAAGGGTCTCAGGTTTGCTATTAGAAGCATTGAGATATCAAATCTCATGCTGTAGGAAGGGTCTCAGGTTTGGAATTGGAAGGAATTGGATATCACATCTCATGCTATAGGAAGGGTCTCAGGTTTGGAATGGGAAGGGGATGGATATCACATCTCGTGCTATAGGAAGGGTCTCAGGGTTGGAATGGGAAGGAATTGGATATCATATCTCATGCTACAGGAAGGGTCTCTGGTTTGCAATGGGAAGGAGTTGGATATCACATCTCATGCTATAGGAAGGATCTCAGGTTTGGAATTGGAAGGAGTTGGATATCACATCTCATGTTATAGGAAGGGTCTCAGGTTTGGTATTAGAAGCATTGAGATATCACATCTCATGCTATAGGAAGGGTCTCAGGGTTGGAATGGGAAGGAGTTGGATATCACATATGCTATAGGAAGAGTCTCAGGTTTGGTATTAGATGCATTGAGATATCACATCTCATGCTATTGAAAGGGTCTCAGGGTTGGAATGGGAACGAGTTGAATATCACATCTCATTCTATAGGAAGAGACTCAGGATCGGAATGGGAAGGAGTTGGATATTGCATCTCATGCTATAGGAAGAGTCTCAGGTTTGGAATCGAAGGAGTTGGATATCACTTCTCATGCTATAGGAAGGGGCTCGGGTTCGGTATTAGAACCATTGAGATATCACATCTCATGCTATAGGAAGGGTCTCAAGGTTGAAATGGAAAGGAGTTGGATATCATATCTCATGCTACAGGAAGGGTCTCTTGTTTGGTATCAGAAGCATTGAGATATCACATCTCATGCTATAGAAAGGGTCTCAGATTGGAATGGGAAGGAGTTGGATATCACATCTCATGCTGTAGGAAGGGTCTCATGTCTGGAATGGGAAGGAATTGAATATCACATCTCATGCTATAAGAAGGGTCTCAGGTTTGGAATGGGAAGGAGTTGGATATCATATCTCATGTTATAGGAAGGGTCTCAGGTTTGGTATTAGAAGCATTGAGATATCAAATCTCATGCTGTAGGAAGGGTCTCAGGTTTGGAATGAGAAGGAATTGGATATCACATCTCATGCTATAGGAAGGGTCTCAGGTTTGGAATAGGAAGGGGTTGGATATCACATCTCGTGCTATAGGAAGGGTCTCAGGATTGGAATGGGAAGGAATTGGATACCATATCTAATGCTACAGGAAGGGTCTCTGGTTTGCAATGGGAAGGAATTGGATATCACATTTCATGCTATAGGAAGGATCTCAGGTTTGGAATTGGAAGGAGTTGGATATCACATCTCATGTTATAGGAAGGGTTTCAGGTTTGGTATTAGAAGCATTGAGATATCACATCTCATGCTATAGGAAGGGTCTCATGTCTGGAATGGGAAGGAGTTGGATATCACATCTCATTCTATAAGAAGGGTCTCAGGTTTGGAATGGGAAGGAGTTGGATATCACATCTCATGTTATAGGAAGGGTCTCAGGTTTGGTATTAGAAGCATTGAGATATCAAATCTCATGCTGTAGGAAGGGTCTCAGGTTTGGAATGGGAAGGAACTGGATATCACATCTCATGCTATAGGAAAGGTCTCAGGTTTGGAATGGGAAGGGGTTGGATATCACATCTCGTGCTATAGGAAGGGTCTCAGGGTTGGAATGGGAAGGAATTGGATATCAAATCTCATGCTACAGGAAGGGTCTCTGGTTTGCAATTGGAAGGAGTTGGATATCACATCTCATGCTATAGGAAGGATCTCAGGTTTGGAATTGGAAGGAGTTGAATATCACATCTCATGTTATAGGAAGGGTCTCAGGTTTGGTATTAGAAGCATTGAGATATCACATCTCATGCTATAGGAAGGGTCTCAGGATTGGAATGGGAAGGAGTTGGATATCACACATCATGCTATAGGAAGAGTCTTAGGTTTTGTATTAGATGCATTGAGATATCACATCTCATGCTATTGGAAGGGTCTCAGGTTTGGAAGGGGAAGGAGTTGGGTATCACATCTCATGTTATAGGAAGGGTCTCAGGTTTGGTATTAGAAGCATTGAGATATCACATCTCATGCTATAGGAAGGGTCTCAGGATTGGAATGGGAAGGAGTTGGATATCACACATCATGCTATAGGAAGAGTCTTAGGTTTTGTATTAGATGCATTGAGATATCACATCTCATGCTTTAGGAAGGATCTCAGGTTTGGAATGGGAAGGAGTTGGGTATAACATCTCATGTTATAGGAAGGGTCTCAGGTTTGGAATGGGAAGGGGTTGGATATCACATCTCGTGCTAAAGGAAGGGTCTCAGGGTTGGAATGGGAAGGAATTGGATATCATATCTCATGCTACAGGAAGGGTCTCTGGTTTGCAATGGGAAGGAGTTGGATATCACATCTCATGCTATAGGAAGGATCTCAGGTTTGGAATTGGAAGGAGTTGGATATCACATCTCATGCTATAGGAAGGATCTCAGGTTTGGAATTGGAAGGAGTTGGATATCACATCTCATGTTATAGGAAGGGTCTCAGGTTTGGGATTAGAAGCATTGAGATATCACATCTCATGCTATAGAAAGGGTCTTAGGATTGGAATGGGAAGGAGTTGGATATCACATCTCATGCTGTAGGAAGGGTCTCGTGTCTGGAATGGGAAGGAGTTGGATATCACATCTCATGCTATAAGAAGGGTCTCAGGTTTGGAATGGGAAGATGTTGGATATCACATCTCATGTTATAGGAAGGGTCTCAGGTTTGGGATTAGAAGCATTGAGATATCACATCGCATGCTATAGGAAGGGTCTCAGGATTGGAATGGGAAGGAATTGGATATCACATCTCATGCTATAGGAAGGGTCTCAGGTTTGGAATGGGAAGGGGTTGGATATCACATCTCGTGCTATAGGAAGGGTCTCAGGGTTGGAATGAGAAGGAATTGGATATCATATCTCATGCTACAGGAAGGGTCTCTGGTTTGCAATGGGAAGGAGTCAGATATCAAATCCCATGCTACAGGTAGGATCTCAGGTTTGTAATGGGAAGGAGTTGGATACCACATCTCATGCTATGGGAAGGGCCTCAGTTTTGGTATTAAAAGCACTGAGATATCACATCTCATGCTAGAGGAACGGTCTCAGGATTGGAATGGGAAGGAGTTGGATATCACATCTCATGCTATAGGAAAGGTCTCAGGTTTGAAATGGGAAGGAGTTGGATATCACATCTCATGCTATAGGAAGGGTCTCATGTTTGGAATGGGAAGGAGTTGGATATCACATCTCATGCTAGAGGAAGGGTCTCAGGATAGGAATGGGAAGGAGTTCGATATCACATCTCATGTTATAGGAAGTGTCTCTGGTTTGGTATTGGAAGCATTCAGATATCACATCTCATACTATATGAAGAGACTCAGGATCGGAATGGGAAGGAGTTGGATATTGCATCTCATGTTATAGGAAGGGTCTCAGGTTTGGTATTAGAAGCATTGAGATATCACATCTCATGCTATAGAAAGGGTCTCAGGATTGGAATGGGAAGGAGTTGGATATCACATCTCATGCTGTGGGAAGGGTCTCATGTCTGGAATTGGAAGGAGTTGGATATCACATCTCATGCTATAAGAAGGGTCTCAGGTTTGGAATGGGAAGGAGTTGGATATCACATCTCATGTTATAGGAGGAGTCTCAGGTTTGGTATTGGAAGCATTGAGATATCACATTTCATGCTATAGGAAGGGTCTCAGGATTGGAATGGAAAGGAATTGGATATCACATCTCATGCTACAGGAAGGGTCTCTGGTTTGCAATGGGAAGGAGTCAGATATCAAATCCCATGCTACAGGTAGGATCTCAGGTTTGTAATGGGAAGGAGTTGGATACCACATCTCATGCTATGGGAAGGGCCTCGGTTTTGGTATTAAAAGCACTGAGATATCACATCTCATGCTAGAGGAAGGGTCTCAGGATTGGAATGGGAAGGAGTTGGATATCACAGCTCATGCTAGAGGAAGGGTCTCAGGATAGGAATGGGAAGGAGTTGGATATAATATCTCATGCTATAGGAAAGGTCTCAGGTTTGGAATGGGAAGGAGTTCGATATCACATCTCATGTTATAGGAAGGGTCTCAGGTTTGGTATTAGAAGCATTCAGATATCACATCTCATGCTATACGAAGGGTCTCAGGATCGGAATGGGAAGGAGTTGAATATTGCATCTCATGCTTTAGGAAGGGTCTCAGGTTTGGAATGGGAAGGAGTTGGGTATGACATCTCATGTTATAGGAAGGGTCTCAGGTTTGGTATTAGAAGCATTGAGATATCACATCTCATGCTATAGAAAGGGTCTTAGGATTGGAATGGGAAGGAGTTGGATATCACATCTCATGCTCTAGGAAGGGTTTCATGTCTGGAATGGGAAGGGGTTGGATATCACATCTCATGCTATAAGAAGGGTCTCAGGTTTGGAATGGGAAGGCGTTGGATATCACATCTCATGTTATAGGAAGGGTCTCAGGTTTGGGATTAGAAGCATTGAGATATCACATCTCATGCTATAGGAAGGGTCTCAGGATTGGAATGGGAAGGAATTGGATATCACATCTCATGTTATAGGAGGAGTCTCAGGTTTGGTATTAGAAGCATTGAGATATCACATCTCATGCTATAGGAAGGGTCTCAGGATTGGAATGGAAAGGAATTGGATATCACATCTCATGCTACAGGAAGGGTCTCTGGTTTGCAATAGGAAGGAGTCAGATATCAAATCCCATGCTACAGGTAGGATCTCAGGTTTGTAATGGGAAGGAGTTGGATACCACATCTCATGCTATGGGAAGGGCCTCAGTTTTGGTATTAAAAGCACTGAGATATCACATCTCATGCTAGAGGAACGGTCTCACGATTGGAATGGGAAGGAGTTGGATATCACATCTCATGCTATAGGAAAGGTCTCAGGTTTGGAATGGGAAGGAGTTGGATATCACATCTCATGCTATAGGAAGGGTCTCATGTTTGGAATGGGAAGGAGTTGGATATCGCATCTCATGCTAGAGGAAGGGTCTCAGGGTTGGAATGGGAAGGAATTGGATATCATATCTCATGCTACAGGAAGGGTCTCTGGTTTGCAATGGGAAGGAGTTGGATATCACATCTCATGCTATCGGAAGGATCTCAGGTTTGGAATTGGAAGGAGTTGGATATCACATCTCATGTTATAGGAAGGGTCTCAGGTTTGATATTAGAAGCATTGAGATATCACATCTCATGCTATAGGAAGGGTCTCAGGATTGGAATGGGAAGGAGTTGGATATCACACATCATGCTATAGGAAGAGTCTCAGGTTTGGTATTAGATGCACTGAGATATCACATCTCATGCTATTGGAAGGGTCTCAGGGTTGGAATGGGAACGAGTTGAATATCACATCTCATGCTATAGGAAGAGACTCAGGATCGGAATGGGAAGGAGTTGAATATTGCATCTCATGCTTTAGGAAGGGTCTCAGGTTTGGAATGGGAAGGAGTTGGGTATCACATCTCATGTTATAGGAAGGGTCTCAGGTTTCGTATTAGAAGCATTGAGATATCACATCTCATGCTATAGAAAGGGTCTTAGGATTGGAATGGGAAGGAGTTGGATATCACATCTCATGCTGTAGGAAGGGTCTCATGTCTGGAATGGGAAGGAGTTGGATATCACATCTCATGCTATAAGAAGGGTCTCAGGTTTGGAATTGGAAGGCGTTGGATATCACATCTCATGTTATAGGAAGGGTCTCAGGTTTGGGATTAGAAGCATTGAGATATCACATCTCATGCTATAGGAAGGGTCTCAGGATTGGAATGGGAAGGAATTGGATATCACATCTCATGTTATAGGAGGAGTCTCAGGTTTGGTATTAGAAGCATTGAGATATCACATCTCATGCTATAGGAAGGGTCTCAGGATTGGAATGGAAAGGAATTGGATATCACATCTCATGCTACAGGAAGGGTCTCTGGTTTGCAATGGGAAGGAGTCAGATATCAAATCCCATGCTACAAGTAGGATCTCAGGTTTGTAATGGGAAGGAGTTGGATACCACATCTCATGCTATGGGAAGGGCCTCAGTTTTGGTATTGAAAGCACTGAGATATCACATCTCATGCTAGAGGAACGGTCTCAGGATTGGAATGGGAAGGAGTTGGATATCACATCTCATGCTATAGGAAAGGTCTCAGGTTTGAAATGGGAAGGAGTTGGATATCACATCTCATGCTATAGGAAGGGTCTCATGTTTGGAATGGGAAGGAGTTGGATATCACATCTCATGCTAGAGGAAGGGTCTCAGGATAGGAATGGGAAGGAGTTGGATATCACATCTCATGCTATAGGAAAGGTCTCAGGTTTGGAATGGGAAGGAGTTCGATATCACATCTCATGTTATAGGAAGTGTCTCAGGTTTGGTATTGGAAGCATTCAGATATCACATCTCATACTATATGAAGGGTCTCAGGATTGGAATGGGAAGGAGTTGGATATCACATCTCATGCTATAGGAAGAGTCTCAGGTTTGGAATCGAAGGAGTTGGATATCACTTCTCATGCTATAGGAATGGGCTCGGGTTCGATATTAGAACCATTGAGATATCACATCTCATGCTATAGGAAGGGTCTCAGGGTTGAAATGGGAAGGAGTTGGATATCACATCTCATGCTGTAGGAAGGGTCTCATGTCTGGAATGGGAAGGAGTTGGATATCACATCTCATTCTATAAGAAGGGTCTCAGGTTTGGAATGGGAAGGAGTTGGATATCACATCTCATGTTATAGGAAGGGTCTCAGGTTTGGTATTAGAAGCATTGAGATATCAAATCTCATGCTGTAGGAAGGGTCTCAGGTTTGGAATGGGAAGGAACTGGATATCACATCTCATGCTATAGGAAAGGTCTCAGGTTTGGAATGGGAAGGGGTTGGATATCACATCTCGTGCTATAGGAAGGGTCTCAGGGTTGGAATGGGAAGGAATTGGATATCAAATCTCATGCTACAGGAAGGGTCTCTGGTTTGCAATGGAAAGGAGTTGGATATCACATCTCATGCTATAGGAAGGATCTCAGGTTTGGAATTGGAAGGAGTTGAATATCACATCTCATGTTATAGGAAGGGTCTCAGGTTTGGTATTAGAAGCATTGAGATATCACATCTCATGCTATAGGAAGGGTCTCAGGATTGGAATGGGAAGGAGTTGGATATCACACATCATGCTATAGGAAGAGTCTTAGGTTTTGTATTAGATGCATTGAGATATCACATCTCATGCTTTAGGAAGGATCTCAGGTTTGGAATGGGAAGGAGTTGGGTATAACATCTCATGTTATAGGAAGGGTCTCAGGTTTGGAATGGGAAGGGGTTGGATATCACATCTCGTGCTACAGGAAGGGTCTCAGGGTTGGAATGGGAAGGAATTGGATATCATATCTCATGCTACAGGAAGGGTCTCTGGTTTGCAATGGGAAGGAGTTGGATATCACATCTCATGCTATAGGAAGGATCTCAGGTTTGGAATTGGAAGGAGTTGGATATCACATCTCATGCTATAGGAAGGATCTCAGGTTTGGAATTGGAAGGAGTTGGATATCACATCTCATGTTATAGGAAGGGTCTCAGGTTTGGGATTAGAAGCATTGAGATATCACATCGCATGCTATAGGAAGGGTCTCAGGATTGGAATGGGAAGGAATTGGATATTATATCTCATGCTACAGGAAGGGTCTCTGTTTGCAATGGGAAGGAGTTCGATATCACATCTCATGCTATAGAAATGGTCTTAGGATTGGAATGGGAAGGAGTTGGATATCACATCTCATGCTGTAGGAAGGGTCTCGTGTCTGGAATGGGAAGGAGTTGGATATCACATCTCATGCTATAAGAAGGGTCTCAGGTTTGGAATGGGAAGGTGTTGGATATCACATCTCATGTTATAGGAAGGGTCTCAGGTTTGGGATTAGAAGCATTGAGATATCACATCGCATGCTATAGGAAGGGTCTCAGGATTGGAATGGGAAGGAATTGGATATCACATCTCATGCTATAGGAAGGGTCTCAGGTTTGGAATGGGAAGGGGTTGGATATCACATCTCGTGCTATAGGAAGGGTCTCAGGGTTGGAATGAGAAGGAATTGGATATCATATCTCATGCTACAGGAAGGGTCTCTGGTTTGCAATGGGAAGGAGTTGGATATCACATCTCATGCTATAGGAAGGATCTCAGGTTTGGAATTGGAAGGAGTTGGATATCACATCTCATGTTATAGGAAGGGTCTCAGGTTTGGTATTAGACGCATTGAGATATCACATCTCATGCTATAGGAAGGGTCTCAGGATTGGAATGGGAAGGAGTTGGATATCATATCTCATGCTACAGGAAGGATCTCTGGTTTGGTATTAGAAGCATTGAGATATCACATCTCATGCTATATAAAGGGTCTCAGGATTGGAATGGGAAGGAGTTGGATATCACATCTCATGCTGTAGGAAGGGTCTCATGTCTGGAATGGGAAGGAGTTGGATATCACATCTCATGCTATAAGAAGGGTCTCAGGTTTGGAATGGTAAGGAGTTGCATATCACATCTCATGTTATAGGAAGGGTCTCAGGTTTGCTATTAGAAGCATTGAGATATCAAATCTCATGCTGTAGGAAGGGTCTCAGGTTTGGAATTGGAAGGAATTGGATATCACATCTCATGCTATAGGAAGGGTCTCAGGTTTGGAATGGGAAGGGGATGGATATCACATCTTGTGCTATAGGAAGGGTCTCAGGGTTGGAATGGGAAGGAATTGGATATCATATCTCATGCTACAGGAAGGGTCTCTGGTTTGCAATGGGAAGGAGTTGGATATCACATCTCATGCTATAGGAAGGATCTCAGGTTTGGAATTGGAAGGAGTTGGATATCACATCTCATGTTATAGGAAGGGTCTCAGGTTTGGTATTAGAAGCATTGAGATATCACATCTCATGCTATAGGAAGGGTCTCAGGGTTGGAATGGGAAGGAGTTGGATATCACATATGCTATAGGAAGAGTCTCAGGTTTGGTATTAGATGCATTGAGATATCACATCTCATGCTATTGGAAGGGTCTCAGGGTTGGAATGGGAACGAGTTGAATATCACATCTCATTCTATAGGAAGAGACTCAGGATCGGAATGGGAAGGAGTTGGATATTGCATCTCATGTTATAGGAAGAGTCTCAGGTTTGGAATCGAAGGAGTTGAATATCACTTCTCATGCTATAGGAAGGGGCTCGGGTTCGGTATTAGAACCATTGAGATATCACATCTCATGCTATAGGAAGGGTCTCAAGGTTGAAATGGAAAGGAGTTGGATATCATATCTCATGCTACAGGAAGGGTCTCTTGTTTGGTATCAGAAGCATTGAGATATCACATCTCATGCTATAGAAAGGGTCTCAGATTGGAATGGGAAGGAGTTGGATATCACATCTCATGCTGTAGGAAGGGTCTCATGTCTGGAATGGGAAGGAATTGAATATCACATCTCATGCTATAAGAAGGGTCTCAGGTTTGGAATGGGAAGGAGTTGGATATCATATCTCATGTTATAGGAAGGGTCTCAGGTTTGGTATTAGAAGCATTGAGATATCAAATCTCATGCTGTAGGAAGGGTCTCAGGTTTGGAATGAGAAGGAATTGGATATCACATCTCATGCTATAGGAAGGGTCTCAGGTTTGGAATAGGAAGGGGTTGGATATCACATCTCGTGCTATAGGAAGGGTCTCAGGATTGGAATGGGAAGGAATTGGATATCATATCTAATGCTACAGGAAGGGTCTCTGGTTTGCAATGGGAAGGAATTGGATATCACATCTCATGCTATAGGAAGGATCTCAGGTTTGGAATTGGAAGGAGTTGGATATCACATCTCATGTTATAGGAAGGGTTTCAGGTTTGGTATTAGAAGCATTGAGATATCACATCTCATGCTATAGGAAGGGTCTCAGGATTGGAATGGGAAGGAGTTGGATATCACATATCATGCTATAGGAAGAGTCTCAGGTTTGGTATTATATGAATTGAGATATCACATCGCATGCTATTGGAAGGGTCTCAGGGTTGGAATGGGAACGAGTTGAACATCACATCTCATGCTATAGGAAGAGACTCAGGATTGGAATGGGAAGGAGTTGGATATCACATCTCATGCTACAGGAAGGGTCTCTGGTTTGCAATGGGAAGGAGTCAGATATCAAATTGCATGCTACAGGTAGGATCTCAGGTTTGTAATGGGAAGGAGTTGGATACCACATCTCATGCTATGGGGAGGGCCTCAGTTTTGATATTAAAAGCACTGAGGTATCACATCTCATGCTAAAGGAAGGGTCTCAGGATTGGAATGGGAAGGAGTTGGATATCAAATCTCATGCTATAGGAAAGGTCTCAGGTTTGGAATGGGAAGGAGTTCGATATCACATCTCATGCTATAGGAAGGGTCTCATGTTTGGAATGGGAAGGAGTTGGATATCACATCTCATGCTAGAGGAAGGGTCTCAGGATTGGAATGGGAAGGAGTTGGATATCACATCTCATGCTATAGGAAAGGTCTCAGGTATGGAATGAGAAGGATTTCGATATCACATCTCATGTTATAGGAAGGGTCTCAGGTTTGGTATTAGAAGCATTCAGATATCACATCTCATGCTATAGGAAGGGTCTCAGGATTGGAATGGGAAGGAGTTGGATATCACATCTCATGCTATGGGAAGAGTCTCAGGTTTGGAATCGAAGGAGTTGGATATCACTTCTCATGCTATAGGAAGGGGCTCGGGTTCGGTATTAGAACCATTGAGATATCACATCTCATGCTATAGGAAGGGTCTCAGGGTTGAAATGGAAAGGAGTTGGATATCATATCTCATGCTACAGGAAGTTCTCTGGTTTGGTATTAGAAGCATTGAGATATCACATCTCATGCTATAGAAAGAGTGTCAGGATTGGAATGGGAAGGAGTTGGATATCACATCTCATGCTGTAGGAAGGGTCTCATGTCTGGAATGGGAAGGAGTTGGATATCACATCTCATGCTATAAGAAGGGTCTCAAGTTTGGAATGGGAAGGAGTTGGATATTACATCTCATGCTATAGGAAGGGTCTCAGGTTTGGAATGGGAAGGAGTTGGATATAACATCTCATCTTATAGGAAGGGTCTCAGGTTTGGTATTAGAGGCATTGAGATATCACATCACATGCTATAGGAAGGGTCTCAGGTTTGGAATGGGAAGGAATTGGATATCACATCTCATGCTATAGGAAGGGTCTCAGGTTTGGAATGGGAAGGGGTTGGATATCACATCTCATGCTATAGGAAGGGTCTCAGGTTTGGTATTAGAGGCATTGAGATATCACATCACATGCTATAGGAAGGGTCTCAGGTTTGGAATGGAAAGGAATTGGATATCACATCTCATGCTACAGGAAGGGTCTCTGGTTTGCAATGGGAAGAAGTTGGATATCACATCTCATGCTATAGGAAGGGTCTCAGGTTTGGAATTAGAACCATTGAGATATCACATCTCATGTTATAGGAAGGGTCTCAGGATTGGAATGGGAAGGAGTTGGATATCACATCTCATGCTATAGGAAGAGCCTCATGTTTGGAATGGGAAGGAGTTGGATATCACATCTCATGCTATAGGAAGGGTCTTAAGTTTGGTATTAGATGCATTAAGTATCACATCTCATGCTACAGGAAGGGTCTCTGGTTAGGAATGGGAAGGAGTTGGATATCACATCTCATGCTATAGGAAGGGTTGCAGGTTTGGAATGGGAAGCAGTTGGATATTACATCTCATTTTATAGGAAGAGTCTCGGGTTTGGTATTAGAAGCATTGAGATATCAAATCTCATGCTACTGGTAGGATCTCAGGTTTGTAATGGGAAGGAGTTGGATACCACATCTGATGCTATAAGAAGGGTCTCAGGTTTGGAATGGGAAGGAGTTGGATATCACATCTCATGTTAAAGGAAGGGTGTCAGGTTTGGTATTAGAAGCATTGAGATATCACAACTCATGCTATAGGAAGGGTCTCAGGTTTGGAATGGGAAGGGGTTGAATATCACATCTCATGCTATAGGAAGGGTCTCAGGTTTGAAATAGGAAAGAGTTGAATATCACATCTCATGCTATAGGAAGAGACTCAGGATCAGAAAGGGAAGTAGTTGGATATACATCTCATGCAACAGGAAGGGTCTCAGGTTTGGAATGGGAAGGAGTTGGATATCACATCTCATGTTAAAGGAAGGGTGTCAGGTTTGGTATTAGAAGCATTGAGATATCACATCTAATGTTATAGGAAGGGTCTCAGGATTGGAATGGGAAGGAGTTGGATATCACATCTCATGCTATAGGAAGAGCCTCATGTTTGGAATGGGAAGGAGTTGGATATCACATCTCATGCTATAGGAAGGGTCTCAGGTTTGGAATGGGAAGGAGTTGGATATCACATCTCATGCTATAGGAAGGGTCTCAGGTTTGGAATGGGAAGGAGTTGGATATCACATCTCATGTTATAGGAAGGGTCTCAGGTTTGGTATTAGAAGCATTGAGATATCACATCTCATGCTATAGGAAGGGTCTCAGGTTTTGAATTTGAAGGAATTGGATATCACATCCTATGCTATAGGAAGGGTCTCAGGTTTGGAATGGGAAGGAGTTGGATATCACATCTCATGTTAAAGGAAGGTTCTCAGGTTTGGTATTAGAAGCATTGAGATATCACATCTAATGCTATAGGAAGGGTCTCAGGTTTGGAATGGGAAGGAATTGGATATCACATCTCATGCTGTAGGAAGGGTCTCATGTTTGGAATGGGAAGGAGTTGGATATCACATCTCATGCTATAAGAAGGGTCTCAGGTTTGGAATGGGAAGGAGTTGGATATCACATCTCATGCTATAGGAAGGGTCTCAGGTTTGGAATGGGAAGGAGTTGGATATCACATCTCATGTTATAGGAAGGGTCTCAGGTTTGGTATTAGAAGCATTGAGATATCACATCTCATGCTATAGGAAGGGTCTCAGGTTTTGAATTTGAAGGAATTGGATATCACATCTTATGCTATAGGAAGGGTCTCAGGTTTGGAATGGGAAGGAGTTGGATATCACATCTCATGTTAAAGGAAGGTTCTCAGGTTTGGTATTAGAAGCATTGAGATATCACATCTCATGCTATAGGAAGGGTCTCAGGATTGGAATGGGAAGGAGTTGGATATCACATCTCATGCTGTAGGAAGGGTCTCATGTTTGGAATGGGAAGGAGTTGGATATCACATCTCATGCTATAAGAAGGGTCTCAGGTTTGGAATGGGAAGGAGTTGGATATCACATCTCATGCTATAGGAAGGATCTCAGGTTTGGAATTGGAAGGAGTTGGATATCACATATCATGTTATAGGAAGGGTCTCAGGTTTGGTATTAGATGCATTGAGATATCACATCTCATGCTATAGGAAGGGTCTCAGGGTTGGAATGGGAACGAGTTGGATATCACATCTCATGCTACAAGAAGGGTCTCAGGTTTGGAATGGGATGGAGTTGGCTATCACATTTCATGCTATAGGAAGGGTCTCAGGTTTGGTATTAGAAGCATTGAGATATCACATCTCATGTTATAGAAAGGGTCTCAGCCTTGGAATGGGAAGGAGTTGGATATCATATCTCATGCTATAGGAAGGGTCTCAGGTTTGGAATGAGAAGGAGTTGGATTTTACTTCTCATGCTATTGGAAGGGTCTCAGGTTTGGAATGGGAAGGAGTTGGATATCACATCTCATGTTATAGGAAGGGGCTCATGTTTGGTATTAGAAGCATTGAGATATCACATCTCATGCTATAGGAAGGGTCTCAGGATTGGAATGGGAAGGAGTTGGATATTACATCTCATGCTATAGGACGGGTCTCTGGTTTGGTATTAGAAGCATTGAGATATCACATCTCATGCTATATGATGGGTCTCAGGTTTGGAATGGGAAGGAGTTGGATATCACATCTTATGTTATAGGAAGGGTCTCAGGTTTGATATTAGAAGGATTGAGATATCACATCTCATGCTATAGGAAGCGTCTCAGGACTGGAATGAGAAGGAATCGGATACCAAATCTCATGGTACAGGATGTATCTCAGGTTAGGAATAGCAAGAAGTCAGATATCAAATCGCATGCTACAGGTAGGATCTCAGGTTTGTAATGGGAAGTAGTTGGATACCACATCTCATGCTATGGGAAGGGCCTCAGTTTTGGTATTAAAAGCACTGAGATATCACATTTCATGCTAGAGGAAGGGTCTCAGGATTGGAATGGGAAGGATTTGGATATCAGATCTCATGCTATAGGAAAGGTCTCAGGTTTGGAATGGGAAGGAGTTCGATATCACATCTCATGCTATAGGAAGGTTCTCATGTTTGGAATGGGAAGGAGTTGGATATCACATCTCATGTTATAGGAAGGGTCTCAAGTTTGGTATTAGAAGCATTCAGATATCACATCTCATGCTATAGGAAGGGTCTCAGTATTGGAATGGGAAGGAGTTGGATATCACATCTCATGCTATAGGAAGAGTCTCAGGTTTGGAATCGAAGGAGTTGGATATCACTTCTCATGCTATAGGAAGGGGCTCGGGTTTGGTATTAGAACCATTGAGATATCACATCTCATGCTAGAGGAAGGGTCTCAGGATTGGAATGGGAAGGAGTTGGATATCAAATCTCATGCTAGAGGAAGGGTCTCAGGATAGGAATGGGAAGGAGTTGGATATACTATCTCATGCTATAGGAAAGGTCTCAGGTTTGGAATGGGAAGGAGTTCGATATCACATCTCATGTTATAGGAAGGGTCTCAGGTTTGGTATTAGAAGCATTCAGATATCACATCTCATGCTATACGAAGGGTCTCAGGATTGGAATGGGATGGAGTTGGATATCACATCTCATGCTATAGGAAGTGTCTCAGGTTTGGAATCGAAGGAGTTGGATATCACTTCTCATGCTATAGGAAGGGGCTCGGGTTCGGTATTAGAACCATTGAGATATCACATCTCATGCTATAGGAAGGGTCTCAGGTTTGGAATGGGAAGGAGTTGGATCTCACATCTCATGCTATAAGAAGGGTCTCAGGTTTCGAATGGGAAGGAGTTGGATATCACATCTCATGTTATAGGAAGGGTCTCAGGTTTGGTATTAGAAGCATTGAGATATCAAATCTCATGCTGTAGGAAGGTTCTCAGGTTTGGAATGGGATGGAATTGGATATCACATCTCATGCTATAGGAAAGGTCTCAGATTTGGAATGGGAAGGGGGTGGATATCACATCTCGTGCTATAGGAAGGGTCTCAGGGTTGGAATGGGAAGGAATTGGATATCATATCTCATGCTACAGGAAGGGTCTCTGGTTTGCAATGGGAAGGAGTTGGATATCACATCTCATGCTATCGGAAGGATCTCAGGTTTGGAATTGGAAGGAGTTGGATATCACATCTCATGTTATAGGTAGGGTCTCAGGTTTGGTATTAGATGCATTGAGATATCACATCTCATGCTATTGGAAGGGTCTCAGGGTTGGAATGGGAACGAGTTGAATATCACATCTCATGCTATAGGAAGAGACTCAGGATCGGAATGGGAAGGAGTTGAATATTGCATCTCATGCTTTAGGAAGGGTCTCAGGTTTGGAAGGGGAAGGAGTTGGGTATCACATCTCATGCTAGAGGAAGGGTGTCAGGATAGGAATGGGAAGGAGTTGGATATAATATCTCATGCTATAGGAAAGGTCTCAGGTTTGGAATGGGAAGGAGTTCGATATCACATCTCATGTTATAGGAAGGGTCTCAGGTTTGGTATTAGAAGCATTCAGATATCACATCTAATGCTATACGAAGGGTCTCAGGATTGGAATGGGAAGGAGTTGGATATCACATCTCATGCTATAGGAAGAGTCTCAGGTTTGGAATCGAAGGAGTTGGATATCACTTCTCATGCTATAGGAAGGGGCTCGGGTTCGGTATTAGAACCATTGAGATATCACATCTCATGCTATAGGAAGGGTCTCAGGGTTGAAATGGAAAGGAGTTGGATATCATATCTCATGCTACAGGAAGGGTCTCTGGTTTGGTATTAGAAGCATTGAGATATCACATTTCATGCTATAGAAAGGGTCTCAGGATTGGAATGGGAAGGAGTTGGATATCACATCTCATGCTGGAGGAAGGGTCTCATGTATGGAATGGGAAGGCGTTGGATATCACATCTCATGCTATAAGAAGGGTCTCAGGTTTGGAATGGGAAGGAGTTGGATATCACATCTCATGTTATATGAAGGGTCTCAGGTTTGGTATTAGAAGCATTGAGATATCAAATCTCATGCTGTAGGAAGGTTCTCAGGTTTGGAATGGGAAGGAATTGGATATCACATCTCATGCTATAGGAAAGGTCTCAGGTTTGGAATGGGAAGGGGTTGGATATCCCGTCTCGTGCTATAGGAAGGGTCTCAGGGTTGGAATGGGAAGGAATTGGATATCATATCTCATGCTACAGGAAGGGTCTCCGGTTTGTAATGGGAAGGAGTTGGATATCACATCTCATGCTATCGGAAGGATCTCAGGTTTGGAATTGGAAGGAGTTGGATATCACATCTCATGTTATACGAAGGGTCTCAGGTTTGGTATTAGAAGCATTGAGATATCACATCTCATGCTATAGGAAGGGTCTCAGGATTGGAATGGGAATGAGTTGGATATCACACATCATGCTATAGGAAGAGTCTCAGGTTTTAGTATTAGATGCATTGAGATATCACATCTCATGCTATTGGAAGGGTCTCAGGGTTGGAATGGGAACGAGTTGCATATCACATCTCATGCTATAGGAAGAGACTCAGGATCGGAATGGGAAGGAGTTGAATATTGCATCTCATGCTTTAGGAAGGGTCTCAGGTTTGGAATGGGAAGGAGTTGGGTATCACATCTCATGTTATAGGAAGGGTCTCAGGTTTGGTATTGGAAGCATTGAGATATCACATCTCATGCTATAGAAAGGGTCTTAGGATTGGAATGGGAAGGAGTTGGATATCACATCTCATGTTATAGGAAGGGTCTCAGGTTTGGAATGGGAAGGAGTTGGATATCACATCTCATGTTATAGGAAGGGTCTCAGGTTTGGGATTAGAAGCATTGAGATTTCAAATCTCATGCTGTAGGAAGGTTCTCAGGTTTGGAATGGGATGGAATTGGATATCACATCTCATGCTATAGGAAAGGTCTCAGATTTGGAATGGGAAGGGGTTGGATATCACATCTCGTGCTATAGGAAGGGTCTCAGGGTTGGAATGGGAAGGAATTGGATATCATATCTCATGCTACAGGAAGGGTCTCTGGTTTGCAATGGGAAGGAGTTGGATATCACATCTCATGCTATCGGAAGGATCTCAGGTTTGGAATGGGAAGGAGTTGGATATCACACATCATGCTATAGGAAGAGTCTCAGGTTTGGTATTAGATGCATTGAGATATCACATCTCATGCTATTGGAAGGGTCTCAGGGTTGGAATGGGAACGAGTTGAATATCACATCTCATGCTATAGGAAGAGACTCAGGATCGGAATGGGAAGGAGTTGAATATTGCATCTCATGCTTTAGGAAGGGTCTCAGGTTTGGAAGGGGAAGGAGTTTGGTATCACATCTCATGCTAGAGGAAGGGTCTCAGGATAGGAATGGGAAGGAGTTGGATATAATATCTCATGCTATAGGAAAGGTCTCAGGTTTGGAATGGGAAGGAGTTCGATATCACATCTCATGTTATAGGAAGGGTCTCAGGTTTGGTATTAGAAGCATTCAGATATCACATCTAATGCTATACGAAGGGTCTCAGGATTGGAATGGGAAGGAGTTGGATATCACATCTCATGCTATAGGAAGAGTCTCAGGTTTGGAATCGAAGGAGTTGGATATCACTTCTCATGCTATAGGAAGGGGCTCGGGTTCGGTATTAGAACCATTGAGATATCACATCTCATGCTATAGGAAGGGTCTCAGGGTTGAAATGGAAAGGAGTTGGATATCATATCTCATGCTACAGGAAGGGTCTCTGGTTTGGTATTAGAAGCATTGAGATATCACATCTCATGCTATAGAAAGGGTCTCAGGATTGGAATGGGAAGGAGTTGGATATCACATCTCATGCTGGAGGAAGGGTCTCATGTATGGAATGGGAAGGAGTTGGATATCACATCTCATGCTATAAGAAGGGTCTCAGGTTTGGAATGGGAAGGAGTTGGATATCACATCTCATGTTATATGAAGGGTCTCAGGTTTGGTATTAGAAGCATTGAGATATCAAATCTCATGCTGTAGGAAGGTTCTCAGGTTTGGAATGGGAAGGAATTGGATATCACATCTCATGCTATAGGAAAGGTCTCAGGTTTGGAATGGGAAGGGGTTGGATATCCCGTCTCGTGCTATAGGAAGGGTCTCAGGGTTGGAATAGGAAGGAATTGGATATCATATCTCATGCTACAGGAAGGGTCTCTGGTTTGTAATGGGAAGGAGTTGGATATCACATCTCATGCTATCGGAAGGATCTCAGGTTTGGAATTGGAAGGAGTTGGATATCACATCTCATGTTATAGGAAGGGTCTCAGGTTTGGTATTAGAAGCATTGAGATATCACATCTCATGCTATAGGAAGGGTCTCAGGATTGGAATGGGAAGGAGTTGGATATCACATTTCATGTTATATGAAGGGTCTCAGGTTTGGTATTAGAAGCATTGAGATATCAAATCTCATGCTGTAGGAAGGTTCTCAGGTTTGGAATGGGAAGGAATTGGATATCACATCTCATGCTATAGGAAAGGTCTCAGGTTTGGAATGGGAAGGGGTTGGATATCCCGTCTCATGCTATAGGAAGGGTCTCAGGGTTGGAATGGGAAAGAATTGGATATCATATCTCATGCTACAGGAAGGGTCTCTGGTTTGTAATGGGAAGGAGTTGGATATCACATCTCATGCTATCGGAAGGATCTCAGGTTTGGAATTGGAAGGAGTTGGATATCACATCTCATGTTATAGGAAGGGTCTCAGGTTTGGTATTAGAAGCATTGAGATATCACATCTCATGCTATAGGAAGGGTCTCAGGATTGGAATGGGAATGAGTTGGATATCACACATCATGCTATAGGAAGAGTCTCAGGTTTTAGTATTAGATGCATTGAGATATCACATCTCATGCTATTGGAAGGGTCTCAGGGTTGGAATGGGAACGAGTTGAATATCACATCTCATGCTATAGGAAGAGACTCAGGATCGGAATGGGAAGGAGTTGACTATTGCATCTCATGCTTTAGGAAGGGTCTCAGGTTTGGAATGGGAAGGAGTTGGGTATCACATCTCATGTTATAGGAAGGGTCTCAGGTTTGGTATTAGAAGCATTGAGATATCACATCTCATGCTATAGAAAGGGTCTTAGGATTGGAATGGGAAGGAGTTGGATATCACATCTCATGCTGTAGGAAGGGTCTCATGTCTGGAATGGGAAGGAGTTGGATATCACATCTCATGCTATAAGAAGGGTCTCAGGTTTGGAATGGGAAGGAGTTGGATATCACATCTCATGTTATAGGAAGGGTCTCAGGTTTGGTATTAGATGCATTGAGATATCACATCTCATGCTATAGGAAGGGTCTCAGGGTTGGAATGGGAACGAGTTGGATATCACATCTCATGCTACAAGAAGGGTCTCAGGTTTGGAATGGGATGGAGTTGGCTATCACATTTCATGCTATAGGAAGGGTCTCAGGTTTGGTATTAGAAGCATTGAGATATCACATCTCATGTTATAGAAAGGGTCTCAGCCTTGGAATGGGAAGGAGTTGGATATCATATCTCATGCTATAGGAAGGGTCTCAGGTTTGGAATGAGAAGGAGTTGGATATCACTTCTCATGCTATTGGAAGGGTCTCAGGTTTGGAATGGGAAGGAGTTGGATATCACATCTCATGTTATAGGAAGGGTCTCATGTTTGGTATTAGAAGCATTGAGATATCACATCTCATGCTATAGGAAGGGTCTCAGGATTGGAATGGGAAGGAGTTGGATATCACATCTCATGCTATAGGACGGGTCTCTGGTTTGGTATTAGAAGCATTGAGATATCACATCTCATGCAATATGATGGGTCTCAGGTTTGGAATGGGAAGGAGTTGGATATCACATCTTATGTTATAGGAAGGGTCTCAGGTTTGATATTAGAAAGATTGAGATATCACATCTCATGCTATAGGAAGCGTCTCAGGACTGGAATGAGAAGGAATCGGATACCAAATCTCATGGTACAGGATGTATCTCAGGTTAGGAATAGCAAGAAGTCAGATATCAAATCGCATGCTACAGGTAGGATCTCAGGTTTGGAATGGGATGGAGTTGGCTATCACATTTCATGCTATAGGAAGGGTCTCAGGTTTGGTATTAGAAGCATTGAGATATCACATCTCATGTTATAGAAAGGGTCTCAGCCTTGGAATGGGAAGGAGTTGGATATCATATCTCATGCTATAGGAAGGGTCTCATGTTTGGAATGAGAAGGAGTTGGATATCACTTCTCATGCTATTGGAAGGGTCTCAGGTTTGGAATGGGAAGGAGTTGGATATCACATCTCATGTTATAGGAAGGGTCTCATGTTTGATATTAGAAGGATTGAGATATCACATCTCATGCTATAGGAAGCGTCTCAGGACTGGAATGAGAAGGAATCGGACACCAAATCTCATGGTACAGGATGTATCTCAGGTTAGGAATAGAAAGAAGTCAGATATCAAATCGCATGCTACAGGTAGGATCTCAGGTTTGTAATGGGAAGTAGTTGGATACCACATCTCATGCTATGGGAAGGGCCTCAGTTTTGGTATTAAAAGCACTGAGATATCACATCTCATGCTAGAGGAAGGGTCTCAGGATTGGAATGGGAAGGATTTGGATATCACATCTCATGCTATAGGAAAGGTCTCAGGTTTGGAATGGGAAGGAGTTCGATATCACATCTCATGCTATAGGAAGGGTCTCATGTTTGGAATGGGAAGGAGTTGGATATCACATCTCATGTTATAGGAAGGGTCTCAGGTTTGGTATTAGAAGCATTCAGATATCACATCTCATGCTATAGGAAGGGTCTCAGTATTGGAATGGGAAGGAGTTGGATATCACATCTCATGCTATAGGAAGAGTCTCAGGTTTGGAATCGAAGGAGTTGGATATCACTTCTCATGCTATAGGAAGGGGCTCGGGTTTGGTATTAGAACCATTGAGATATCACATCTCATGCTAGAGGAAGGGTCTCAGGATTGGAATGGGAAGGAGTTGGATATCACATCTCATGCTAGAGGAAGGGTCTCAGGATAGGAATGGGAAGGAGTTGGATATCACATCTCATGCTGTAGGAAGGGTCTCATGTTTGGAATGGGAAGGAGTTGGATATCACATCTCATGCTATAAGAAGGGTCTCAGGTTTGGAATGGGAAGGAGTTGGATATCACATCTCATGCTATAGGAAGGGTCTCAGGTTTGGAATGGGAAGGAGTTGGATATCACATCTCATGTTATAGGAAGGGTCTCAGGTTTGGTATTAGAAGCATTGAGATATCACATCTCATGCTCTAGGAAGGGTCTCAGGTTTGGAATGGGAAGGAATTGGATATAACATCGTATGCTATAGGAAGGGTCTCAGGTTTGGAATGGGAAGGAATTGGATATCATATCTCATGCTACAGGAAGGGTCTCTGGTTTGCAATGGGAAGGAGTTGGATATCACATCTCATGCTATAGGAAGGATCTCAGGTTTGGAATTGGAAGGAGTTGGATATCACATATCATGTTATAGGAAGGGTCTCAGGTTTGGTATTAGATGCATTGAGATATCACATCTCATGCTATAGGAAGGGTCTCAGGGTTGGAATGGGAACGAGTTGGATATCACATCTCATGCTACAAGAAGGGTCTCAGCCTTGGAATGGGAAGGAGTTGGATATCATATCTCATGCTATAGGAAGGGTCTCAGGTTTGGAATGAGAAGGAGTTGGATATCACTTCTCATGCTATTGGAAGGGTCTCAGGTTTGGAATGGGAAGGAGTTGGATATCACATCTCATGTTATAGGAAGGGTCTCATGTTTGGTATTAGAAGCATTGAGATATCACATCTCATGCTATAGGAAGGGTCTCAGGATTGGACTGGGAAGGAGTTGGATATCACATCTCATGCTATAGGACGGGTCTCTGGTTTGGTATTAGAAGCATTGAGATATCACATCTCATGCTATGTGATGGGTCTCAGGTTTGTAATGGGAAGGAGTTGGATATCACATCTTATGTTATAGGAAGGGTCTCAGGTTTGATATTAGAAGGATTGAGATATCACATCTCATGCTATAGGAAGCGTCTCAGGACTGGAATGAGAAGGAATCGGATACCAAATCTCATGGTACAGGATGTATCTCAGGTTAGGAATAGCAAGAAGTCAGATATCAAATCGCATGCTACAGTTAGGATCTCAGGTTTGTAATGGGAAGTAGTTGGATACCACATCTCATGCTAGAGGAAGGGTCTCAGGATTGGAATGGGAAGGATTTGGATATCACATCTCATGCTATAGGAAAGGTCTCAGGTTTGGAATGGGAAGGAGTTCGATATCACATCTCATGCTATAGGAAGGGTCTCATGTTTGGAATGGGAAGGAGTTGGATATCACATCTCATGTTATAGGAAGGGTCTCAGGTTTGGTATTAGAAGCATTCAGATATCACATCTCATGCTATAGGAAGGGTCTCAGTATTGGAATGGGAAGGAGTTGGATATCACATCTCATGCTATAGGAAGAGTCTCAGGTTTGGAATCGAAGGAGTTGGATATCACTTCTCATGCTATAGGAAGGGGCTCGGGTTTGGTATTAGAACCATTGAGATATCACATCTCATGCTAGAGGAAGGGTCTCAGGATTGGAATGGGAAGGAGTTGGATATCACATCTCATGCTAGAGGAAGGGTCTCAGGATAGGAATGGGAAGGAGTTGGATATACTATCTCATGCTATAGGAAAGGTCTCAGGTTTGGAATGGGAAGGAGTTCGATATCACATCTCATGTTATAGGAAGGGTCTCAGGTTTGGTATTAGAAGCATTCAGATATCACATCTCATGCTATACGAAGGGTCTCAGGATTGGAATGGGATGGAGTTGGATATCACATCTCATGCTATAGGAAGAGTCTCAGGTTTGGAATCGAAGGAGTTGGATATCACTTCTCATGCTATAGGAAGGGGCTCGGGTTCGGTATTAGAACCATTGAGATATCACATCTCATGCTATAGGAAGGGTCTCAGGTTTGGAATGGGAAGGAGTTGGATATCACATCTCATGCTATAAGAAGGGTCTCAGGTTTGGAATGGGAAGGAGTTGGATATCACATCTCATGTTATAGGAAGGGTCTCAGGTTTGGTATTAGAAGCATTGAGATATCAAATCTCATGCTGTAGGAAGGTTCTCAGGTTTGGAATGGGATGGAATTGGATATCACATCTCATGCTATAGGAAAGGTCTCAGATTTGGAATGGCAAGGGGGTGGATATCACATCTCGTGCTATAGGAAGGGTCTCAGGGTTGGAATGGGAAGGAATTGGATATCATATCTCATGCTACAGGAAGGGTCTCTGGTTTGCAATGGGAAGGAGTTGGATATCACATCTCATGCTATCGGAAGGATCTCAGGTTTGGAATTGGAAGGAGTTGGATATCACATCTCATGTTATAGGTAGGGTCTCAGGTTTGGTATTAGAAGCATTGAGATATCACATCTCGTGCTATAGGAAGGGTCTCAGGATTGGAATGGGAAGGAGTTGGATATCACACATCATGCTATAGGAAGAGTCTCAGGTTTGGTATTAGATGCATTGAGATATCACATCTCATGCTATTGGAAGGGTCTCAGGGTTGGAATGGGAACGAGTTGAATATCACATCTCATGCTATAGGAAGAGACTCAGGATCGGAATGGGAAGGAGTTGAATATTGCATCTCATGCTTTAGGAAGGGTCTCAGGTTTGGAAGGGGAAGGAGTTGGGTATCACATCTCATGCTAGAGGAAGGGTCTCAGGATAGGAATGGGAAGGAGTTGGATATAATATCTCATGCTATAGGAAAGGTCTCAGGTTTGGAATGGGAAGGAGTTTGATATCACATCTCATGTTATAGGAAGGGTCTCAGGTTTGGTATTAGAAGCATTCAGATATCACATCTAATGCTATACGAAGGGTCTCAGGATTGGAATGGGAAGGAGTTGGATATCACATCTCATGCTATAGGAAGAGTCTCAGGTTTGGAATCGAAGGAGTTGGATATCACTTCTCATGCTATAGGAAGGGGCTCGGGTTCGGTATTAGAACCATTGAGATATCACATCTCATGCTATAGGAAGGGTCTCAGGGTTGAAATGGAAAGGAGTTGGATATCATATCTCATGCTACAGGAAGGGTCTCTGGTTTGGTATTAGAAGCATTGAGATATCACATCTCATGCTATAGAAAGGGTCTCAGGATTGGAATGGGAAGGAGTTGGATATCACATCTCATGCTGGAGGAAGGGTCTCATGTATGGAATGGGAAGGAGTTGGATATCACATCTCATGCTATAAGAAGGGTCTCAGGTTTGGAATGGGAAGGAGTTGGATATCACATCTCATGTTATATGAAGGGTCTCAGGTTTGGTATTAGAAGCATTGAGATATCAAATCTCATGCTGTCGGAAGGTTCTCAGGTTTGGAATGGGAAGGAATTGTATATCACATCTCATGCTATAGGAAAGGTCTCAGGTTTGGAATGGGAAGGGGTTGGATATCCCGTCTCGTGCTATAGGAAGGGTCTCAGGGTTGGAATGGGAAGGAATTGGATATCATATCTCATGCTACAGGAAGGGTCTCTGGTTTGTAATGGGAAGGAGTTGGATATCACATCTCATGCTATCGGAAGGATCTCAGGTTTGGAATTGGAAGGAGTTGGATATCACATCTCATGTTATACGAAGGGTCTCAGGTTTGGTATTAGAAGCATTGAGATATCACATCTCATGCTATAGGAAGGGTCTCAGGATTGGAATGGGAATGAGTTGGATATCACACATCATGCTATAGGAAGAGTCTCAGGTTTTAGTATTAGATGCATTGAGATATCACATCTCATGCTATTGGAAGGGTCTCAGGGTTGGAATGGGAACGAGTTGAATATCACATCTCATGCTATAGGAAGAGACTCAGGATCGGAATGGGAAGGAGTTGAATATTGCATCTCATGCTTTAGGAAGGGTCTCAGGTTTGGAATGGGAAGGAGTTGGGTATCACATCTCATGTTATAGGAAGGGTCTCAGGTTTGGTATTGGAAGCATCGAGATATCACATCTCATGCTATAGAAAGGGTCTTAGGATTGGAATGGGAAGGAGTTGGATATCACATCTCGTGCTATAGGAAGGGTGTCAGGGTTGGAATGGGAAGGAATTGGATATCATATCTCATGCTACAGGAAGGGTCTCTGGTTTGCAATGGGAAGGAGTTGGATATCACATCTCATGCTATCGGAAGGATCTCAGGTTTGGAATTGGAAGGAGTTGGATATCACATCTCATGTTATAGGTAGGGTCTCAGGTTTGGTATTAGATGCATTGAGATATCACATCTCATGCTATTGGAAGGGTCTCAGGGTTGGAATGGGAACGAGTTGAATATCACATCTCATGCTAGAGCAAGAGACTCAGGATCGGAATGGGAAGGAGTTGAATATTGCATCTCATGCTTTAGGAAGGGTCTCAGGTTTGGAAGGGGAAGGAGTTGGGTATCACATCTCATGCTAGAGGAAGGGTCTCAGGATAGGAATGGGAAGGAGTTGGATATAATATCTCATGCTATAGGAAAGGTCTCAGGTTTGGAATGGGAAGGAGTTCGATATCACATCTCATGTTATAGGAAGGGTCTGAGGTTTGGTATTAGAAGCATTCAGATATCACATCTAATGCTATACGAAGGGTCTCAGGATTGGAATGGGAAGGAGTTGGATATCACATCTCATGCTATAGGAAGAGTCTCAGGTTTGGAATCGAAGGAGTTGGATATCACTTCTCATGCTATAGGAAGGGGCTCGGGTTCGGTATTAGAACCATTGAGATATCACATCTCATGCTATAGGAAGGGTCTCAGGGTTGAAATGGAAAGGAGTTGGATATCATATCTCATGCTACAGGAAGGGTCTCTGGTTTGGTATTAGAAGCATTGAGATATCACATCTCATGCTATAGAAAGGGTCTCAGGATTGGAATGGGAAGGAGTTGGATATCACATCTCATGCTGGAGGAAGGGTCTCATGTATGGAATGGGAAGGAGTTGGATATCACATCTCATGCTATAAGAAGGGTCTCAGGTTTGGAATGGGAAGGAGTTGGATATCACATCTCATGTTATATTAAGGGTCTCAGGTTTGGTATTAGAAGCATTGATATATCAAATCTCATGCTGTAGGAAGGTTCTCAGGTTTGGAATGGGAAGGAATTGGATATCACATCTCATGCTATAGGAAAGGTCTCAGGTTTGGAATGGGAAGGGGTTGGATATCTCGTCTCGTGCTATAGGAAGGGTCTCAGGGTTGGAATGGGAAGGAATTGGATATCATATCTCATGCTACAGGAAGGGTCTCTGGTTTGTAATGGGAAGGAGTTGGATATCACATCTCATGCTATCGGAAGGATCTCAGGTTTGGAATTGGAAGGAGTTGGATATCACATCTCATGTTATAGGAAGGGTCTCAGGTTTGGTATTAGAAGCATTGAGATATCACATCTCATGCTATAGGAAGGGTCTCAGGATTGGAATGGGAATGAGTTGGATATCACACATCATGCTATAGGAAGAGTCTCAGGTTTTAGTATTAGATGCATTGAGATATCACATCTCATGCTATTGGAAGGGTCTCAGGGTTGGAATGGGAACGAGTTGAATATCACATCTCAAGCTATAGGAAGAGACTCAGGATCGGAATGGGAAGGAGTTGAATATTGCATCTCATGCTTTAGGAAGGGTCTCAGGTTTGGAATGGGAAGGAGTTGGGTATCACATCTCATGTCATAGGAAGGGTCTCAGGTTTGGTATTAGAAGCATTGAGATATCACATCTCATGCTATAGAAAGGGTCTTAGGATTGGAATGGGAAGGAGTTGGATATCACATCTCATGCTGTAGGAAGGGTCTCATGTCTGGAATGGGAAGGAGTTGGATATCACATCTCATGCTCTAAGAAGGGTCTCAGGTTTGGAATGGGAAGGAGTTGGATATCACATCTCATGTTATAGGAAGGGTCTCAGGTTTGGGATTAGAAGCATTGAGATATCACATCTCATGCTATAGGAAGGGTCTCAGGATTGGAATGGGAAGGAATTGGATATCACATCTCATGTTATAGGAGGAGTCTCAGGTTTGGTATTAGAAGCATTGAGATATCACATCTCATGCTATAGGAAGGGTCTCAGGATTGGAATGGAAAGGAATTGGATATCACATCTCATGCGACAGGAAGGGTCTCTGGTTTGCAATGGGAAGGAGTCAGATATCAAATCCCATGCTACAGGTAGGATCTCAGGTTTGTAATGGGAAGGAGTTGGATACCACATCTCATGCTATGGGAAGGGCCTCAGTTTTGGTATTAAAAGCACTGAGATATCACATCTCATGCTACAGGAACCGTCTCAGGATTGGAATGGGAAGGAGTTGGATATCACATCTCATGCTATAGGAAAGGTCTCAGGTTTGGAATGGGAAGGAGTTGGATATCACATCTCATGCTATAGGAAGGGTCTCATGTTTGGAATGGGAAGGAGTTGGATATCACATCTCATGCTAGAGGAAGGGTCTCAGGATAGGAATGGGAAGGAGTTGGATATCACATCTCATGCTATAGGAAAGGTCTCAGGTTTGGAATGGGAAGGAGTTCGATATCACATCTCATGTTATAGGAAGGGTCTCAGGTTTGGTATTAGAAGCATTCATATATCACATCTCATGCTATACGAAGGGTCTCAGGATTGGAATGGGAAGGAGTTGGATATCACATCTCATGCTATAGGAAGAGTCTCAGGTTTGGAATCGAATGAGTTGGATATCACTTCTCATGCTATAGGAAGGGGCTCGGGTTCGGTATTAGAACCATTGAGATATCACATCTCATGCTATAGAAAGGGTCTCAGGTTGAAATGGAAAGGAGTTTGGATATCATATCTCATGCTACAGGAAGGGTCTCTGGTTTGGTATTAGAAGCATTGAGATATCACATCTCATGCTATAGAAAGGGTCTCAGGATTGGAATGGGAAGGAGTTGGATATCACATCTCATGCTGTAGGAAGGGCCTCATGTCTGGAATGGGAAGGAGTTGGATATCACATCTCATGCTATAAGAAGGGTCTCAGGTTTGGAATGGGAAGGAGTTGGATATCACATCTCATGTTATAGGAAGGGTCTCAGGTTTGGTATTAGAAGCATTGAGATATCAAATCTCATGCTGTAGGAAGGGTCTCAGGTTTGGAATGGGAAGGAACTGGATATCACATCTCATGCTATAGGAAAGGTCTCAGGTTTGGAATGGGAAGGGGTTGGATATCACATCTCGTGCTATAGGAAGGGTCTCAGGGTTGGAATGGGAAAGAGTTGGATATCACATCTCATGCTGTAGGAAGGGTCTCATGTTTGGAATGGGAAGGAGTTGGATATCACATCTCATGCTATAAGAAGGGTCTCAGGTTTGGAATGGGAAGGAGTTGGATATCACATCTCATGCTATAGGAAGGGTCTCAGGTTTGAAATAGGAAAGAGTTGAATATCACATCTCATGCTATAGGAAGAGACTCAGGATCGGAATGGGAAGGAGTTGGATATCACATCTCATGCAACAGGAAGGGTCTCAGGTTTGGAATGGGAAGGAGTTGGATATCACATCTCATGTTAAAGTAAGGGTGTCAGGTTTGGTATTAGAAGCATTGAGATATCACATCTCATGCTATAGGAAGGGTCTCAGGATTGGAATGGGAAGGAGTTGGATATCACATCTCATGCTGTAGGAAGGGTCTCATGTTTGGAATGGGAAGGAGTTGGATATCACATCTCATGCTATAAGAAGGGTCTCAGGTTTGGAATGGGAAGGAGTTGGATATCACATCTCATGCTATAGGAAGTGTCTCAGGTTTGGAATGGGAAGGAGTTGGATATCACATCTCATGTTATAGGAAGGGTCTCAGGTTTGGTATTTGAAGCATTGAGATATCACATCTCATGCTATAGGAAGGGTCTCAGGTTTTGAATTTGAAGGAATTGGATATCACATCTTATGCTATAGGAAGGGTCTCAGCTTTGGAATGGGAAGGAGTTGGATATCACATCTCATGTTAAAGGAAGGTTCTCAGGTTTGGTATTAGAAGCATTGAGATATCACATCTCATGCTATAGGAAGGGTCTCAGGATTGGAATGGGAAGGAGTTGGATATCACATCTCATGCTGTAGGAAGGGTCTCATGTTTGGAATGGGAAGGAGTTGGATATCACATCTCATGCTTGTTAGGAAAGATTTCGTAATTGTAGGTAATTTTCCTTCTATGTGGCAACCCCTAAACTTTTTACTGTTGTTTTTCACCTTGTTCTTGACTTTGCCAGAGAAGTGCAGCCTTCTGCCGCACTCCTCTGGGCTTTCGCTCCTTTCTTACGGGGAAACTGACATGCCCTTAAGACAGTCAGTACCGGGGAACGCTGTTTCCCGTAGTTTCTTTTATCATGTTGCGGCTTTCGTGCAACATGACACAAGAGGGCACTGTAAGCTAAGATACAGCTCTCTTGGGTCTCTAGCCTTCTACAGGCCCTAGATACTCATTTAGGATTGTATCTGATCGGTGCAAGTGATTCAGGGACGGGAATGGTGGCAGCGATCGTTTCTTTGTATTTTGAGCTCCTTTTGGCGTTCTAAGCACGTTTTCCGCGCTTAACCCAAAATGGTGGCCTGGCTCCCAAAATGGCCAGACCACGAGGCTCCTTTGTCCTGTCCGCTGACCTTCTTGCTCCCTTCACCTTCCCCAGGTCGAGCCGACCCGGGGCCTTCCTTATTTGGGCATGTACTTTCCCGCGAAACACGGATGCTTTCGCAGGCTTCTACATGTCTTGTGTGTGCCTCCAGGATGTGGGCTGGGATGTCTGGTCCCAATACACATCCTGGGTGCCAGAGAGTCTAGGGTGGTGTGAATGCCTGGGACCACCGTGGTCGTGATTGGTCCACGAATGGTGTGAGTGTTGATGAGCGGATCTCCCATTGGGTCCCCTCCGTTTTGGCGCGAAGGGAACCGTGGATAAGAGGGGGCTGGAAACACCACTACCATGTCGATCTCCTGAGTTCTCACAAACGAAGGAATACAGGAGCCAAGTATCCTGCAACCAAGAGGCTGGACCGAGGAATCGCTGGTGACCCGCTGAAGGACTCCTCCTCTGCACTGCTGTCGCCTTGTGAAACCCTTTTCACCTTTGATCGAACCCGAAGGCCTGTACTGGTACTTCGACCCTTGGAATAGCGGGAACAGCTATTCTCGGCATCTTCACCATCTCCTGCCAGTAAGCCTTCGGAAGCGTCTCTGGGCCATCCAGTTGACTGACCATCTTACACGGGAGTCTTGCTCTGTAACCGCCGCCAGGTTGTGTAGTATTTCGAGTCCTTGTCACTCTCACACGCTTCGTACACTTGGCGTTCCCAGGTCGGAAGTGAGTAGTGTACATTTGGCTCAAATACACACGGCCGCCCCGTTGCCCTGCTGTGGTAACAAACTGTGCGGGTTTCTTCGATTGGGACGTCTTTTTACTCAACACGACGACGAGGCGTTCCCTGCTCTTCTGAACCTGCCAGCTGCTGAAACTGACGCGGAGAAGCCTGGGTCTGCTTGCATCGGGGACCGGTGAGTAGCATAGCTAGGATCTGGTCGCCCTCCTGCAGGAGCCCATTGCTTTTCCCCGCTGTGTCAAACAGCACCCTTTTTCGTACTCGCGCTCTGCTTCTGCCCACTGTGGAGGCTGCGCTTGAGTCGCGGAACTTGTTCTTCTTCTTTTGTGCACTAAACTGAACTGCCTGATTTCCCTCGAAGAGCTTCTCCTTTTGCCCGTTGGCACCAGCGTGTGCAGGTACTTTTGAGCACAAGGCTCCACTCTTCGCAGGGCTCGGACTTCCATCTAGTTAGGTGCCTCTGAAGGCGAACTGGGTCTGAGCATTATTTCGCACTGCCTGTCTTCCTTCCCTTTTAGGTGGACTACCCATTTCGTGCATCTAATGCTTGAGACTGACGTATTTGTATATATATTGTGTTGATATGGTATGTGTTGGTTTAGTATTGTGATATTGTGATTTTCTCGCTACGGTCATTGTTTTAAAGGCCTTAAAATAAATGTGTATATATTTTTAATATAACAACTGTTTGGAGTAGTTTGTAAGTGATCTTGCTTTGTGTGCTCATTGCGGGCTTTCAGTCACCCTCACCCCTCTTGAGACCTAGTCTTGACCGCCGCGATCGCTACCTTGATTGGTCTGGCTCGTCCAGAGGTTACCCTGTTCCAAGTAATTAGGTTGGCCTTCTGAACTTCTGCGCCACCAGGACAGAGTTCAGAAATCCGTCTTAACAAATTGGTGGCAGGGTGGGATACCACTGAAGGTATCCAGTGTTGCGCACGAACTAAGGCATTTCAGGTTATTCCAACCAGGACACGTAGTGAATTGTTGTAGTATAACTTTAAAAAGGCCATAGTCCTATCTAACAGTATGGAAACAAATACCTTGTTAACTTTAAATGCTTCCAAATCAGAAACACTAAAAAAGATGTGTGCGGAGAGAGGTGTTTCCTCTCAAGGCACGAAATTGGATATGATCCAAAGAATCGTGGCGTGGCAAGAAGCGCAGCTTGACGCTATAACTTCTGAGGACAGTGCGGAAGGTGGTGGGGCTGCTCTCACTGGTAGAACCGACGGTTCTGCCGCTGCACTGATCCATCGCGACCACGAGGACAGGGAGGACGAGATGTCTAATGTTTCCTCTGCTAGTGCTGATGGGGAGGCTATGCTTGAATTCAAGAAGCAAGAGCTGCGGTTTAGGCAGCAGGAGCTTGAATTCAACATAGCCAAACTAAAAATCGAACAGGCAGAAAAACAAAAAGACAGGGATCACCAGTTGGAACTGGCCAAGCTTCAGTTTGCAAATGGGTCCAAGGGTCCTGGACATGGGTCTGGGGCTTCCTCTCATCCACGGTTTCCGAAAAATCTGCTCAGTGTATATGAAGAAAGGAATGACATTATGGACTGGCTGAATGCGTTTGAGTATGCATGCGAAGTTCAACAAGTTGACAATGCTGATAAGATTGCCTGGTTACTCAGCAGACTGCCCCATTCTGGCTGTAGTGCCATTATGGAAATGTCGAAGGCTGAGCAAGCTGATATCACAATGTTAAAGCAAACTCTCATTTTAAAGTTTGGGAAGACTCCGGCCCAATATTTGAAACGTTTCAGAGAGTATAAGAAAAAGGAAGGTGGTACTTGGGTATCTTATGTCACTGAATCCTTGAAAAACTTAACTGGCTGGGTCGAAGGTTATAAGGTTTCTACCTTCGAAGGCATGATAAATCTTGTCATGCTGGAACACATTTTTGCATCTTCTTCCCCGGAGCTTAAGCAGCATTTGGCCGATTCGAAGGAGATAGATCCTAAGAAGCTGGCCATTGCAGCAGACTTATGGGTGTCACATCGAGTGTCCCATAAGGACAAAACTCATCCTGGTAAGCAGGAGGAAGGGAAAAAGTCCAAAGATATGGAGGGTGGAGAATCTGCTAAATCTTCTTCTCATAAGGGCCACAAAAAGAAAAGTAAGGGTAAGACACAAGAGAACTCACAGGGTAGTGGAGGTCAGCCTCCGAGACAAAACTCTGGTTACAATAAGCCTCCCTATGTAAACAGACCCAATGGATCTTGTTTTGCTTGTGGAGCAACTGACCACTTGAAGGGGGATCCCTGGTGTAAGGTTAGACCTTTGGGGGTCCACTCCGCTAATCTGGCCTTCTCCTCCTACGAGGAAGAAGAGATTACAGGAGCATCCTTCTCCTCAGACTCATTTCCCAGCGGGATAGAGGCAGAGGTAGTTTTAGTGTCCCTGGGTTCCTGGGAGCCTAAAGTCGCAGAGGCTTATGCTAGGATTCCGGATAATACCAAGCACTACTTTGAAGACAGTGTGCTGATCAATGGAGTAGATACTCCAGCTCTTAGGGATAGTGGGTGCAGTCGCACTGTAGTGGATTCTACCTTGGTAGACTCAGAGGAAGTTGCCAGAGCTACTCTGATGCCCACTAAGTTGGCTGACGGCCCCCTCCGTATGTTTCCAGTAATACCTGTAAATCTTACTTTAAATGGTACAGCAGTCAGGATTCCAGTGAGCATTCAGAGAAACGTCCCGGGAAAGGTCTTGTTAGGTAATGATCTCAGAGCTTTAGGGCTCGTAGGAGACACTGCCGAAAGACCCTACACACGGTCTCAAGCACGGGCAGCATTGGCCAAGTCCAATACGCCGCCCCAGCCGAAGGGGAAACCCAAGGCGAAAGGAGTCGACAAGTCAAGACGAGGGAAAGAGAACATTCCCCCGAGCTCGCCTACCACTGCGGTGGAGGAAGTTGGTCAATCGCCCGGGCCTGACGAGGAGGTGGCGATGCCTGAAGTATTTGACCCCAACTATCATCCTGAACTAAAAGACTTGTTAGTTGAAGGAGGTCCTGATAGGGACGAATTCAGTAAAGGCCAACGTGAGTGCCCATCTCTGGAAGGCCTAAGGAGACAGGCCTGCTCCCAGCTTGAGGGTGAACCTCCTGGGACGCATAGGATTTATTGGGAAGGTGGACTCCTGTATAGTGAGCCCACAGAGTCTACAGAAGGAGACCATAGGAGGTTGGTGGTTCCCCTTGCTGTTAGGCCCTTCCTCCTGCAGTTGGCGCATGAAGTTCCCCTTGCTGGTCACCTTGGTATGAAGAGGACCAAGCAAAGGTTATCCATGCACTTCTACTGGCCCAAGATGGGGGTGCAAGTAGAAAGTCACTGCAGGAGTTGTGCCTCCTGCCAGTTGTCTGGTAAGGTTGGCGCGACAATCCAAGCTCCGTTGGTACCGCTCCCAGTTGTGGGGGTACCATTTGAAAGGGTAGGGATCGACATTGTTGGTCCCCTTGACCCGCAAACATCCTCGGGCAATAGGTTTATCCTGGTGCTGGTCGACCATGCAACCAGATATCCTGAGGCCATCCCATTGAAAACTGCAACTGCCAAGTCAGTTGCGAAAGCTTTACTCGGCATATTTACTAGGGTTGGCTTCCCTAAAGAAGTTGTGTCGGATCGTGGCAGCAACTTTATGTCGAAGTATATGCAGGCTATGTGGAAAGAATGTGGGCTCACCTACAAGTTCTCTTCTGCATACCACCCCCAGACCAAAGGTCTGGTGGAACGTTTCAACAGAACGTTAAAGAGCATGATTGGGGCTCTGGAGGAACCTCAGAGAAGAAAATGGGATCTTCTTTTACCATGCTTACTGTTTGCCTACCGAGAGGTACCACAGGAGGGTGTTGGCTTCAGCCCCGTCGAACTTCTGTTCGGTCATCCCGTACGGGGACCCTTAGCCATCGTCAAAGAGGGAATGGAGATGCCCACTACCCCTGTTACTACCAACGTAGTTGATTATGTGCTAGGGCTCAGAAAACGGATGGTACTTCTGATGGGCTTGGCTAGTGATAAATTGAAGGCAGGACAAGCGCTGGTGAAACATTGGTACGACCAGAAAGCTTCCCTCATCAACTTTACACCTGGTCAGCAAGTCCTGATCATGAACCCTATAAGGCCTCGAGCTTTACAGGACAAATGGTCAGGCCCTTACACAGTGGTGGAGCCCCTGGGTGAGGTTAACTATTTAGTGAACCTTGGAAGGCCTGGACAGGCTCCAAAAGTGTTTCACGTAAATAGGCTGAAGGCTTTCGTCCCAAGAGTCGAAATCGCAGCACTGCTACTGGCTTCAGATGTTGAGGAAGAGGAGTCTGAACCTCTCCCCGACCTGTTCCAAAGCGGTCCTTCAGATAGCTCCTTTGAGGATGTCCGAGTGGCCCCTCACCTGACTTCTGATCAGCAGGCTGAGGTGAAAAGTTTGCTTAGGCAGTTTTCCCCCCTGTTTTCACAGTCGCCTGGTTTGACACCTTGGTGCAAACATAACATAGACACAGGAGACAGTGTACCTACAAAAAGTAGGGGATACAGGATGTCAGACAAAGTACGGTCTTATATTAAGACCGAGGTCAACAAGATGTTAGACCTTAGGGTGATTGAACCCTCTAGTAGTCCTTGGTCCAGCCCTGTGGTTTTGGTTCCAAAGGCAGGCACTTCTGAATTGAGGTTCTGCATGGATTACAGGGCTCTGAATGCTGTCACCGAGACAGATGCACACCCCTTGCATCGGACAGATGAGCTGGTGGATACTTTGGGTGCCTTCAAGTACCTCAGCACGTTTGACCTCACTGCTGGCTATTGGCAAATAGCTTTAGCAAAACATGCCAAGGAGAAGACAGCATTTTCTACTCCAGACGGCCTTTACCAATTCCGGGTAATGCCGTTCGGGTTGAAGAATGCACCTGCCACTTTCCAGAGGCTTGTGAATCATGTTTTGAATGGGTTGGATGAATTCTGTCTTGCATATCTGGACGATATAGCAGTTTTCAATGCCACCTGGGAAGACCATGTGAAACACCTCGGGATTGTGCTCCAGGCTCTTCAGAAAGCACACTTGACCATAAAGGCTAGTAAATGCCAGATTGGACAAGGCTCAGTGGTTTACCTTGGACATGAAGTAGGTGGAGGAAGGATACAGCCTCTACCCAGTAAAGTACAAGTAGTACAAGACTGGCCTACCCCCACTACACAGACCCAAGTGAGAGCCTTCTTAGGACTCACGGGGTATTACTGCAACTTCGTGGCAGACTATGGCACCATAGCTGCCCCTCTGACTGCCCTCACCACTCCGAAGAAACCCAAGAAGGTAACTTGGACCGACGAGTGTGAGAAGGCCTTCAACAGCTTAAAAGACTCCTTGTGCCAGGCCTCTGTCCTCAGGGCCCCTGATTATCAAAGACCTTTTATTGTGCAGACGGACGCCTCTGACACTGGGATAGGAGCTGTACTATCGCAAGTAGATGAGAAGGGTAAGGAACACCCTATTGGTTTTATTAGTCGCCAGCTTAAGGACAGAGAGCTCAGATGGTCCACAGTGGAGAAAGAATGTTTCTCTGTTGTGTGGGCCCTACGGAAGCTGAGGCCCTACCTCTATGGGACCCACTTCACTGTGCAAACTGACCATAAGCCCTTAAAGTGGCTAATGAACATAAAGGGAGAGAATCCAATGTTGCTTAGGTGGTCTATAAGTCTACAAGGCTTCGACTTCACTATTGAGCATAGGCCAGGTGTCCAACATAGCAATGCTGATGGGTTGTCCAGAATGTTTAACCGACCTGAACAAGAGACTCATCCAGGGGTGGATTAGTTCCCCCTGTCCATAGTCTGGGAGGGGCGAGTGTTAGGAAAGATTTCTTAATTGTGGGTAATTTTCCTTCCATGTGGCAACCCCTAAATGTTTTGCTGTTGTTTTCACCATGATCTAGACTTTGCCAGAGAAGTGCAGCCTTCTGCCGCACTCCTCTGGGCTTTCGCTCCATTCTTACGGGGAAACTGACATGCCCTTAAGACAGTCAGTACCGGGAAACGCTGTTTTCCGTAGTTTCTTTATCATTTCGTGCAACATGACACAAGAAGGCACTGTAAGCTAAGTTACTGCTCTCTTGGGTCTCTAGTCTTCTACAGGCCCTAGATACTCTTTTTTGGATTGTAACTGATCGGTGCAAGTGAATCACGGACGGGAATGGTGGCAGCGATCGTTTCTTGTGTTTTGAGCTCCTTTTGGCGTTTTAAGCGCGTTTCTCGCGCTTAGCCCAAAATGGCGGCCTGGCTCCCAAAATGGCCAGACCACGAGGCTCCTTTGTCCTGTCCGCTGACCGTCTTGCCCCCTTCATCTTCCCCAGGTCGAGCCGACCCGGGGCCTTCCTTATTTGGGCATGTACTTTCCCACGAAACACAGATGCTTTTGCGGGCTTCTACAGGCCTTGTGTGTGTCTCCAGGATGTGGGCTGGGATGTCTGGTCCCAATACACATCCTGGGTGCCAGAGAGTCTAGGGTGGTGTGAATGCCTGGGACCACCGTGGTCCGTGATAGGTCCACGTATGGTGTGAGTTTTTTATGAGCGGATCTCCCATTGGGTCCCCTCCGTTTTGGCGCAAAGGGAACCGTGGATAAGAGGGGGCTGGAAACACCACTACCATGTCGATCTCCTGAGTTCTCACGAACAAATGAATACAGGAGCAAAGTATCCTGCAACCACGAGGCTGAACCGAGGAATCGCTGGTGACCCGCTGAAGGACTTCTCCTCTGCACTGCTGTCGCCTTGTGAAACCCTTTTCACCATTGATCGAACCAGAAGGCCTGTACTGGTACTTCGACCCTTGGAATAGCGGGGACAGCTATTCTCGGCATCTTCACCATCTCCTGCACGTAAGCCATCGGAAGTGTCTCTGGGCCATCCAGCAGACTGACCAGCCTACCCAGGAGTCTTGCTCTGTAACCGCCGCCAGGTTGTGTAGTATTTCGAGTCCTTGTCACTCTCACACGATTCGTACACTTGGCATTCCGAGGTCTGAAGTGAGTAGTGTACATTTGGCTGAGATACACACGGCCGCTCCGTTGCCCTGCTGTGGTAACAAACTGTGCGGGTTCACTGCGTTTGGGACACCCTCAACTCAACTCTGCTGCTGCAGAATCTACATGACGACGAGACGACCCCTGCTCCCCTGAACCTGCCAGCACTGAAACTGACGCGGAGAAGCCTGGGTCTGCTTGCATCGGAGACCGGTGAGTAGCATAGCTAGGAACTGGTCGCCCTCCTGCAGGAGCCCATAGCTTTTCCCCGCTGTGTCAAACAGCACGCCTTTCCGTACTCGCGCTCTGCTTCTGCCCACGGTGGAGGCTGCGCTTGAGTCGCGGAGTTCTGTTCATCTTCATTTGTTCACTGAACTGAACTGCCTGATTCCATCGAAGAGACTTTCTTTTTGCCCGTTGGCACCAGCGTGTGCAAGTACTTTTGAGCACAAGGCTCCACTCTTCGTAGGGCTTGAACTTCCTTTTAGTTAGGTGCCTCTGAAGGCGGACTGGGTCTAATTATTATTTCGCACTGCCTGTTTTCCTCCCCTTCTAGGTGGACTACACATTTCGTGCGTCTAACTCTTTAGACTCGTTTGTATTTGTATATATATTGTATTGGTTTGGTATGTGTTGGTTTACTAGAGTTTTATTGTGATTTCTCGCTACGGTCATTGTTGCAAAGGCCTTGGAATAAATGTGTATATATTTTTAATATAACACCTGTTTGGAGTCATTTGTAAGTGTCCTTGCTTTGTGTGCTCATTGCGGGCTTTCAGTCATGCTACAGGAAGGGTCTCTGGTTTGCAATGGGAAGGAGTCAGATATCAAATTGCATGCTACAGGTAGGATCTCAGGTTTGTAATGGGAAGGAGTTGGATACCACATCTCATGCTATGGGGAGGGCCTCAGTTTTGATATTAAAAGCACTGAGGTATCACATCTCATGCTAGAGGAAGGGTCTCAGGATTGGAATGGGAAGGAGTTGGATATCAAATCTCATGCTATAGGAAAGGTCTCAGGTTTGGAATGGGAAGGAGTTCGATATCACATCTCATGCTATAGGAAGGGTCTCATGTTTGGAATGGGAAGGAGTTGGATATCACATCTCATGTTATAGGAAGGGTCTCAGGTTTGGTATTGGAAGCATTGAGATATCACATCTCATGCTAGAGGAAGGGTCTCAGGATTGGAATGGGAAGGAGTTGGATATCACATCTCATGCTATAGGAAAGGTCTCAGGTATGGAATGAGAAGGATTTCGATATCACATCTCATGTTATAGGAAGGGTCTCAGGTTTGGTATTAGAAGCATTCAGATATCACATCTCATGCTATAGGAAGGGTCTCAGGATTGGAATGGGAAGGAGTTGGATATCACATCTCATGCTATGGGAAGAGTCTCAGGTTTGGAATCGAAGGAGTTGGATATCACTTCTCATGCTATAGGAAGGGGCTCGGGTTCGGTATTAGAACCATTGAGATATCACATCTCATGCTATAGGAAGGGTCTCAGGGTTGAAATGGAAAGGAGTTGGATATCATATCTCATGCTACAGGAAGTTCTCTGGTTTGGTATTAGAAGCATTGAGATATCACATCTCATGCTATAGAAAGAGTGTCAGGATTGGAATGGGAAGGAGTTGGATATCACATCTCATGCTGTAGGAAGGGTCTCATGTCTGGAATGGGAAGGAGTTGGATATCACATCTCATGCTATAAGAAGGGTCTCAAGTTTGGAATGGGAAGGAGTTGGATATTACATCTCATGCTATAGGAAGGGTCTCAGGTTTGGAATGGGAAGGAGTTGGATATAACATCTCATCTTATAGGAAGGGTCTCAGGTTTGGTATTAGAGGCATTGAGATATCACATCACATGCTATAGGAAGGGTCTCAGGTTTGGAATGGGAAGGAATTGGATATCACATCTCATGCTATAGGAAGGGTCTCAGGTTTGGAATGGGAAGGGGTTGGATATCACATCTCATGCTATAGGAAGGGTCTCAGGTTTGGTATTAGAGGCATTGAGATATCACATCACATGCTATAGGAAGGGTCTCAGGTTTGGAATGGAAAGGAATTGGATATCACATCTCATGCTACAGGAAGGGTCTCTGGTTTGCAATGGGAAGAAGTTGGATATCACATCTCATGCTATAGGAAGGGTCTCAGGTTTGGAATTAGAACCATTGAGATATCACATCTCATGTTATAGGAAGGGTCTCAGGATTGGAATGGGAAGGAGTTGGATATCACATCTCATGCTATAGGAAGAGCCTCATGTTTGGAATGGGAAGGAGTTGGATATCACATCTCATGCTATAGGAAGGGTCTTAAGTTTGGTATTAGATGCATTAAGTATCACATCTCATGCTACAGGAAGGGTCTCTGGTTAGGAATGGGAAGGAGTTGGATATCACATCTCATGCTATAGGAAGGGTTGCAGGTTTGGAATGGGAAGCAGTTGGATATTACATCTCATTTTATAGGAAGAGTCTCGGGTTTGGTATTAGAAGCATTGAGATATCAAATCTCATGCTACTGGTAGGATCTCAGGTTTGTAATGGGAAGGAGTTGGATACCACATCTGATGCTATAAGAAGGGTCTCAGGTTTGGAATGGGAAGGAGTTGGATATCACATCTCATGTTAAAGGAAGGGTGTCAGGTTTGGTATTAGAAGCATTGAGATATCACAACTCATGCTATAGGAAGGGTCTCAGGTTTGGAATGGGAAGGGGTTGAATATCACATCTCATGCTATAGGAAGGGTCTCAGGTTTGAAATAGGAAAGAGTTGAATATCACATCTCATGCTATAGGAAGAGACTCAGGATCAGAAAGGGAAGTAGTTGGATATACATCTCATGCAACAGGAAGGGTCTCAGGTTTGGAATGGGAAGGAGTTGGATATCACATCTCATGTTAAAGGAAGGGTGTCAGGTTTGGTATTAGAAGCATTGAGATATCACATCTAATGTTATAGGAAGGGTCTCAGGATTGGAATGGGAAGGAGTTGGATATCACATCTCATGCTATAGGAAGAGCCTCATGTTTGGAATGGGAAGGAGTTGGATATCACATCTCATGCTATAGGAAGGGTCTCAGGTTTGGAATGGGAAGGAGTTGGATATCACATCTCATGCTATAGGAAGGGTCTCAGGTTTGGAATGGGAAGGAGTTGGATATCACATCTCATGTTATAGGAAGGGTCTCAGGTTTGGTATTAGAAGCATTGAGATATCACATCTCATGCTATAGGAAGGGTCTCAGGTTTTGAATTTGAAGGAATTGGATATCACATCCTATGCTATAGGAAGGGTCTCAGGTTTGGAATGGGAAGGAGTTGGATATCACATCTCATGTTAAAGGAAGGTTCTCAGGTTTGGTATTAGAAGCATTGAGATATCACATCTAATGCTATAGGAAGGGTCTCAGGTTTGGAATGGGAAGGAATTGGATATCACATCTCATGCTGTAGGAAGGGTCTCATGTTTGGAATGGGAAGGAGTTGGATATCACATCTCATGCTATAAGAAGGGTCTCAGGTTTGGAATGGGAAGGAGTTGGATATCACATCTCATGCTATAGGAAGGGTCTCAGGTTTGGAATGGGAAGGAGTTGGATATCACATCTCATGTTATAGGAAGGGTCTCAGGTTTGGTATTAGAAGCATTGAGATATCACATCTCATGCTATAGGAAGGGTCTCAGGTTTTGAATTTGAAGGAATTGGATATCACATCTTATGCTATAGGAAGGGTCTCAGGTTTGGAATGGGAAGGAGTTGGATATCACATCTCATGTTAAAGGAAGGTTCTCAGGTTTGGTATTAGAAGCATTGAGATATCACATCTCATGCTATAGGAAGGGTCTCAGGATTGGAATGGGAAGGAGTTGGATATCACATCTCATGCTGTAGGAAGGGTCTCATGTTTGGAATGGGAAGGAGTTGGATATCACATCTCATGCTATAAGAAGGGTCTCAGGTTTGGAATGGGAAGGAGTTGGATATCACATCTCATGCTATAGGAAGGGTCTCAGGTTTGGAATGGGAAGGAGTTGGATATCACATCTCATGTTATAGGAAGGGTCTCAGGTTTGGTATTAGAAGCATTGAGACATCACATCTCATGCTCTAGGAAGGGTCTCAGGTTTGGAATGGGAAGGAATTGGATATAACATCGTATGCTATAGGAAGGGTCTCAGGTTTGGAATGGGAAGGAATTGGATATCATATCTCATGCTACAGGAAGGGTCTCTGGTTTGCAATGGGAAGGAGTTGGATATCACATCTCATGCTATAGGAAGGATCTCAGGTTTGGAATTGGAAGGAGTTGGATATCACATATCATGTTATAGGAAGGGTCTCAGGTTTGGTATTAGATGCATTGAGATATCACATCTCATGCTATAGGAAGGGTCTCAGGGTTGGAATGGGAACGAGTTGGATATCACATCTCATGCTACAAGAAGGGTCTCAGGTTTGGAATGGGATGGAGTTGGCTATCACATTTCATGCTATAGGAAGGGTCTCAGGTTTGGTATTAGAAGCATTGAGATATCACATCTCATGTTATAGAAAGGGTCTCAGCCTTGGAATGGGAAGGAGTTGGATATCATATCTCATGCTATAGGAAGGGTCTCAGGTTTGGAATGAGAAGGAGTTGGATTTTACTTCTCATGCTATTGGAAGGGTCTCAGGTTTGGAATGGGAAGGAGTTGGATATCACATCTCATGTTATAGGAAGGGGCTCATGTTTGGTATTAGAAGCATTGAGATATCACATCTCATGCTATAGGAAGGGTCTCAGGATTGGAATGGGAAGGAGTTGGATATTACATCTCATGCTATAGGACGGGTCTCTGGTTTGGTATTAGAAGCATTGAGATATCACATCTCATGCTATATGATGGGTCTCAGGTTTGGAATGGGAAGGAGTTGGATATCACATCTTATGTTATAGGAAGGGTCTCAGGTTTGATATTAGAAGGATTGAGATATCACATCTCATGCTATAGGAAGCGTCTCAGGACTGGAATGAGAAGGAATCGGATACCAAATCTCATGGTACAGGATGTATCTCAGGTTAGGAATAGCAAGAAGTCAGATATCAAATCGCATGCTACAGGTAGGATCTCAGGTTTGTAATGGGAAGTAGTTGGATACCACATCTCATGCTATGGGAAGGGCCTCAGTTTTGGTATTAAAAGCACTGAGATATCACATTTCATGCTAGAGGAAGGGTCTCAGGATTGGAATGGGAAGGATTTGGATATCAGATCTCATGCTATAGGAAAGGTCTCAGGTTTGGAATGGGAAGGAGTTCGATATCACATCTCATGCTATAGGAAGGTTCTCATGTTTGGAATGGGAAGGAGTTGGATATCACATCTCATGTTATAGGAAGGGTCTCAAGTTTGGTATTAGAAGCATTCAGATATCACATCTCATGCTATAGGAAGGGTCTCAGTATTGGAATGGGAAGGAGTTGGATATCACATCTCATGCTATAGGAAGAGTCTCAGGTTTGGAATCGAAGGAGTTGGATATCACTTCTCATGCTATAGGAAGGGGCTCGGGTTTGGTATTAGAACCATTGAGATATCACATCTCATGCTAGAGGAAGGGTCTCAGGATTGGAATGGGAAGGAGTTGGATATCAAATCTCATGCTAGAGGAAGGGTCTCAGGATAGGAATGGGAAGGAGTTGGATATACTATCTCATGCTATAGGAAAGGTCTCAGGTTTGGAATGGGAAGGAGTTCGATATCACATCTCATGTTATAGGAAGGGTCTCAGGTTTGGTATTAGAAGCATTCAGATATCACATCTCATGCTATACGAAGGGTCTCAGGATTGGAATGGGATGGAGTTGGATATCACATCTCATGCTATAGGAAGTGTCTCAGGTTTGGAATCGAAGGAGTTGGATATCACTTCTCATGCTATAGGAAGGGGCTCGGGTTCGGTATTAGAACCATTGAGATATCACATCTCATGCTATAGGAAGGGTCTCAGGTTTGGAATGGGAAGGAGTTGGATCTCACATCTCATGCTATAAGAAGGGTCTCAGGTTTCGAATGGGAAGGAGTTGGATATCACATCTCATGTTATAGGAAGGGTCTCAGGTTTGGTATTAGAAGCATTGAGATATCAAATCTCATGCTGTAGGAAGGTTCTCAGGTTTGGAATGGGATGGAATTGGATATCACATCTCATGCTATAGGAAAGGTCTCAGATTTGGAATGGGAAGGGGGTGGATATCACATCTCGTGCTATAGGAAGGGTCTCAGGGTTGGAATGGGAAGTTATTGGATATCATATCTCATGCTACAGGAAGGGTCTCTGGTTTGCAATGGGAAGGAGTTGGATATCACATCTCATGCTATCGGAAGGATCTCAGGTTTGGAATTGGAAGGAGTTGGATATCACATCTCATGTTATAGGTAGGGTCTCAGGTTTGGTATTAGATGCATTGAGATATCACATCTCATGCTATTGGAAGGGTCTCAGGGTTGGAATGGGAACGAGTTGAATATCACATCTCATGCTATAGGAAGAGACTCAGGATCGGAATGGGAAGGAGTTGAATATTGCATCTCATGCTTTAGGAAGGGTCTCAGGTTTGGAAGGGGAAGGAGTTGGGTATCACATCTCATGCTAGAGGAAGGGTGTCAGGATAGGAATGGGAAGGAGTTGGATATAATATCTCATGCTATAGGAAAGGTCTCAGGTTTGGAATGGGAAGGAGTTCGATATCACATCTCATGTTATAGGAAGGGTCTCAGGTTTGGTATTAGAAGCATTCAGATATCACATCTAATGCTATACGAAGGGTCTCAGGATTGGAATGGGAAGGAGTTGGATATCACATCTCATGCTATAGGAAGAGTCTCAGGTTTGGAATCGAAGGAGTTGGATATCACTTCTCATGCTATAGGAAGGGGCTCGGGTTCGGTATTAGAACCATTGAGATATCACATCTCATGCTATAGGAAGGGTCTCAGGGTTGAAATGGAAAGGAGTTGGATATCATATCTCATGCTACAGGAAGGGTCTCTGGTTTGGTATTAGAAGCATTGAGATATCACATTTCATGCTATAGAAAGGGTCTCAGGATTGGAATGGGAAGGAGTTGGATATCACATCTCATGCTGGAGGAAGGGTCTCATGTATGGAATGGGAAGGCGTTGGATATCACATCTCATGCTATAAGAAGGGTCTCAGGTTTGGAATGGGAAGGAGTTGGATATCACATCTCATGTTATATGAAGGGTCTCAGGTTTGGTATTAGAAGCATTGAGATATCAAATCTCATGCTGTAGGAAGGTTCTCAGGTTTGGAATGGGAAGGATATGGATATCACATCTCATGCTATAGGAAAGGTCTCAGGTTTGGAATGGGAAGGGGTTGGATATCCCGTCTCGTGCTATAGGAAGGGTCTCAGGGTTGGAATGGGAAGGAATTGGATATCATATCTCATGCTACAGGAAGGGTCTCCGGTTTGTAATGGGAAGGAGTTGGATATCACATCTCATGCTATCGGAAGGATCTCAGGTTTGGAATTGGAAGGAGTTGGATATCACATCTCATGTTATACGAAGGGTCTCAGGTTTGGTATTAGAAGCATTGAGATATCACATCTCATGCTATAGGAAGGGTCTCAGGATTGGAATGGGAATGAGTTGGATATCACACATCATGCTATAGGAAGAGTCTCAGGTTTTAGTATTAGATGCATTGAGATATCACATCTCATGCTATTGGAAGGGTCTCAGGGTTGGAATGGGAACGAGTTGCATATCACATCTCATGCTATAGGAAGAGACTCAGGATCGGAATGGGAAGGAGTTGAATATTGCATCTCATGCTTTAGGAAGGGTCTCAGGTTTGGAATGGGAAGGAGTTGGGTATCACATCTCATGTTATAGGAAGGGTCTCAGGTTTGGTATTGGAAGCATTGAGATATCACATCTTATGCTATAGAAAGGGTCTTAGGATTGGAATGGGAAGGAGCTGGATATCACATCTCATGTTATAGGAAGGGTCTCAGGTTTGGAATGGGAAGGAGTTGGATATCACATCTCATGTTATAGGAAGGGTCTCAGGTTTGGGATTAGAAGCATTGAGATTTCAAATCTCATGCTGTAGGAAGGTTCTCAGGTTTGGAATGGGATGGAATTGGATATCACATCTCATGCTATAGGAAAGGTCTCAGATTTGGAATGGGAAGGGGTTGGATATCACATCTCGTGCTATAGGAAGGGTCTCAGGGTTGGAATGGGAAGGAATTGGATATCATATCTCATGCTACAGGAAGGGTCTCTGGTTTGCAATGGGAAGGAGTTGGATATCACATCTCATGCTATCGGAAGGATCTCAGGTTTGGAATGGGAAGGAGTTGGATATCACACATCATGCTATAGGAAGAGTCTCAGGTTTGGTATTAGATGCATTGAGATATCACATCTCATGCTATTGGAAGGGTCTCAGGGTTGGAATGGGAACGAGTTGAATATCACATCTCATGCTATAGGAAGAGACTCAGGATCGGAATGGGAAGGAGTTGAATATTGCATCTCATGCTTTAGGAAGGGTCTCAGGTTTGGAAGGGGAAGGAGTTTGGTATCACATCTCATGCTAGAGGAAGGGTCTCAGGATAGGAATGGGAAGGAGTTGGATATAATATCTCATGCTATAGGAAAGGTCTCAGGTTTGGAATGGGAAGGAGTTCGATATCACATCTCATGTTATAGGAAGGGTCTCAGGTTTGGTATTAGAAGCATTCAGATATCACATCTAATGCTATACGAAGGGTCTCAGGATTGGAATGGGAAGGAGTTGGATATCACATCTCATGCTATAGGAAGAGTCTCAGGTTTGGAATCGAAGGAGTTGGATATCACTTCTCATGCTATAGGAAGGGGCTCGGGTTCGGTATTAGAACCATTGAGATATCACATCTCATGCTATAGGAAGGGTCTCAGGGTTGAAATGGAAAGGAGTTGGATATCATATCTCATGCTACAGGAAGGGTCTCTGGTTTGGTATTAGAAGCATTGAGATATCACATCTCATGCTATAGAAAGGGTCTCAGGATTGGAATGGGAAGGAGTTGGATATCACATCTCATGCTGGAGGAAGGGTCTCATGTATGGAATGGGAAGGAGTTGGATATCACATCTCATGCTATAAGAAGGGTCTCAGGTTTGGAATGGGAAGGAGTTGGATATCACATCTCATGTTATATGAAGGGTCTCAGGTTTGGTATTAGAAGCATTGAGATATCAAATCTCATGCTGTAGGAAGGTTCTCAGGTTTGGAATGGGAAGGAATTGGATATCACATCTCATGCTATAGGAAAGGTCTCAGGTTTGGAATGGGAAGGGGTTGGATATCCCGTCTCGTGCTATAGGAAGGGTCTCAGGGTTGGAATAGGAAGGAATTGGATATCATATCTCATGCTACAGGAAGGGTCTCTGGTTTGTAATGGGAAGGAGTTGGATATCACATCTCATGCTATCGGAAGGATCTCAGGTTTGGAATTGGAAGGAGTTGGATATCACATCTCATGTTATAGGAAGGGTCTCAGGTTTGGTATTAGAAGCATTGAGATATCACATCTCATGCTATAGGAAGGGTCTCAGGATTGGAATGGGAAGGAGTTGGATATCACATTTCATGTTATATGAAGGGTCTCAGGTTTGGTATTAGAAGCATTGAGATATCAAATCTCATGCTGTAGGAAGGTTCTCAGGTTTGGAATGGGAAGGAATTGGATATCACATCTCATGCTATAGGAAAGGTCTCAGGTTTGGAATGGGAAGGGGTTGGATATCCCGTCTCATGCTATAGGAAGGGTCTCAGGGTTGGAATGGGAAAGAATTGGATATCATATCTCATGCTACAGGAAGGGTCTCTGGTTTGTAATGGGAAGGAGTTGGATATCACATCTCATGCTATCGGAAGGATCTCAGGTTTGGAATTGGAAGGAGTTGGATATCACATCTCATGTTATAGGAAGGGTCTCAGGTTTGGTATTAGAAGCATTGAGATATCACATCTCATGCTATAGGAAGGGTCTCAGGATTGGAATGGGAATGAGTTGGATATCACACATCATGCTATAGGAAGAGTCTCAGGTTTTAGTATTAGATGCATTGAGATATCACATCTCATGCTATTGGAAGGGTCTCAGGGTTGGAATGGGAACGAGTTGAATATCACATCTCATGCTATAGGAAGAGACTCAGGATCGGAATGGGAAGGAGTTGACTATTGCATCTCATGCTTTAGGAAGGGTCTCAGGTTTGGAATGGGAAGGAGTTGGGTATCACATCTCATGTTATAGGAAGGGTCTCAGGTTTGGTATTAGAAGCATTGAGATATCACATCTCATGCTATAGAAAGGGTCTTAGGATTGGAATGGGAAGGAGTTGGATATCACATCTCATGCTGTAGGAAGGGTCTCATGTCTGGAATGGGAAGGAGTTGGATATCACATCTCATGCTATAAGAAGGGTCTCAGGTTTGGAATGGGAAGGAGTTGGATATCACATCTCATGTTATAGGAAGGGTCTCAGGTTTGGTATTAGATGCATTGAGATATCACATCTCATGCTATAGGAAGGGTCTCAGGGTTGGAATAGGAACGAGTTGGATATCACATCTCATGCTACAAGAAGGGTCTCAGGTTTGGAATGGGATGGAGTTGGCTATCACATTTCATGCTATAGGAAGGGTCTCAGGTTTGGTATTAGAAGCATTGAGATATCACATCTCATGTTATAGAAAGGGTCTCAGCCTTGGAATGGGAAGGAGTTGGATATCATATCTCATGCTATAGGAAGGGTCTCAGGTTTGGAATGAGAAGGAGTTGGATATCACTTCTCATGCTATTGGAAGGGTCTCAGGTTTGGAATGGGAAGGAGTTGGATATCACATCTCATGTTATAGGAAGGGTCTCATGTTTGGTATTAGAAGCATTGAGATATCACATCTCATGCTATAGGAAGAGTCTCAGGATTGGAATGGGAAGGAGTTGGATATCACATCTCATGCTATAGGACGGGTCTCTGGTTTGGTATTAGAAGCATTGAGATATCACATCTCATGCTATATGATGGGTCTCAGGTTTGGAATGGGAAGGAGTTGGATATCACATCTTATGTTATAGGAAGGGTCTCAGGTTTGATATTAGAAAGATTGAGATATCACATCTCATGCTATAGGAAGCGTCTCAGGACTGGAATGAGAAGGAATCGGATACCAAATCTCATGGTACAGGATGTATCTCAGGTTAGGAATAGCAAGAAGTCAGATATCAAATCGCATGCTACAGGTAGGATCTCAGGTTTGGAATGGGATGGAGTTGGCTATCACATTTCATGCTATAGGAAGGGTCTCAGGTTTGGTATTAGAAGCATTGAGATATCACATCTCATGTTATAGAAAGGGTCTCAGCCTTGGAATGGGAAGGAGTTGGATATCATATCTCATGCTATAGGAAGGGTCTCATGTTTGGAATGAGAAGGAGTTGGATATCACTTCTCATGCTATTGGAAGGGTCTCAGGTTTGGAATGGGAAGGAGTTGGATATCACATCTCATGTTATAGGAAGGGTCTCATGTTTGATATTAGAAGGATTGAGATATCACATCTCATGCTATAGGAAGCGTCTCAGGACTGGAATGAGAAGGAATCGGACACCAAATCTCATGGTACAGGATGTATCTCAGGTTAGGAATAGAAAGAAGTCAGATATCAAATCGCATGCTACAGGTAGGATCTCAGGTTTGTAATGGGAAGTAGTTGGATACCACATCTCATGCTATGGGAAGGGCCTCAGTTTTGGTATTAAAAGCACTGAGATATCACATCTCATGCTAGAGGAAGGGTCTCAGGATTGGAATGGGAAGGATTTGGATATCACATCTCATGCTATAGGAAAGGTCTCAGGTTTGGAATGGGAAGGAGTTCGATATCACATCTCATGCTATAGGAAGGGTCTCATGTTTGGAATGGGAAGGAGTTGGATATCACATCTCATGTTATAGGAAGGGTCTCAGGTTTGGTATTAGAAGCATTCAGATATCACATCTCATGCTATAGGAAGGGTCTCAGTATTGGAATGGGAAGGAGTTGGATATCACATCTCATGCTATAGGAAGAGTCTCAGGTTTGGAATCGAAGGAGTTGGATATCACTTCTCATGCTATAGGAAGGGGCTCGGGTTTGGTATTAGAACCATTGAGATATCACATCTCATGCTAGAGGAAGGGTCTCAGGATTGGAATGGGAAGGAGTTGGATATCACATCTCATGCTAGAGGAAGGGTCTCAGGATAGGAATGGGAAGGAGTTGGATATCACATCTCATGCTGTAGGAAGGGTCTCATGTTTGGAATGGGAAGGAGTTGGATATCACATCTCATGCTATAAGAAGGGTCTCAGGTTTGGAATGGGAAGGAGTTGGATATCACATCTCATGCTATAGGAAGGGTCTCAGGTTTGGAATGGGAAGGAGTTGGATATCACATCTCATGTTATAGGAAGGGTCTCAGGTTTGGTATTAGAAGCATTGAGATATCACATCTCATGCTCTAGGAAGGGTCTCAGGTTTGGAATGGGAAGGAATTGGATATAACATCGTATGTGTTAAGACGGATTTCTGAACTCTGTCCTGGTGGCGCAGAAGTTCAGAAGGCCAACCTAATTACTTGGAACAGGGTAACCTCTGGACAAGCCAGACCAATCAAGGTAGCGATCGCGGCGGTCAAGACTAGGTCTCAAGAGGGGTGAGGGTGACTGAAAGCCCGCAGTGAGCACACAAAGCAAGAGCGCGTACAAACTACTCCAAACAGTTGTTTATATCAAAAATAGATACACATTTATTATAAGGCCTTGAAACTAATAACCACAGTAAAAGCAGCAATATACAACGATATTAAACCAACACATACACTATCCACCCAATATATATACAGAATACACAGTTTCACAGCATTAGCAGCACGAAATATGTTATCCACCTGCAGGGGAAGGAAAACAGGCAGTGCGAACCAATGCGTGTGATATGTCCGCCTTCTGAGGCCCCTAACTAGATGGTAGTCCAATCCCTACGAAGAGTGGAGCCTAGCGCTCAAAAGTACCTGCACACGCCGGTGCCAATGGGCAGAAGGTGAAGCTCTTCGGAGGACGTTGGACAGCTCTGTAGGGTGCCCTAATGAAGGAGAACACAGTCCGCGACTCTAGCGCAGCCTCCACTGTGAGGCAGAAGTAGGGCGCGAGTACGGACAAGGGGAGCTGTATTTACAGCGGGGAAAAGCAAGGGGCACTGCAGGAGGGCGACCAGATCCTAGCTAATCTACTCACCGGTCCCCGAAGCAAGCAGGCCCGAGCTTCTCCTCGATAGATGCAGCTTCTGGCAGGTTCTGAAGAGCAGGGAACGTCTCGTCGTCGTGCAGAGTAAAAAGACGTCCCGATCGAAGAATCCTGCACAGTTTTGTCGCCACGGCAGGGCAACGGAACGGCCGGGTGTATTCAAGCCAAACGAGCACCGTTCACCTCTAGCTTAGGGTTGCTAAGCAAACGAAGCGTGTGAGCGTGCCCCGGACTCAGAATACCACCCAACCTGTCGGCGATTACAGAGCAGGACTCCTTAGTAAGCTGGTCAGTCAACTGGATGGCCCAGAGACACTTCCGAAGGCTTACGGCAGGAGTTGATGAAGGTGCCGGGAATAGCTGGTCCTGCTATTCCAATAGGTCGAAGCGCCAGTACAGGCCTTCTTGTTCGATCTTAGGTGGAAAGGGCTTCACCGGACGACAGCAATGAGGAGCAGAAGTTCTTCAGGGGGTCACCAGCGATTCCTCGGTCCAGCCTCGTGTTCGCAGGATACTTGGCTCCTGTATCCCTGGGTTCGTAAGAACTCAGGAGATCGACATGGTAGTGGTGTTTCCAGCTCCCTCTTATCCACGGTTCCCTTCGCGCCAAAACGGAGGGGAGCCAATGGGAGATCCGCTCATCAACACACATACCATACGTGGACCAATCACGGACCACGGTGGTCCCAGGCATTCACACCACCCTAGACTCTCTGGCACCCAGGATGTGTATTGGGACCAGACAGCCCAGCCCACATCCTGGGGGCACTCAAACGACATGTAGAAGCCCGCGAAAGCAACCGTGTTTCGCGGGAAACTACATGCCCAAATAAGGAAGGCCCCGGGTCGCCTGACCCGGGGGAAGGTAAAGGGAGCAAGACAGACAGTGGACGAGACAAAGGAGCCTCGTGGTCCGGCCATTTTGGGTAGCCGGGCCACCCTTTTGTGTTCGCGGCAAAAAGGTGCTCAGAACGGCAAAAGGAGCTCAAAATAAACCAAATGATCGCTGCCACCAGCCCAGTCCCTGAATGACTTGCACCGATCCAAAAACCATCCTACAAGAGTGTCTAGGGTCTGTAGAAGGCTAGAGACCCAAGAGAGCTGTAACTTAGCTTACAGTGCCCTCTTGTGTCGTGTTGCACTAAAATGGCGACACGATAAAAGAAACTACGGGAAACAGCGTTCCCCGGTACTGACTGTCTTAAGGGCATGTCAGTTTCCCCGTAAGAAAGGAGCGAAAGCCCAGAGGAGTACGGCAGAAGGCTGCACTTCTCTGGCAAAGTCAAGAAAACAGGTTGAAAACAATAGCAAAAAGTTTAGGGGTTGCCACATGGAAGGAAAGTTCCCTACAATAACGAAATCTTTCCTAACACTCGCCCCTCCCAGACTATGGACAGGGGGAACTAATCCACCCCTGGATGAGTCTTTTGTTCATGTCGGTAAAACATTCTGGACAACCCATCAGCATTGCTATGTTGGACACCTGGCCTATGCTCAATAGTGAAGTCGAAGCCTTGTAGACTTATGGACCACCTAAGCAACTTTGGATTCTCCCCCTTCATGTTCATTAGCCACTTTAACGGCTTATGGTCAGTCTGCACAGTGAAGTGGGTCCCATAGAGGTAGGGCCGCAGCTTCCTTAGGGCCCACACAACAGAGAAACATTCTTTCTCTACCGTGGACCATCTGAGCTCTCTGTCCTTAAGCTGGCGACTAATAAAACCGATAGGGTGTTCCTTACCCTTCTCATCTACTTGTGATAGTACAGCTCCTATCCCAGTGTCAGAGGCATCCGTCTGCACGATAAAAGGTCTTTGATAATCAGGGGCCCTGAGCACAGGGGCCTGGCACAAGGAGTCTTTCAAGCCATTGAAGGCCTTCTCACACTCGTCAGTCCAAGTTACCTTCTTGGGTTTCTTCGGAGTTGTGAGGGCAGTCAGAGGAGCAGCTATGGTGCCATAGTCTGCCATAAAATTGCGGTAATAACCCGTGAGTCCTAAGAAGGCTCTCACTTGGGTTTGTGTAGTGGGGGTAGGCCAGTCTTGTACTGCTTGTACTTTACTGGGGAGAGGCTGTATCCTTCCCCCACCTACTTCATGCCCAAGGTAAACCACTGAGCCTTGTCCAATCTGGCATTTACTCGCCTTTATGGTCAAGTGGGCTTTCTGAAGAGCCTGGAGCACAATCCCGAGGTGTTTCACATGGTCTTCCCAGGTGGCACTGAAAACTGCTATATCGTCTAGATATGCAAGACAGAATTCGTCCAACCCATTCAACACATGATTCACAAGCCTCTGGAAAGTGGCAGGTGCATTCTTCAATCCGAACGGCATTACCCGGAATTGGTAAAGCCCGTCGGGAGTTGAAAATGCTGTCTTCTCCTTGGCATGTTCTGCTAAAGCTATTTGCCAATAGCCCGCAGTCAGGTCAAACGTGCTGAGGTACTTGGAGGCACCCAAGGTATCCACCAGCTCGTCAGTTCGAGGCAAGGGGTGAGCGTCTGTCTTGGTGACAGCATTCAGAGCCCTGTAATCCACGCAGAACCTCAATTCAGAAGTGCCTGCCTTTGGAACCAATACCACAGGACTGGACCAAGGACTACTAGAGGGTTCAATCACCCCAAGGTCTAACATCTTGTTGACCTCGGTCTTAATATAAGACCGTACTTTATCCGACATCCTGTATCCCCTACTTTTGGTAGGTACACTGTCTCCTGTGTCAATGTTATGTTTGCACCAAGGTGTCAAACCAGGCGACTGTGAAAACAGGGGGGAAAACTGCCTAAGCAAACTTTTCACCTCAGCCTGCTGATCAGAAGTCAGGTGAGGGGCCACTCGGACACCCTCAACGGAGCTATCTGAAGGACCGCTTTGGAACAGGTCGGGAAGAGGTTCTGACTCCTCTTCCTCAACGTCTGACGCCAGTAGCAGTGCTGCGATTTCGACTCTTGGGACGAAAGCCTTCAGCCTATTTACGTGGAACACTTTTGGAGCCTGTCCAGGCCTTCCAAGGTCCACTAAATAGTTCACCTCACCCAGGGGCTCCACCACTGTGTAAGGGCCTGACCATTTGTCCTGTAAAGCGCGAGGCCTTATAGGGTTCATGATCAGGACTTGCTGACCAGGGGTAAAGTGAATTAAGGAAGCTTTCTGGTCGTACCAATGTTTCACCAGCGCTTGTCCTGCCTTCAACTTTTCACTAGCCAAGCCCATCAGGAGTACCATCCGTTTTCTGAGCCCTAGCACATAGTCAACTACATTGGTAGTAACAGGGGGAGTGGGCATCTCCCATCCCTCTTTGACGATGGCTAAGGGTCCCCGTACGGGATGACCGAACAGAAGTTCGAAGGGGCTGAAGCCAACACCCTCCTGTGGTACCTCTCTGTAGGCAAACAGCAAGCATGGTAAAAGAAGATCCCATTTTCTTCTCTGGGGCTCCTCCAGAGCCCCAATCATGCTCTTTAACGTTCTGTTGAAACGTTCCACCAGACCATTGGTCTGGGGGTGATATGCAGAAGAGAACTTGTAGGTGACCCCACATTCTTTCCACATAGCCTGCATATACTTCGACATAAAGTTGCTGCCACGATCTGACACAACTTCTTTAGGGAAGCCAACCCTAGTAAATATGCCGAGTAAAGCTTTTGCAACTGACTTGGCAGTTACAGTCTTTAATGGGATGGCCTCAGGATACCTGGTTGCATGGTCGACCAGCACCAGGATAAACCTATTGCCTGAGGATGTTTGCGGGTCAAGGGGACCAACGATGTCGATCCCTACCCTTTCAAATGGTACCCCCACAACTGGGAGCGGTACCAACGGAGCTTGGATTGTCGCGCCAACCTTACCAGACAACTGGCAGGAGGCACAACTCCTGCAGTGACTTTCTACTTGCACCCCCATCTTGGGCCAGTAGAAGTGCATAGATAACCTTTGCTTGGTCCTCTTCATTCCAAGGTGACCAGCAAGGGGAACTTCATGCGCCAACTGCAGGAGGAAGGGTCTAACAGAAAGGGGAACCACCAACCTCCTATGGTCTCCTTCTGTAGACTCTGTGGGCTCACTGTACAGGAGTCCACCTTCCCAATAAATCCGATGCTTCCCAGGAGGTTCACCCTCAAGCTGGGAGCAGGCCTGTCTCCTTAGGCCTTCCAGAGATGGGCACTCACGTTGGCCCTTACTGAAGTCGTCCCTATCAGGACCTCCTTCAACTAACAAGTCTTTTAGTTCAGGATGGTCGTTGGGGTCGAACACTTCAGGCATCGCCACCTCCTCGTCAGGCTCGGGCGATTGACCAACTCCCTCCACCGCAGTGGTAGGCGAGCTCGGGGGAATATTCTCTTTCCCCCGTCGGGACTTGTTGACTCCTTTCGCCTTGGGTTTCCCCTTCGGCTGGGGCGGCGTATTGGACTTGGCCAATGCTGCCCGTGCTTGAGACCGTGTGTAGGGTCTTTCGGCAGTGTCTCCTACGAGCCCTAGAGCTCTGAGATCATTGCCCAACAAGACCTTTCCCGGGACGTTTCTCTGAATGCTCACTGGAATCCTAACTGCTGTACCATTTAAAGTTAGATTAACAGGGATCACGGGAAACATACGGAGGGGGCCGTCAGCCAACTTAGTGGGCATCAGAGGAGCTCTGGCAACTTCCTCTGAGTCTACCAAGGTAGAATCCACTACAGTTCGACTGCACCCACTATCCCTAAGAGCTGGAGTATCCACTCCATTGATCAGCACACTGTCTTTAAAGTAGTGCTTGGTATTATCCGGAATCCTAGCATACGCCTCTGCGACTTTAGGCTCCCAGGAACCCAGGGACACTAAAACTACCTCAGCCTCTATTCCGCTGGGAAATGAGTCTGAGGAGAAGGATGCTCCTGTAATCTCTTCTTCCTCGTAGGAGGAGAAGGCCAGATTAGCGGAGTGGACCCCCAAAGGTCTAACCTTACAACGGGGATCCCCCTTCACATGGTCAGTTGCTCCACAAGAAAAACAAGCCCCATTGGGTCTGTTTACGTAGGGAGGCTTATTATAACCAGAGTTCTGTTTCGGAGGCGAACCTCCACTACCCTGTGAGTTCTCGTATGGCTTACCCTTATTTTTCTTTTTGTGGCCCTTATGGGAAGAAGAATTAGCAGATTCCCCACCCTCCATATCTTTGGACTTTTTCCCTTCCTCCTGCTTACCAGGATGAGTTTTGTCCTTATGGGACACTCGATGTGACACCCATAAGTCTGCTGCAATGGCCAGCTTCTTAGGATCTATCTCCTTCGAATCGGCCAAATGCTGCTTAAGCTCCGGGGAAGAAGAAGCAAAAATGTGTTCCAGCATGACCAGATTGATCATGCCTTCGAAGGTAGAAACCTTATAACCTTCAACCCAGCCAGTCAAGTTTTTCAGGGACTCAGCTACATACGACACCCAAGTACCACCTTCCTTTTTCTTATACTCTCTAAACCGTTTCAAATATTGGGTCGGAGTCTTCCCAAACTTTAAAATGAGAGTCTGCTTCAACATTGCAAAATCAGCGCGCTCAGCCTTCGACATTTCCATAATGGCACTGCAACCAGAATGGGGCAGTCTGCTGAGTAACCATGCAATCTTATCCGCATTATCAACCTCTTGAACCTCGCATGCATACTCAAACGCATTTAACCAGTCCATAATGTCATTTCGTTCCTCATACACACTGAGCAGATCTTTTGGAAACCGTGGATGAGAGGAAGCCCCAGAACCATGTCCAGGACCCTTGGACCCATTTGCGAACTGAAGCTTGGCCAGTTCCAACTGGTGATCCCTGTCTTTTTGTTTTTCTGCCTGGTCGATTTTCAGTTTGGCTATGCTGAATTCAAGCTCCTGCTGCCTAAACCGCAGCTCTTGCTTCTTGAATTCAAGCATAGCCTCCCCATCAACACTGGCAGAGGAAACGTTAGACATTACATCCTCCCTGTCCTCGTGGTCGTGATGGATCAGTGCAGCGGCAGAACCGTCGGTTCTGCCAGTGAGAGCAGCCCCACCACCTTCTGCACTGTCCTCGGAAGTTATAGCGTCAAGCTGCGCTTCTTGCCACGCCACGATTCTCTGGATCATTTCCAATTTAGTGCCTTGAGAGGAAACCCCTCTCTCCGCACACATCTTCTTCAATGTTTCAGATTTCGAAGCATTTAAGGTTAATAAAGTATTCGTTTCCATACTGTTGATAGGACTATGGCCTTTTTAACGTTATATTCAATACTTTACTGCGTGTCCTGGTTGGAATAACCTGAAAACGCCTTAGCTCGTGCGCAACACTGGATACCTTCAGTCGTATCCCACCGCTGTACACCAATTTGTTAAGACGGATTTCTGAACTCTGTCCTGGTGGCGCAGAAGTTCAGAAGGCCAACCTAATTACTTGGAACAGGGTAACCTCTGGACAAGCCAGACCAATCAAGGTAGCGATCGCGGCGGTCAAGACTAGGTCTCAAGAGGGGTGAGGGTGACTGAAAGCCCGCAGTGAGCACACAAAGCAAGAGCGCTTACAAACTACTCCAAACAGTTGTTTATATCAAAAATAGATACACATTTATTATAAGGCCTTGAAACTAATAACCACAGTAAAAGCAGCAATATACAACGATATTAAACCAACACATACACTATCCACCCAATATATATACAGAATACACAGTTTCACAGCATTAGCAGCACGAAATATGTTATCCACCTGCAGGGGAAGGAAAACAGGCAGTGCGAACCAATGCGTGTGATATGTCCGCCTTCTGAGGCCCCTAACTAGATGGTAGTCCAATCCCTACGAAGAGTGGAGCCTAGCGCTCAAAAGTACCTGCACACGCCGGTGCCAATGGGCAGAAGGTGAAGCTCTTCGGAGGACGTTGGACAGCTCTGTAGGGTGCCCTAATGAAGGAGAACACAGTCCGCGACTCTAGCGCAGCCTCCACTGTGAGGCAGAAGTAGGGCGCGAGTACGGACAAGGGGAGCTGTATTTACAGCGGGGAAAAGCAAGGGGCACTGCAGGAGGGCGACCAGATCCTAGCTAATCTACTCACCGGTCCCCGAAGCAAGCAGGCCCGAGCTTCTCCTCGATAGATGTAGCTTCTGGCAGGTTCTGAAGAGCAGGGAACGTCTCGTCGTCGTGCAGAGTAAAAAGACGTCCCGATCGAAGAATCCTGCACAGTTTTGTCGCCACGGCAGGGCAACGGAACGGCCGGGTGTATTCAAGCCAAACGAGCACCGTTCACCTCTAGCTTAGGGTTGCTAAGCAAACGAAGCGTGTGAGCGTGCCCCGGACTCAGAATACCACCCAACCTGTCGGCGATTACAGAGCAGGACTCCTTAGTAAGCTGGTCAGTCAACTGGATGGCCCAGAGACACTTCCGAAGGCTTACGGCAGGAGTTGATGAAGGTGCCGGGAATAGCTGGTCCTGCTATTCCAATAGGTCGAAGCGCCAGTACAGGCCTTCTTGTTCGATCTTAGGTGGAAAGGGCTTCACCGGACGACAGCAATGAGGAGCAGAAGTTCTTCAGGGGGTCACCAGCGATTCCTCGGTCCAGCCTCGTGTTCGCAGGATACTTGGCTCCTGTATCCCTGGGTTCGTAAGAACTCAGGAGATCGACATGGTAGTGGTGTTTCCAGCTCCCTCTTATCCACGGTTCCCTTCGCGCCAAAACGGAGGGGAGCCAATGGGAGATCCGCTCATCAACACACATACCATACGTGGACCAATCACGGACCACGGTGGTCCCAGGCATTCACACCACCCTAGACTCTCTGGCACCCAGGATGTGTATTGGGACCAGACAGCCCAGCCCACATCCTGGGGGCACTCAAACGACATGTAGAAGCCCGCGAAAGCAACCGTGTTTCGCGGGAAACTACATGCCCAAATAAGGAAGGCCCCGGGTCGCCTGACCCGGGGGAAGGTAAAGGGAGCAAGACGGACAGTGGACGAGACAAAGGAGCCTCGTGGTCCGGCCATTTTGGGTAGCCGGGCCACCCTTTTGTGTTCGCGGCAAAAAGGTGCTCAGAACGGCAAAAGGAGCTCAAAATAAACCAAATGATCGCTGCCACCAGCCCAGTCCCTGAATGACTTGCACCGATCCAAAAACCATCCTACAAGAGTGTCTAGGGTCTGTAGAAGGCTAGAGACCCAAGAGAGCTGTAACTTAGCTTACAGTGCCCTCTTGTGTCGTGTTGCACTAAAATGGCGACACGATAAAAGAAACTACGGGAAACAGCGCTCCCCGGTACTGACTGTCTTAAGGGCATGTCAGTTTCCCCGTAAGAAAGGAGCGAAAGCCCAGAGGAGTACGGCAGAAGGCTGCACTTCTCTGGCAAAGTCAAGAAAACAGGTTGAAAACAATAGCAAAAAGTTTAGGGGTTGCCACATGGAAGGAAAGTTCCCTACAATAACGAAATCTTTCCTAACACTATGCTATAGGAAGGGTCTCAGGTTTGGAATGGGAAGGAATTGGATATCATATCTCATGCTACAGGAAGGGTCTCTGGTTTGCAATGGGAAGGAGTTGGATATCACATCTCATGCTATAGGAAGGATCTCAGGTTTGGAATTGGAAGGAGTTGGATATCACATATCATGTTATAGGAAGGGTCTCAGGTTTGGTATTAGATGCATTGAGATATCACATCTCATGCTATAGGAAGGGTCTCAGGGTTGGAATGGGAACGAGTTGGATATCACATCTCATGCTACAAGAAGGGTCTCAGCCTTGGAATGGGAAGGAGTTGGATATCATATCTCATGCTATAGGAAGGGTCTCAGGTTTGGAATGAGAAGGAGTTGGATATCACTTCTCATGCTATTGGAAGGGTCTCAGGTTTGGAATGGGAAGGAGTTGGATATCACATCTCATGTTATAGGAAGGGTCTCATGTTTGGTATTAGAAGCATTGAGATATCACATCTCATGCTATAGGAAGGGTCTCAGGATTGGACTGGGAAGGAGTTGGATATCACATCTCATGCTATAGGACGGGTCTCTGGTTTGGTATTAGAAGCATTGAGATATCACATCTCATGCTATGTGATGGGTCTCAGGTTTGTAATGGGAAGGAGTTGGATATCACATCTTATGTTATAGGAAGGGTCTCAGGTTTGATATTAGAAGGATTGAGATATCACATCTCATGCTATAGGAAGCGTCTCAGGACTGGAATGAGAAGGAATCGGATACCAAATCTCATGGTACAGGATGTATCTCAGGTTAGGAATAGCAAGAAGTCAGATATCAAATCGCATGCTACAGTTAGGATCTCAGGTTTGTAATGGGAAGTAGTTGGATACCACATCTCATGCTAGAGGAAGGGTCTCAGGATTGGAATGGGAAGGATTTGGATATCACATCTCATGCTATAGGAAAGGTCTCAGGTTTGGAATGGGAAGGAGTTCGATATCACATCTCATGCTATAGGAAGGGTCTCATGTTTGGAATGGGAAGGAGTTGGATATCACATCTCATGTTATAGGAAGGGTCTCAGGTTTGGTATTAGAAGCATTCAGATATCACATCTCATGCTATAGGAAGGGTCTCAGTATTGGAATGGGAAGGAGTTGGATATCACATCTCATGCTATAGGAAGAGTCTCAGGTTTGGAATCGAAGGAGTTGGATATCACTTCTCATGCTATAGGAAGGGGCTCGGGTTTGGTATTAGAACCATTGAGATATCACATCTCATGCTAGAGGAAGGGTCTCAGGATTGGAATGGGAAGGAGTTGGATATCACATCTCATGCTAGAGGAAGGGTCTCAGGATAGGAATGGGAAGGAGTTGGATATACTATCTCATGCTATAGGAAAGGTCTCAGGTTTGGAATGGGAAGGAGTTCGATATCACATCTCATGTTATAGGAAGGGTCTCAGGTTTGGTATTAGAAGCATTCAGATATCACATCTCATGCTATACGAAGGGTCTCAGGATTGGAATGGGATGGAGTTGGATATCACATCTCATGCTATAGGAAGAGTCTCAGGTTTGGAATCGAAGGAGTTGGATATCACTTCTCATGCTATAGGAAGGGGCTCGGGTTCGGTATTAGAACCATTGAGATATCACATCTCATGCTATAGGAAGGGTCTCAGGTTTGGAATGGGAAGGAGTTGGATATCACATCTCATGCTATAAGAAGGGTCTCAGGTTTGGAATGGGAAGGAGTTGGATATCACATCTCATGTTATAGGAAGGGTCTCAGGTTTGGTATTAGAAGCATTGAGATATCAAATCTCATGCTGTAGGAAGGTTCTCAGGTTTGGAATGGGATGGAATTGGATATCACATCTCATGCTATAGGAAAGGTCTCAGATTTGGAATGGCAAGGGGGTGGATATCACATCTCGTGCTATAGGAAGGGTCTCAGGGTTGGAATGGGAAGGAATTGGATATCATATCTCATGCTACAGGAAGGGTCTCTGGTTTGCAATGGGAAGGAGTTGGATATCACATCTCATGCTATCGGAAGGATCTCAGGTTTGGAATTGGAAGGAGTTGGATATCACATCTCATGTTATAGGTAGGGTCTCAGGTTTGGTATTAGAAGCATTGAGATATCACATCTCGTGCTATAGGAAGGGTCTCAGGATTGGAATGGGAAGGAGTTGGATATCACACATCATGCTATAGGAAGAGTCTCAGGTTTGGTATTAGATGCATTGAGATATCACATCTCATGCTATTGGAAGGGTCTCAGGGTTGGAATGGGAACGAGTTGAATATCACATCTCATGCTATAGGAAGAGACTCAGGATCGGAATGGGAAGGAGTTGAATATTGCATCTCATGCTTTAGGAAGGGTCTCAGGTTTGGAAGGGGAAGGAGTTGGGTATCACATCTCATGCTAGAGGAAGGGTCTCAGGATAGGAATGGGAAGGAGTTGGATATAATATCTCATGCTATAGGAAAGGTCTCAGGTTTGGAATGGGAAGGAGTTTGATATCACATCTCATGTTATAGGAAGGGTCTCAGGTTTGGTATTAGAAGCATTCAGATATCACATCTAATGCTATACGAAGGGTCTCAGGATTGGAATGGGAAGGAGTTGGATATCACATCTCATGCTATAGGAAGAGTCTCAGGTTTGGAATCGAAGGAGTTGGATATCACTTCTCATGCTATAGGAAGGGGCTCGGGTTCGGTATTAGAACCATTGAGATATCACATCTCATGCTATAGGAAGGGTCTCAGGGTTGAAATGGAAAGGAGTTGGATATCATATCTCATGCTACAGGAAGGGTCTCTGGTTTGGTATTAGAAGCATTGAGATATCACATCTCATGCTATAGAAAGGGTCTCAGGATTGGAATGGGAAGGAGTTGGATATCACATCTCATGCTGGAGGAAGGGTCTCATGTATGGAATGGGAAGGAGTTGGATATCACATCTCATGCTATAAGAAGGGTCTCAGGTTTGGAATGGGAAGGAGTTGGATATCACATCTCATGTTATATGAAGGGTCTCAGGTTTGGTATTAGAAGCATTGAGATATCAAATCTCATGCTGTCGGAAGGTTCTCAGGTTTGGAATGGGAAGGAATTGTATATCACATCTCATGCTATAGGAAAGGTCTCAGGTTTGGAATGGGAAGGGGTTGGATATCCCGTCTCGTGCTATAGGAAGGGTCTCAGGGTTGGAATGGGAAGGAATTGGATATCATATCTCATGCTACAGGAAGGGTCTCTGGTTTGTAATGGGAAGGAGTTGGATATCACATCTCATGCTATCGGAAGGATCTCAGGTTTGGAATTGGAAGGAGTTGGATATCACATCTCATGTTATACGAAGGGTCTCAGGTTTGGTATTAGAAGCATTGAGATATCACATCTCATGCTATAGGAAGGGTCTCAGGATTGGAATGGGAATGAGTTGGATATCACACATCATGCTATAGGAAGAGTCTCAGGTTTTAGTATTAGATGCATTGAGATATCACATCTCATGCTATTGGAAGGGTCTCAGGGTTGGAATGGGAACGAGTTGAATATCACATCTCATGCTATAGGAAGAGACTCAGGATCGGAATGGGAAGGAGTTGAATATTGCATCTCATGCTTTAGGAAGGGTCTCAGGTTTGGAATGGGAAGGAGTTGGGTATCACATCTCATGTTATAGGAAGGGTCTCAGGTTTGGTATTGGAAGCATCGAGATATCACATCTCATGCTATAGAAAGGGTCTTAGGATTGGAATGGGAAGGAGTTGGATATCACATCTCATGTTATAGGAAGGGTCTCAGGTTTGGAATGGGAAGGAGTTGGATATCACATCTCATGTTATAGGAAGGGTCTCAGGTTTGGGATTAGAAGCATTGAGATTTCAAATCTCATGCTGTAGGAAGGTTCTCAGGTTTGGAATGTGATGGAATTGGATATCACATCTCATGCTATAGGAAAGGTCTCAGATTTGGAATGGGAAGGGGTTGGATATCACATCTCGTGCTATAGGAAGGGTGTCAGGGTTGGAATGGGAAGGAATTGGATATCATATCTCATGCTACAGGAAGGGTCTCTGGTTTGCAATGGGAAGGAGTTGGATATCACATCTCATGCTATCGGAAGGATCTCAGGTTTGGAATTGGAAGGAGTTGGATATCACATCTCATGTTATAGGTAGGGTCTCAGGTTTGGTATTAGATGCATTGAGATATCACATCTCATGCTATTGGAAGGGTCTCAGGGTTGGAATGGGAACGAGTTGAATATCACATCTCATGCTAGAGCAAGAGACTCAGGATCGGAATGGGAAGGAGTTGAATATTGCATCTCATGCTTTAGGAAGGGTCTCAGGTTTGGAAGGGGAAGGAGTTGGGTATCACATCTCATGCTAGAGGAAGGGTCTCAGGATAGGAATGGGAAGGAGTTGGATATAATATCTCATGCTATAGGAAAGGTCTCAGGTTTGGAATGGGAAGGAGTTCGATATCACATCTCATGTTATAGGAAGGGTCTGAGGTTTGGTATTAGAAGCATTCAGATATCACATCTAATGCTATACGAAGGGTCTCAGGATTGGAATGGGAAGGAGTTGGATATCACATCTCATGCTATAGGAAGAGTCTCAGGTTTGGAATCGAAGGAGTTGGATATCACTTCTCATGCTATAGGAAGGGGCTCGGGTTCGGTATTAGAACCATTGAGATATCACATCTCATGCTATAGGAAGGGTCTCAGGGTTGAAATGGAAAGGAGTTGGATATCATATCTAATGCTACAGGAAGGGTCTCTGGTTTGGTATTAGAAGCATTGAGATATCACATCTCATGCTATAGAAAGGGTCTCAGGATTGGAATGGGAAGGAGTTGGATATCACATCTCATGCTGGAGGAAGGGTCTCATGTATGGAATGGGAAGGAGTTGGATATCACATCTCATGCTATAAGAAGGGTCTCAGGTTTGGAATGGGAAGGAGTTGGATATCACATCTCATGTTATATGAAGGGTCTCAGGTTTGGTATTAGAAGCATTGAGATATCAAATCTCATGCTGTAGGAAGGTTCTCAGGTTTGGAATGGGAAGGAATTGGATATCACATCTCATGCTATAGGAAAGGTCTCAGGTTTGGAATGGGAAGGGGTTGGATATCCCGTCTCGTGCTATAGGAAGGGTCTCAGGGTTGGAATGGGAAGGAATTGGATATCATATCTCATGCTACAGGAAGGGTCTCTGGTTTGTAATGGGAAGGAGTTGGATATCACATCTCATGCTATCGGAAGGATCTCAGGTTTGGAATTGGAAGGAGTTGGATATCACATCTCATGTTATAGGAAGGGTCTCAGGTTTGGTATTAGAAGCATTGAGATATCACATCTCATGCTATAGGAAGGGTCTCAGGATTGGAATGGGAATGAGTTGGATATCACACATCATGCTATAGGAAGAGTCTCAGGTTTTAGTATTAGATGCATTGAGATATCACATCTCATGCTATTGGAAGGGTCTCAGGGTTGGAATGGGAACGAGTTGAATATCACATCTCAAGCTATAGGAAGAGACTCAGGATCGGAATGGGAAGGAGTTGAATATTGCATCTCATGCTTTAGGAAGGGTCTCAGGTTTGGAATGGGAAGGAGTTGGGTATCACATCTCATGTCATAGGAAGGGTCTCAGGTTTGGTATTAGAAGCATTGAGATATCACATCTCATGCTATAGAAAGGGTCTTAGGATTGGAATGGGAAGGAGTTGGATATCACATCTCATGCTGTAGGAAGGGTCTCATGTCTGGAATGGAAAGGAGTTGGATATCACATCTCATGCTCTAAGAAGGGTCTCAGGTTTGGAATGGGAAGGAGTTGGATATCACATCTCATGTTATAGGAAGGGTCTCAGGTTTGGGATTAGAAGCATTGAGATATCACATCTCATGCTATAGGAAGGGTCTCAGGATTGGAATGGGAAGGAATTGGATATCACATCTCATGTTATAGGAGGAGTCTCAGGTTTGGTATTAGAAGCATTGAGATATCACATCTCATGCTATAGGAAGGGTCTCAGGATTGGAATGGAAAGGAATTGGATATCACATCTCATGCGACAGGAAGGGTCTCTGGTTTGCAATGGGAAGGAGTCAGATATCAAATCCCATGCTACAGGTAGGATCTCAGGTTTGTAATGGGAAGGAGTTGGATACCACATCTCATGCTATGGGAAGGGCCTCAGTTTTGGTATTAAAAGCACTGAGATATCACATCTCATGCTACAGGAACCGTCTCAGGATTGGAATGGGAAGGAGTTGGATATCACATCTCATGCTATAGGAAAGGTCTCAGGTTTGGAATGGGAAGGAGTTGGATATCACATCTCATGCTATAGGAAGGGTCTCATGTTTGGAATGGGAAGGAGTTGGATATCACATCTCATGCTAGAGGAAGGGTCTCAGGATAGGAATGGGAAGGAGTTGGATATCACATCTCATGCTATAGGAAAGGTCTCAGGTTTGGAATGGGAAGGAGTTCGATATCACATCTCATGTTATAGGAAGGGTCTCAGGTTTGGTATTAGAAGCATTCATATATCACATCTCATGCTATACGAAGGGTCTCAGGATTGGAATGGGAAGGAGTTGGATATCACATCTCATGCTATAGGAAGAGTCTCAGGTTTGGAATCGAATGAGTTGGATATCACTTCTCATGCTATAGGAAGGGGCTCGGGTTCGGTATTAGAACCATTGAGATATCACATCTCATGCTATAGAAAGGGTCTCAGGTTGAAATGGAAAGGAGTTTGGATATCATATCTCATGCTACAGGAAGGGTCTCTGGTTTGGTATTAGAAGCATTGAGATATCACATCTCATGCTATAGAAAGGGTCTCAGGATTGGAATGGGAAGGAGTTGGATATCACATCTCATGCTGTAGGAAGGGCCCCATGTCTGGAATGGGAAGGAGTTGGATATCACATCTCATGCTATAAGAAGGGTCTCAGGTTTGGAATGGGAAGGAGTTGGATATCACATCTCATGTTATAGGAAGGGTCTCAGGTTTGGTATTAGAAGCATTGAGATATCAAATCTCATGCTGTAGGAAGGGTCTCAGGTTTGGAATGGGAAGGAACTGGATATCACATCTCATGCTATAGGAAAGGTCTCAGGTTTGGAATGGGAAGGGGTTGGATATCACATCTCGTGCTATAGGAAGGGTCTCAGGGTTGGAATGGGAAAGAGTTGGATATTCCATCTCATGCTGTAGGAAGGGTCTCATGTTTGGAATGGGAAGGAGTTGGATATCACATCTCATGCTATAAGAAGGGTCTCAGGTTTGGAATGGGAAGGAGTTGGATATCACATCTCATGCTATAGGAAGGGTCTCAGGTTTGAAATAGGAAAGAGTTGAATATCACATCTCATGCTATAGGAAGAGACTCAGGATCGGAATGGGAAGGAGTTGGATATCACATCTCATGCAACAGGAAGGGTCTCAGGTTTGGAATGGGAAGGAGTTGGATATCACATCTCATGTTAAAGTAAGGGTGTCAGGTTTGGTATTAGAAGCATTGAGATATCACATCTCATGCTATAGGAAGGGTCTCAGGATTGGAATGGGAAGGAGTTGGATATCACATCTCATGCTGTAGGAAGGGTCTCATGTTTGGAATGGGAAGGAGTTGGATATCACATCTCATGCTATAAGAAGGGTCTCAGGTTTGGAATGGGAAGGAGTTGGATATCACATCTCATGCTATAGGAAGTGTCTCAGGTTTGGAATGGGAAGGAGTTGGATATCACATCTCATGTTATAGGAAGGGTCTCAGGTTTGGTATTTGAAGCATTGAGATATCACATCTCATGCTATAGGAAGGGTCTCAGGTTTTGAATTTGAAGGAATTGGATATCACATCTTATGCTATAGGAAGGGTCTCAGCTTTGGAATGGGAAGGAGTTGGATATCACATCTCATGTTAAAGGAAGGTTCTCAGGTTTGGTATTAGAAGCATTGAGATATCACATCTCATGCTATAGGAAGGGTCTCAGGATTGGAATGGGAAGGAGTTGGATATCACATCTCATGCTGTAGGAAGGGTCTCATGTTTGGAATGGGAAGGAGTTGGATATCACATCTCATGCTTGTTAGGAAAGATTTCGTAATTGTAGGTAATTTTCCTTCTATGTGGCAACCCCTAAACTTTTTACTGTTGTTTTTCACCTTGTTCTTGACTTTGCCAGAGAAGTGCAGCCTTCTGCCGCACTCCTCTGGGCTTTCGCTCCTTTCTTACGGGGAAACTGACATGCCCTTAAGACAGTCAGTACCGGGGAACGCTGTTTCCCGTAGTTTCTTTTATCATGTTGCGGCTTTCGTGCAACATGACACAAGAGGGCACTGTAAGCTAAGATACAGCTCTCTTGGGTCTCTAGCCTTCTACAGGCCCTAGATACTCATTTAGGATTGTATCTGATCGGTGCAAGTGATTCAGGGACGGGAATGGTGGCAGCGATCGTTTCTTTGTATTTTGAGCTCCTTTTGGCGTTCTAAGCACGTTTTCCGCGCTTAACCCAAAATGGTGGCCTGGCTCCCAAAATGGCCAGACCACGAGGCTCCTTTGTCCTGTCCGCTGACCTTCTTGCTCCCTTCACCTTCCCCAGGTCGAGCCGACCCGGGGCCTTCCTTATTTGGGCATGTACTTTCCCGCGAAACACGGATGCTTTCGCAGGCTTCTACATGTCTTGTGTGTGCCTCCAGGATGTGGGCTGGGATGTCTGGTCCCAATACACATCCTGGGTGCCAGAGAGTCTAGGGTGGTGTGAATGCCTGGGACCACCGTGGTCGTGATTGGTCCACGAATGGTGTGAGTGTTGATGAGCGGATCTCCCATTGGGTCCCCTCCGTTTTGGCGCGAAGGGAACCGTGGATAAGAGGGGGCTGGAAACACCACTACCATGTCGATCTCCTGAGTTCTCACAAACGAAGGAATACAGGAGCCAAGTATCCTGCAACCAAGAGGCTGGACCGAGGAATCGCTGGTGACCCGCTGAAGGACTCCTCCTCTGCACTGCTGTCGCCTTGTGAAACCCTTTTCACCTTTGATCGAACCCGAAGGCCTGTACTGGTACTTCGACCCTTGGAATAGCGGGAACAGCTATTCTCGGCATCTTCACCATCTCCTGCCAGTAAGCCTTCGGAAGCGTCTCTGGGCCATCCAGTTGACTGACCATCTTACACGGGAGTCTTGCTCTGTAACCGCCGCCAGGTTGTGTAGTATTTCGAGTCCTTGTCACTCTCACACGCTTCGTACACTTGGCGTTCCCAGGTCGGAAGTGAGTAGTGTACATTTGGCTCAAATACACACGGCCGCCCCGTTGCCCTGCTGTGGTAACAAACTGTGCGGGTTTCTTCGATTGGGACGTCTTTTTACTCAACACGACGACGAGGCGTTCCCTGCTCTTCTGAACCTGCCAGCTGCTGAAACTGACGCGGAGAAGCCTGGGTCTGCTTGCATCGGGGACCGGTGAGTAGCATAGCTAGGATCTGGTCGCCCTCCTGCAGGAGCCCATTGCTTTTCCCCGCTGTGTCAAACAGCACCCTTTTTCGTACTCGCGCTCTGCTTCTGCCCACTGTGGAGGCTGCGCTTGAGTCGCGGAACTTGTTCTTCTTCTTTTGTGCACTAAACTGAACTGCCTGATTTCCCTCGAAGAGCTTCTCCTTTTGCCCGTTGGCACCAGCGTGTGCAGGTACTTTTGAGCACAAGGCTCCACTCTTCGCAGGGCTCGGACTTCCATCTAGTTAGGTGCCTCTGAAGGCGAACTGGGTCTGAGCATTATTTCGCACTGCCTGTCTTCCTTCCCTTTTAGGTGGACTACCCATTTCGTGCATCTAATGCTTGAGACTGACGTATTTGTATATATATTGTGTTGATATGGTATGTGTTGGTTTAGTATTGTGATATTGTGATTTTCTCGCTACGGTCATTGTTTTAAAGGCCTTAAAATAAATGTGTATATATTTTTAATATAACAACTGTTTGGAGTAGTTTGTAAGTGATCTTGCTTTGTGTGCTCATTGCGGGCTTTCAGTCACCCTCACCCCTCTTGAGACCTAGTCTTGACCGCCGCGATCGCTACCTTGATTGGTCTGGCTCGTCCAGAGGTTACCCTGTTCCAAGTAATTAGGTTGGCCTTCTGAACTTCTGCGCCACCAGGACAGAGTTCAGAAATCCGTCTTAACAAATTGGTGGCAGGGTGGGATACCACTGAAGGTATCCAGTGTTGCGCACGAACTAAGGCATTTCAGGTTATTCCAACCAGGACACGTAGTGAATTGTTGTAGTATAACTTTAAAAAGGCCATAGTCCTATCTAACAGTATGGAAACAAATACCTTGTTAACTTTAAATGCTTCCAAATCAGAAACACTAAAAACATGTGTGCGGAGAGAGGTGTTTCCTCTCAAGGCACGAAATTGGATATGATCCAAAGAATCGTGGCGTGGCAAGAAGCGCAGCTTGACGCTATAACTTCTGAGGACAGTGCGGAAGGTGGTGGGGCTGCTCTCACTGGTAGAACCGACGGTTCTGCCGCTGCACTGATCCATCGCGACCACGAGGACAGGGAGGACGAGATGTCTAATGTTTCCTCTGCTAGTGCTGATGGGGAGGCTATGCTTGAATTCAAGAAGCAAGAGCTGCGGTTTAGGCAGCAGGAGCTTGAATTCAACATAGCCAAACTAAAAATCGAACAGGCAGAAAAACAAAAAGACAGGGATCACCAGTTGGAACTGGCCAAGCTTCAGTTTGCAAATGGGTCCAAGGGTCCTGGACATGGGTCTGGGGCTTCCTCTCATCCACGGTTTCCGAAAAATCTGCTCAGTGTATATGAAGAAAGGAATGACATTATGGACTGGCTGAATGCGTTTGAGTATGCATGCGAAGTTCAACAAGTTGACAATGCTGATAAGATTGCCTGGTTACTCAGCAGACTGCCCCATTCTGGCTGTAGTGCCATTATGGAAATGTCGAAGGCTGAGCAAGCTGATATCACAATGTTAAAGCAAACTCTCATTTTAAAGTTTGGGAAGACTCCGGCCCAATATTTGAAACGTTTCAGAGAGTATAAGAAAAAGGAAGGTGGTACTTGGGTATCTTATGTCACTGAATCCTTGAAAAACTTAACTGGCTGGGTCGAAGGTTATAAGGTTTCTACCTTCGAAGGCATGATAAATCTTGTCATGCTGGAACACATTTTTGCATCTTCTTCCCCGGAGCTTAAGCAGCATTTGGCCGATTCGAAGGAGATAGATCCTAAGAAGCTGGCCATTGCAGCAGACTTATGGGTGTCACATCGAGTGTCCCATAAGGACAAAACTCATCCTGGTAAGCAGGAGGAAGGGAAAAAGTCCAAAGATATGGAGGGTGGAGAATCTGCTAAATCTTCTTCTCATAAGGGCCACAAAAAGAAAAGTAAGGGTAAGACACAAGAGAACTCACAGGGTAGTGGAGGTCAGCCTCCGAGACAAAACTCTGGTTACAATAAGCCTCCCTATGTAAACAGACCCAATGGATCTTGTTTTGCTTGTGGAGCAACTGACCACTTGAAGGGGGATCCCTGGTGTAAGGTTAGACCTTTGGGGGTCCACTCCGCTAATCTGGCCTTCTCCTCCTACGAGGAAGAAGAGATTACAGGAGCATCCTTCTCCTCAGACTCATTTCCCAGCGGGATAGAGGCAGAGGTAGTTTTAGTGTCCCTGGGTTCCTGGGAGCCTAAAGTCGCAGAGGCTTATGCTAGGATTCCGGATAATACCAAGCACTACTTTGAAGACAGTGTGCTGATCAATGGAGTAGATACTCCAGCTCTTAGGGATAGTGGGTGCAGTCGCACTGTAGTGGATTCTACCTTGGTAGACTCAGAGGAAGTTGCCAGAGCTACTCTGATGCCCACTAAGTTGGCTGACGGCCCCCTCCGTATGTTTCCAGTAATACCTGTAAATCTTACTTTAAATGGTACAGCAGTCAGGATTCCAGTGAGCATTCAGAGAAACGTCCCGGGAAAGGTCTTGTTAGGTAATGATCTCAGAGCTTTAGGGCTCGTAGGAGACACTGCCGAAAGACCCTACACACGGTCTCAAGCACGGGCAGCATTGGCCAAGTCCAATACGCCGCCCCAGCCGAAGGGGAAACCCAAGGCGAAAGGAGTCGACAAGTCAAGACGAGGGAAAGAGAACATTCCCCCGAGCTCGCCTACCACTGCGGTGGAGGAAGTTGGTCAATCGCCCGGGCCTGACGAGGAGGTGGCGATGCCTGAAGTATTTGACCCCAACTATCATCCTGAACTAAAAGACTTGTTAGTTGAAGGAGGTCCTGATAGGGACGAATTCAGTAAAGGCCAACGTGAGTGCCCATCTCTGGAAGGCCTAAGGAGACAGGCCTGCTCCCAGCTTGAGGGTGAACCTCCTGGGACGCATAGGATTTATTGGGAAGGTGGACTCCTGTATAGTGAGCCCACAGAGTCTACAGAAGGAGACCATAGGAGGTTGGTGGTTCCCCTTGCTGTTAGGCCCTTCCTCCTGCAGTTGGCGCATGAAGTTCCCCTTGCTGGTCACCTTGGTATGAAGAGGACCAAGCAAAGGTTATCCATGCACTTCTACTGGCCCAAGATGGGGGTGCAAGTAGAAAGTCACTGCAGGAGTTGTGCCTCCTGCCAGTTGTCTGGTAAGGTTGGCGCGACAATCCAAGCTCCGTTGGTACCGCTCCCAGTTGTGGGGGTACCATTTGAAAGGGTAGGGATCGACATTGTTGGTCCCCTTGACCCGCAAACATCCTCGGGCAATAGGTTTATCCTGGTGCTGGTCGACCATGCAACCAGATATCCTGAGGCCATCCCATTGAAAACTGCAACTGCCAAGTCAGTTGCGAAAGCTTTACTCGGCATATTTACTAGGGTTGGCTTCCCTAAAGAAGTTGTGTCGGATCGTGGCAGCAACTTTATGTCGAAGTATATGCAGGCTATGTGGAAAGAATGTGGGTTCACCTACAAGTTCTCTTCTGCATACCACCCCCAGACCAAAGGTCTGGTGGAACGTTTCAACAGAACGTTAAAGAGCATGATTGGGGCTCTGGAGGAACCTCAGAGAAGAAAATGGGATCTTCTTTTACCATGCTTACTGTTTGCCTACCGAGAGGTACCACAGGAGGGTGTTGGCTTCAGCCCCGTCGAACTTCTGTTCGGTCATCCCGTACGGGGACCCTTAGCCATCGTCAAAGAGGGAATGGAGATGCCCACTACCCCTGTTACTACCAACGTAGTTGATTATGTGCTAGGGCTCAGAAAACGGATGGTACTTCTGATGGGCTTGGCTAGTGATAAATTGAAGGCAGGACAAGCGCTGGTGAAACATTGGTACGACCAGAAAGCTTCCCTCATCAACTTTACACCTGGTCAGCAAGTCCTGATCATGAACCCTATAAGGCCTCGAGCTTTACAGGACAAATGGTCAGGCCCTTACACAGTGGTGGAGCCCCTGGGTGAGGTTAACTATTTAGTGAACCTTGGAAGGCCTGGACAGGCTCCAAAAGTGTTTCACGTAAATAGGCTGAAGGCTTTCGTCCCAAGAGTCGAAATCGCAGCACTGCTACTGGCTTCAGATGTTGAGGAAGAGGAGTCTGAACCTCTCCCCGACCTGTTCCAAAGCGGTCCTTCAGATAGCTCCTTTGAGGATGTCCGAGTGGCCCCTCACCTGACTTCTGATCAGCAGGCTGAGGTGAAAAGTTTGCTTAGGCAGTTTTCCCCCCTGTTTTCACAGTCGCCTGGTTTGACACCTTGGTGCAAACATAACATAGACACAGGAGACAGTGTACCTACAAAAAGTAGGGGATACAGGATGTCAGACAAAGTACGGTCTTATATTAAGACCGAGGTCAACAAGATGTTAGACCTTAGGGTGATTGAACCCTCTAGTAGTCCTTGGTCCAGCCCTGTGGTTTTGGTTCCAAAGGCAGGCACTTCTGAATTGAGGTTCTGCATGGATTACAGGGCTCTGAATGCTGTCACCGAGACAGATGCACACCCCTTGCCTCGGACAGATGAGCTGGTGGATACTTTGGGTGCCTTCAAGTACCTCAGCACGTTTGACCTCACTGCTGGCTATTGGCAAATAGCTTTAGCAAAACATGCCAAGGAGAAGACAGCATTTTCTACTCCAGACGGCCTTTACCAATTCCGGGTAATGCCGTTCGGGTTGAAGAATGCACCTGCCACTTTCCAGAGGCTTGTGAATCATGTTTTGAATGGGTTGGATGAATTCTGTCTTGCATATCCGGACGATATAGCAGTTTTCAATGCCACCTGGGAAGACCATGTGAAACACCTCGGGATTGTGCTCCAGGCTCTTCAGAAAGCACACTTGACCATAAAGGCTAGTAAATGCCAGATTGGACAAGGCTCAGTGGTTTACCTTGGACATGAAGTAGGTGGAGGAAGGATACAGCCTCTACCCAGTAAAGTACAAGTAGTACAAGACTGGCCTACCCCCACTACACAGACCCAAGTGAGAGCCTTCTTAGGACTCACGGGGTATTACTGCAACTTCGTGGCAGACTATGGCACCATAGCTGCCCCTCTGACTGCCCTCACCACTCCGAAGAAACCCAAGAAGGTAACTTGGACCGACGAGTGTGAGAAGGCCTTCAACAGCTTAAAAGACTCCTTGTGCCAGGCCTCTGTCCTCAGGGCCCCTGATTATCAAAGACCTTTTATTGTGCAGACGGACGCCTCTGACACTGGGATAGGAGCTGTACTATCGCAAGTAGATGAGAAGGGTAAGGAACACCCTATTGGTTTTATTAGTCGCCAGCTTAAGGACAGAGAGCTCAGATGGTCCACAGTGGAGAAAGAATGTTTCTCTGTTGTGTGGGCCCTACGGAAGCTGAGGCCCTACCTCTATGGGACCCACTTCACTGTGCAAACTGACCATAAGCCCTTAAAGTGGCTAATGAACATAAAGGGAGAGAATCCAATGTTGCTTAGGTGGTCTATAAGTCTACAAGGCTTCGACTTCACTATTGAGCATAGGCCAGGTGTCCAACATAGCAATGCTGATGGGTTGTCCAGAATGTTTAACCGACCTGAACAAGAGACTCATCCAGGGGTGGATTAGTTCCCCCTGTCCATAGTCTGGGAGGGGCGAGTGTTAGGAAAGATTTCTTAATTGTGGGTAATTTTCCTTCCATGTGGCAACCCCTAAATGTTTTGCTGTTGTTTTCACCATGATCTAGACTTTGCCAGAGAAGTGCAGCCTTCTGCCGCACTCCTCTGGGCTTTCGCTCCATTCTTACGGGGAAACTGACATGCCCTTAAGACAGTCAGTACCGGGAAACGCTGTTTTCCGTAGTTTCTTTATCATTTCGTGCAACATGACACAAGAAGGCACTGTAAGCTAAGTTACTGCTCTCTTGGGTCTCTAGTCTTCTACAGGCCCTAGATACTCTTTTTTGGATTGTAACTGATCGGTGCAAGTGAATCACGGACGGGAATGGTGGCAGCGATCGTTTCTTGTGTTTTGAGCTCCTTTTGGCGTTTTAAGCGCGTTTCTCGCGCTTAGCCCAAAATGGCGGCCTGGCTCCCAAAATGGCCAGACCACGAGGCTCCTTTGTCCTGTCCGCTGACCGTCTTGCCCCCTTCATCTTCCCCAGGTCGAGCCGACCCGGGGCCTTCCTTATTTGGGCATGTACTTTCCCACGAAACACAGATGCTTTTGCGGGCTTCTACAGGCCTTGTGTGTGTCTCCAGGATGTGGGCTGGGATGTCTGGTCCCAATACACATCCTGGGTGCCAGAGAGTCTAGGGTGGTGTGAATGCCTGGGACCACCGTGGTCCGTGATAGGTCCACGTATGGTGTGAGTTTTTTATGAGCGGATCTCCCATTGGGTCCCCTCCGTTTTGGCGCAAAGGGAACCGTGGATAAGAGGGGGCTGGAAACACCACTACCATGTCGATCTCCTGAGTTCTCACGAACAAATGAATACAGGAGCAAAGTATCCTGCAACCACGAGGCTGAACCGAGGAATCGCTGGTGACCCGCTGAAGGACTTCTCCTCTGCACTGCTGTCGCCTTGTGAAACCCTTTTCACCATTGATCGAACCAGAAGGCCTGTACTGGTACTTCGACCCTTGGAATAGCGGGGACAGCTATTCTCGGCATCTTCACCATCTCCTGCACGTAAGCCATCGGAAGTGTCTCTGGGCCATCCAGCAGACTGACCAGCCTACCCAGGAGTCTTGCTCTGTAACCGCCGCCAGGTTGTGTAGTATTTCGAGTCCTTGTCACTCTCACACGATTCGTACACTTGGCATTCCGAGGTCTGAAGTGAGTAGTGTACATTTGGCTGAGATACACACGGCCGCTCCGTTGCCCTGCTGTGGTAACAAACTGTGCGGGTTCACTGCGTTTGGGACACCCTCAACTCAACTCTGCTGCTGCAGAATCTACATGACGACGAGACGACCCCTGCTCCCCTGAACCTGCCAGCACTGAAACTGACGCGGAGAAGCCTGGGTCTGCTTGCATCGGAGACCGGTGAGTAGCATAGCTAGGAACTGGTCGCCCTCCTGCAGGAGCCCATAGCTTTTCCCCGCTGTGTCAAACAGCACGCCTTTCCGTACTCGCGCTCTGCTTCTGCCCACGGTGGAGGCTGCGCTTGAGTCGCGGAGTTCTGTTCATCTTCATTTGTTCACTGAACTGAACTGCCTGATTCCATCGAAGAGACTTTCTTTTTGCCCGTTGGCACCAGCGTGTGCAAGTACTTTTGAGCACAAGGCTCCACTCTTCGTAGGGCTTGAACTTCCTTTTAGTTAGGTGCCTCTGAAGGCGGACTGGGTCTAATTATTATTTCGCACTGCCTGTTTTCCTCCCCTTCTAGGTGGACTACACATTTCGTGCGTCTAACTCTTTAGACTCGTTTGTATTTGTATATATATTGTATTGGTTTGGTATGTGTTGGTTTACTAGAGTTTTATTGTGATTTCTCGCTACGGTCATTGTTGCAAAGGCCTTGGAATAAATGTGTATATATTTTTAATATAACACCTGTTTGGAGTCATTTGTAAGTGTCCTTGCTTTGTGTGCTCATTGCGGGCTTTCAGTCACCCTCACCCCTATTGAGACCTAGTCTTGACCGCCGCAATCGCTACCCTGATTGGTCTGGCTTGTCCAGAGGTTACCCTGTTCCAAGTAATTAGGTTGGTCTTCTGAACCTCTGCGCCTCCAGGACAGAGTTCAGAAATCCGTCTTAACAGGAAGGGTCTCAGGTTTGGTATTAGAAGCATTGAGATATCACATCTCATGCTATAGAAAGGGTCTCAGGATTGGAATGGGAAGGAGTTGGATATCACATCTCATGCTGTAGGAAGGGTCTCATGTCTGGAATGGGAAGGAGTTGGATATCACATCACATGCTATAAGAAGGGTCTCAGGTTTTGTAACGCTTACCTGGTTCCCACGAGGGAGCTGGTCTAGTCTGGATTGCTGTGGCCTCTTCTAGCGTGATGCGCAGGACCCGGAACACCGATTGGACAGGACCTCCAAATCGTGCTTGCCTGGCCCGTAGGAATATCCTTCTGCAGATGAGAAAGGGGATTAACAGTCTGCAGAATAGTGTGCTAGCTCCCCCCTTTCCCCCTTCGTTCCTCTCTAACTTCCTCGAAACCCCGGTTTAAGCTCACCTTATGGTTTGGAAGGATGAACTCTCCATCCTGCTTCTGGTGCAGGGGCGCGCGTTCGTCCAGTTACTTCACTGGTTTTCAGAATGGCGCTGGCAAAATCCACTTGACTTTCCTGAGCGATGCGCCGTAAGTATGAAAGTTCAAAGTTCAAGTGAGGCCCCCTTTATGTTGTCTTTCTAACCTGTGATCTGTCCTTTATTTCAGGTGCAGAATGAAGGCGATGCGTCGAGGGGTTAAACTGCCGAGGTGAGTAGTGATGAGGGCGATCCCTCTAAATGTCCTTATCATTCCCCAGAAATGTCTATTGTCCTTTCCGCATAGGGGCCGGGGTACGGTACCTGCCAACGGGGCGGCGCCGACCCGAAATGTGGAAGAAAAGCCGGTAAGTATTATGGCTGTTAATTAGGCTTTCCTTCTGTGTTCCTTCTGCTCACCTTTTGTTTCTTCCTCTCTCCCCTAGGTGCAGAGATGTGGCGTCCGATGCTGACAGCCACGATGGAGCCGGGAGATGTCTCGAGGACAGGTGAGTGAAGCGTGGCGCTGCAGCGAGCAACGCGATGCTTTTAAATGGAAGTCTTTCTTCAGGGATGCTGGCGAGAAGATTCCGGATGCAGGTAAGAAGTTTGAAATAGTCCTTGGTTTTCACCCTTCTCTTCTCTTCCTTTCTTGCAGGTCTTCCAGGTTCGAGGCGGGCGTGGCTGGAGTCCAGGAGCAGGAGCAGACACAGTGAGCGTTAAGCTGCAGGAAGCAGAACAACGTGAAGCATGAGCTGCTGTCTGGGCGTGGCTTAAATAGCCTCCAAAGAAGTCCCAGGTATGTATCCTTCCCCAACTAGGTATGTATCCTTCCCTGGCCATGCCCGAGTGAAAAAATAGTCCCTATGAAAAAATAGTCCCTTTCAGGTCTCAGGGAGGCCTGAAGCCTGCAGCATGGTCTGCATCAGGTAAGTGCACAAAAGACCTCCCTTTATGAGCCTGGCGCCTATGGCGCCAGGACTGATGTCCAACATGAGCCTGGCGCCAAAGGCGCCAGGACTGAGTCCAAAGAGCCCCTATAAGGGGCCGCTGGGCTTTTACCCGAGGGCATGATGCCTGCTTCCGGGGGTGCTGGGCCTGGCCTGGTGCTCCGGGGGTAGGCATCATGACAGCACTCCCCCCCAAGGCCCCTCCCAAGGTCGTTCCTTCTGGAGGTTTCGGTTTGTTTGGGAAATTCCGATGGAACCTTTTTACCAGCCGAGGTGCATGTACGTGATCACTGGGTTCCCAAGACCTTTCCTGAGGCCCGTACCCTTTCCAATCAATTAGATAGAAAAGTTTTGATTTTTCACCTTGAATTCAGGCTCCCCATCTATCTGAATCGGTTCTGGTGGCTTTGTTAATCTGGGTCCTGGGTGCACTGGTTTCAAAAGTGACACATGAAAAACGGGGTGAATCAGCATGTTAGCTGGTAGATCGAGCTTGACTGCCACTGGGTTGATTATAGCTTTGATCGAGTAAGGGCCTAAATACCTTGGATTAAAAGTTCGAGGCCCCTTGAGTGATAGGTGTTTGGTAGCCAACCATACTTGATCCCCTATTTGGTATGGAGGCGCCTCTCTTCGATGCAGATCCGCATTCTTTTTGTATTTTCCTTTCGTATGTTGCAAATGTGCAGTTGCATCCTTGAAGGCTTGAGTGATCGTAGAGTGCAAATGGTCCACTGCAGGCATTTCAAGGCTCAGAGGTGAGTCCAAGTCTGAAGTACGAGGGTGATGTCCATATAGGGTATAAAAGGGGCTCTGACCAGTTCCAGAGTGTATCGAGTTATTGTATGCATATTCAGCCACCCATAAAATGTCCTTCCAATTACCCTCCGATTGGTGCAACATACATCGTAGATATTGTTCAAGGGTATGGTTCGTTCTCTCCGTCTGACCATCGGTCTGTGGGTGGTGGCTGGTCGAGAGTCTTACGTCGATTTGTGCCAGTTGACAACACTTTTTCCAAAAATGAGAAATAAACTGGCTTCCCCGATCGGAGACTAGTATGGACGGGAATCCATGCAAACAGATGATATTTTCGAGGAATTCCTTGGCAAGAACAAAGGCTGAAGGTAATCCTTTCAACGGAATAAAGTGGGCCATTTTGGAAAATAAATCCACCACGACCAGAATAGTATTGTAACCATTACAAGAGGGCAGGTCCGTGATAAAATCTAGTGACAGGGTGTGCCAAGGTGCTGGTGGAATGTCTAAGGGCTGAAGAAGACCGGCGGGTCTTGTCTTTTGACCTTTGTTTTGGGCACAAACTCCACAGGACATCACGAAAGATTTAATATCCTTTCACCAGGAAGGCCACCAGAATTGTCGTTTAACCTTTTCCTCTGTTTTGGCAATGCCAGGATGTCCTTCCATCAGGGTATCATGATGACGGGAAATAACCAGTTCTTGCAATTCCTTTTCTGGCAAAAATAAGCGTCCTTGGAAGTAAGGTAAGCCATCCTTGACTGAAAAGTTAGACCCCCTTTTGATCCAATCCTGCAAGGCTGAAGAGTCCAGGAATTGTTTCACTTGTGCTTGAATGTCTTCAAGGGTTTGTAAAGTGGTTATCCCCAAAATTCTTTGTTCGGGAATTATCGGCACAGGTTCTGAGTTTGTGTCTATTTCTTCCATTCCAATTCGGGATAGAGCGTCCGCCTTACCATTCTTATAGCCGGGGCGGTAGGTGATTACAAAATCGAACTCAGCAAAGAACAAAGCCCATCGGAGCTGTCGAGAAGATTGAGCCTTGGCAGTTTTTAAATATTGTAAATTTCGGTGATCAGTGATCACGGTGATGGTATGCCGGGCGCCGAGGAGATAATGCCGCCAAGCCTTAAAGGCGGACTTAATGGCTAATAGTTCCTTATCGGTGATCGCATAATTTATCTCCGGCGGCGAGAACTTTCTGGACCAAAATGCTACGGGGTGCAGTTGGTTGGTTTCAGGGTCTCTCTGAGACAGGACAGCTCCCATGGCTAAGCTGGACGCGTCGGTTTCGAATATATATGGGAGATCGGGACGCGGGTGCTTCAAAATAGGTGCGGACGTGAACTTAGCTTTCAACTCCTGAAAGGCCTGTTCGGCTTCCTCGGTCCATTCAAAACGTTTATTTTGTCGCAAGAGTGCAGTGATGGGTTGCACCACACGTGAAAACTCCGGGATAAACCTGCGCTAAAAGTTGGCAAAACCAAGCATGCTTTGGACACCTTTCACCGAACTAGGTGATGGCCATTTGAGGATGGCATCCACTTTGCGTGAATCCATTCGGACCCCTTTAGGTGTCAGGATGAATCCGAGAAACTCAACCTCGGTGGTATGGAAAACACATTTTTCCAGCTTGGCAAACGGTTTGTGCTGGCGCAGTTTCTCTAGGACGGCCCTGACATGCTTTCTGTGATCAGATTCCAAAGAGGAGTACACAAGAATGTCATCGATATACACGACAACACAGACATCGATGAGTTCCCGAAGGACATCGTTCATGAAGAATTGGAAGGCTGCAGGCGCGTTGCACAACCCGAAAGGCATCACCTGGTATTCGAATAGTCCATATTTTGTACGGAAGGCCGTTTTCCATTCGTCGCCTTCTTTTACTCGTACCAGATGATAAGCCCCCCGGAGATCTAACTTGGTGTATACGCAAGCGTCCTTCACCTGGTCAAGGAGTTCAGGGATCAGAGGCAGAGGGTAACGATTTTTAACAGTTATCTGGTTCAATGCGCGGTAATCGATACAAGTTCCAAGGTCGCCTTCTTTTTTAGGCACGAAGAACAAAGCTGAGGATGCCGGGGACTTTGACGGGCGAATGAAACCATTGCCGAGGTATTGATCTAAATATTGTCTCAAATGCAGATTCTCTGGTTCAGTAAGGGCGTAAATCCTGCTACAAGGGGGTTGTGCACCGGGCACCAGATCGATTTGGCAATCGTACGATCTGTGGAGAGGTAACGTGTTGGCCTGTTCCTTTTGGAAGAGGTCCTGAAAGTCTTGGTACTCTGGAGGTAGTTGCACGGGGACAGAGGTTACTGATGCTAGATTAATCTTTGGATTTTCTGGGTAGCAGGTTTGTGCACAATCCGGGAAGGTTATTCTCTTCGCTCGCCAATCAATTCGAGGATTATGTGTCTCTAACCAAGGGATTCCGAGAATAAGCTGAAACTGTGGAGCCTTGATTACATCAAACACAACTGCCTCCCGATGGCCATCCGGACCTACAAGTGTCACCTCAGCTGTGGAATGTGTTACCGGTCCAGAGGCAATTTCGGTTCCATCTACTGTGGTGATGACATCTTTGTTGGTTTTAGGACGCAGAGGGAGGTTTATCCTAGAGACCAATTCTCGATCCACATAGTTTCCTATAGCCCCGCTATCGATGTATGCTTTTATAGCATGCAACCGTTTAGGCTGTTCCGGATCTACGAGGACCATTGGCACAATGAAATGCGAGGTCTGAGAGTTAGTTTTCAAGCTCGGCAAGCGGACCCCTACGCTTGCCGGGCGTGGTCGTTTCCCGATACAGAGTTTCCATGGATTTTATCAGCTGCTCCTACCACCTTCTTGGGCGGCTTAACCGGGCAATCTCGTAGAAAGTGTCCAGAGGACCCACAATAAAGGCATAATTGCATCTGTCGTCTTCTTTCCCGTTCTTTTTGAGTTAGGGGTCCTTTAACCCCTCCGATTTGCATAGGCTCCGAGCCATCAGCCCCCTTGGGGTTAGCGTGGGTCTTGGCCAACACCCGGGTTTCAAACTTGGACCGATCTGCTTTTCTGTTTTGCAGCCTGTGATCCAATTGGACCACTAAGTCTATATATTCAGTGCATTCTTGGGGCGGATTTACAACTTGTGCCAGGACATCTTTAAGTTCTCTGCGTAGACCTCGATAGAATAACGTGATTCTTTTATCCTCTGGCCAACCAGTTTCCACAATTAGTCTATTGAAGGTTGCAATGTAGGATAGAAGGTCTTGATTGCCCTGTCGCAGAGATAGAAGTTCATCATCCAGAGCCTGTCCCTGGGAGTGTCGAGCAAATAGCCTTTCCATGCTTGTTTGAAATCCTTGAAAATCACGAAGAATCGGGTCATCTTGAGTTACCAGTGGGACTGACCAATCGGCAGCACAGCCGCTGAGATATGACAACACAAAAGCTACCTTGGTCTGATCATTAGGGAAGGCCCCAGGTCTGCATAGGAAGTGCAAACGACACTGATTCATGAATACGGCGAATCGTTTGGGGTCCCCAGCAAAGCGTTCAGGTGGGGCCAGCGGCATGTTTCCAGGTAGATTAATCTGCACCGGGTTACTGGAAACCACAGGAGCGGGGTTCCCCCCGGAACCGGGTAAAGGAGTTTGTCCAGCTTGACCTTGCAAAAGCTGTCTAGCCAGGTCATCAGCTCTATCCTTTATTACAATCACTTCCCTCCTGAGGGCACTAGTCTCTTGACGAGCGGCGTGTACTTCGGCCCGTAATTCCCCCAGTTATTGGGCCAACTGGTCAGTTTCAGAAGTTTCCATAGCGCCTGGGTGGGAATTCGTAGGAAGGCATCGCGTTCTGTAACGCTCACCTGGTTCCCACGGGGGCGCTGGTCTAGTCTGGATTGCTGTGGCCTCTTCTAGCGTGATGCGCAGGACCCGGAACACCGATTGGACAGGACCTCCAAATCGTGCTTGCCTGGCCCGTAGGAATATCCTTCTGCAGATGAGAAAGGGGATTAACAGTCTGCAGAATAGTGTGCTAGCTCCCCCCTTTCCCCCTTCGTTCCTCTCTAACTTCCTCGAAACCCCGGTTTAAGCTCACCTTATGGTTTGGAAGGATGAACTCTCCATCCTGCTTCTGGTGCAGGGGCGCGCGTTCGTCCAGTTACTTCACTGGTTTTCAGAATGGCGCTGGCAAAATCCACTTGACTTTCCTGAGCGATGCGCCATAAGTATGAAAGTTCAAAGTTCAAGTGAGGCCCCCTTTATGTTGTCTTTCTAACCTGTGATCTGTCCTTTATTTCAGGTGCAGAATGAAGGCGATGCGTCGAGGGGTTAAACTGCCGAGGTGAGTAGTGATGAGGGCGATCCCTCTAAATGTCCTTATCATTCCCCAGAAATGTCTCTTGTCCTTTCCCCATAGGGGCCGGGGTACGGTACCTGCCAACGGGGCGGCGCCGACCCGAAATGTGGAAGAAAAGCCGGTAAGTATTATGGCTGTTAATCAGGCTTTCCTTCTGTGTTCCTTCTGCTCACCTTTTGTTTCTTCCTCTCTCCCCTAGGTGCAGAGATGTGGCGTCCGATGCTGACAGCCGCGATGGAGCCGGGAGATGTCTCGAGGACAGGTGAGTGAAGCGTGGCGCTGCAGCGAGCAACGCAATGCTTTTAAATGGAAGTCTTTCTTCAGGGATGCTGGCGAGAAGATTCCGGATGCAGGTAAGAAGTTTGAAATAGTCCTTGGTTTTCACCTTTCTCTTCTCTTCCTTCCTTGCAGGTCTTCCAGGTTCGAGGCGGGCGTGGCTGGAGTCCAGGAGCAGGAGCAGACACGGTGAGCGTTAAGCTGCAGGAAGCAGAACAAAGCGAAGCATGAGCTGCTATCTGGGCGTGGCTTAAATAGCCTCCAAAGAAGTCCCAGGTATGTATCCTTCCCCAACTAGGTATGTATCCTTCCCTGGCCACGCCCGAGTGAAAAAATAGTCCCTATGAAAAAATAGTCCCTTTCAGGTCTCAGGGAGGCCTGAAGGCTGCAGCATGGTCTGCATCAGGTAAGTGCACAAGACACCTCCCTTTATGAGCCTGGCGCCTATGGCGCCAGGACTGATGTCCAACATGAGCCTGGCGCCAAAGGCGCCAGGACTGAGTCCAAAGAGCCCCTATAAGGGGCCGCTGGGCTTTTACCCGAGGGCATGATGCCTGCTTCCGAGGGTGCTGGGCCTGGCCTGGTGCTCCGGGGGTAGGCATCATGACAGCTTTGGAATGGGAAGGAGTTGGATATCACATCTCATGTTATAGGAAGGGTCTCAGGTTTGGTATTAGAAGCATTGAGATATCACATCTCATGCTATAGGAAGGCTCTCAGGTTTGGAATGGGAAGGGGTTGGATATCACATCTCGTGCTATAGGAAGGGTCTCAGGGTTGGAATGGGAAGGAATTGGATGTCATATCTCATGCTACAGGAAGGGTCTCTGGTTTGCAATGGGAAGGAGTTGGATATCACATCTCATGCTATAGGAAGGATCTCAGGTTTGGAATTGGAAGGAGTTGGATATCACATCTCATGTTATAGGAAGAGTCTCAGGTTTGGTATTAGAAGCATTGAGATATCACATCTCATGCTATAGGAAGGGTCTCAGGGTTGGAATGGGAACAAGTTGGATATCACATCTCATGCTACAGGAAGGGTCTCAGGTTTGGATTGGGATGGAGTTGGCTATCACATTTCATGCTATAGGAAGGGTCTCAGGTTTGGTATTGGAAGCATTGAGATATCACATCTCATGTTATAGGAAGGGTCTCAGGCTTGGAATGGGAAGTAGTTGGATATCACATCTCATGCTATAGGAAGGGCTCAGGTTTGGAATGGGAAGGAGTTGGATATCACATCTCATGTTATAGGAAGGGTCTCATGTTTGGTATTAGAAGCAAAGAGATATCACATCTCATGCTATAGGAAGGGTCTCAATATTGGAATGGGAAGGAGTTGGATGTCACATCTCATGCTATAGGAAGGGTCTCAGGTTTGGTATTAGAAGCATTGAGGTATCACATCTCATGCTATAGGAAGGGTCTCAGGATTGGAATGGGAAGGAGTTGGATATCACATCTCATGCTATAGGAAGGGTCTCAGGTTTGGAATGGGAAGGAGTTGGATATCACATCGCATGCTATAGGAAGGGCCCCAGGTTTGGTATTAGAAGCATTGAGATATCACATTTCAGGCTATAGGAAGGGTCTCAAGATTGGAATGGGAAGGAGTTGGATATCACATCTCATGGTACAGGATGTATCTCAGGTTAAGAATAGCAAGAAGTCAGATATCAAATCACATTCTGCAGGTAGGATCTCAGGTTTGTAATGGGAAGGAGTTGGATACCACATCTGATGCTATGGGAAGGGCCTCAGGTTTGGTATTTGAAGCATTGAGATATCACATATCATGCTATAGGAAGGGTCTCAGGTTTGGAATGGGAAGTAGTTGGATATCACATCTCATGCTATGGGAAGGGCCTCAGGTTTGGTATTAGAAGCATTGAGATATCACATCTCATGCTAGAGGAAGGGTCTCAGGATTTGAATGGGAAGCAGTTGGATATCATATCTCATGCTATAGGAAAGGTCTCAGGTTTGGAATGGGAAGGAGTTCGAAATCACATCTCATGCTATAGAAAGGGTCTCATGTTTGGAATGGGAAGAAGTTGGATATCACATCTCATGTTATAGGAGGGGTCTCAGGTTTGGTATTAGAAGCATTCAGATATCACATCTCATGCTATAGGAAGGGTCTCAGGATTGGAATGGGAAGGAGTTGGATATCACATCTCATGCCATAGGAAGGGGCTCGGGTTCGGTATTAGGACCATTGAGATATCACATCTCATGCTATAGGAAGGGTCTCAGGTTTGGAATGGAAAGGAGTTGGATATCATATCTCATGCTACAGGAAGAGTCTCTGGTTTGGAATGGGAAGGAGTTGGATATCACATCTCATGCTATAGGAAGGGTCTCAGGTTTAGAATGGGAAGGAGTTGGATATCACATCTCATGTTATAGAAAGGGTATCCGGTTTGGTATTAGAAGAATTGAGATATCATATCTCATGCTACAGGTAGGATCTCAGGTTTGTAAAAGGAAAGAGTTGGATACCACATCTGATACTATAGGAAGGGTCTTAGGATTGGAAATGGAATGAGTTGTTTATCAGATCCCATGCTATGGGAAGGGTCTCAGGATGGGAATGGGAAGGAGTTGGATATCACATCTCATGCTATAGGAAGGGTCTCAGGATTTGAATGGGAAGGAGTTGAATATCACATCTCATGCTAAGGGAAGGGCCTCAGGTTTGGTATTAAAAGCACTGAGATATCACATCTCATGCTATAGGAAGGGATTCAGGATCGGAATGGGAAGGAGTTGGATATCACATCTCATGCTATAAGAAGGGTCTCAGGTTTGGAATGGGAAGGAGTTGGATATCACATCTCATGCTATAGGAAGGGTCTCAGGTTTGGAATGGGAAGGAGTTGGATATCACATCTCATGTTATAGGAAGGGTCTCAGGCTTGGTATTAGAAGCATTGAGAGATCACATCTCATGCTATAGGAAGGGTCTCCGAATTGGAATGGGAAGGAGTTGGATATCACATCTCATGCTATAGGAAGAGTCTCGGGTTTGGTATTAGAAGCATTGAGATATCAAATCTCATGCTACTGGTAGGATCTCAGGTTTGTAATGGGAAGGAGTTGGATATCACATCTGATGCTATAGGAAGGGTCTCAGGGTTGGAATGGGAAGGAGTTGAATATCACATCTCATGCTATAGGAAGGGTCTCAGGTTTGGAATGGGAAAGAGTTGAATATCACATCTCATGCTATGGGAAGAGACTCAGGATCGGAATGGGAAGGAGTTGGATATCACATCTCATGCAATAGGAAGGGTCTCAGGTTTGGAATGGGAAGGAGTTGGATATCACATCTCATGTTAAAGGAAGGGTCTCAGGTTTGGTATTAGAAGCATTGAGCTATCACATCTCATGCTATAGGAAGGGTCTCAGTATTGGAATGGGAAGGAGTTGGATATCACATCTCATGCTGTAGGAAGGGTCTCATGTTTGGAATGGGAAGGAGTTGGATATCACATCTCATGCTATAGGAAGGGTCTCAGGTTTGGAATGGGAAGGAGTTGGATATCACATCTCATGTTATAGGAAGGGTCTCATGTTTGGTATTAGAAGCATTGAGATATCACATCTCATGCTATAGGAAGGGTCTCAGGATTGGAATGGGAAGGAGTTGGATATCACATCTCATGCTATAGGAAGGGTCTCAGGTTTGGAATGGGAAGGAGTTGGATATCACATCTCATGTTATAGGAAGGGTCTCATGTTTGGTATTAGAAGCATTGAGATATCACATCTCATGCTATAGGAAGGGTCTCGGGTTTGTAATGGGAAGGAATTGGATATCACATCTTATGCTATTGGAAGGGTCTCAGGTTTGGAATGGGAAGGGGTTGGATATCACATCTCCTGCTATAGGAAGGGTCTCAGGGTTGGAATGGGAAGGAATTGGATATCATATCTCATGCTACAGGAAGGGACTCTGGTTTGCAATGGGAAGGAGTTGGATATCACATCTCATGCTATAGGAAGGATCTCAGGTTTGAATTGGAAGGAGTTGTATATCACATCTCATGTTATAGGAAGGGTCTCAGGTTTAGTATTAGAAGCATTGAAATATCACATCTCATGCTATAGGAAGGGTCTCAGGATTAGAATGGGAAGGAGTTGGATATCACATCTCATGCTATAGGAAGAGTCTCATGTTTGAAATGGGAAGGAGTTGGATATCACATCTCATGCTATAGGAAGGGTCTCAGGTTTGGTATTAGATGCATTGAGATATCACATCTCATGCTATAGCAAGGGTCTCAGGGTTGGAATGGGAACGAGTTGGATATCACATCTCATGCTACAGGAAGGGTCTCAGGTTTGGAATGGGATGGAATCGGCTATCACATTTCATGCTATAGGAAGGGTCTCAGGTTTAGTATTAGAAGCATTGAGATATCACATCTCATGTTATAGGAAGGGTCTCAGGCTTGGAATGGGAAGGAGTTGGATATCACATCTTATGCTATAGGAAGGGTCTCAGGTTTGGAATGAGAAGGAGTTGGATATCACATCTCATGCTATACGAAGGGTCTCAGGTTTGGAATGGGAAGGAGTTGGATATCACATCTCATGTTATAGGAAGGGTCTCATGTTTGGTATTAGAAGCATTGAGATATCACATCTCATGCTATAAGAAGGGTCTCAGGATTGGAATGGGAAGGAGTTGGATGTCACATCTCATGCTATAGGAAGGGTCTCAGGTTTGGTATTAGAAGCATTGAGATATCACATCTGATGCAATAGGAAGGGTCTCAGGATTGGAATGGGAAGGAGTTGGATATCACATCTCATGCTATACGAAGGGTCTCAGGTTTGGAATGGCAAGGAGTTAGATATCACATCTCATGCTACAGGAAGGGTCTCTGGTTTGGTATTAGAAGCATTGAGATATCACATCTCATGCTATATGAAGGGTCTCAGGTTTGGAATGGGAAGGGGTTGGATATCACATCTCATGATATATAGCACTGTAGGAAGGGTCTCAGGTTTGATATTAGAAGGATTGAGATATCACATCTCATGCTATAGGAAGGGTCTCAGGATTGGAATGTGAAGGAGTTGGATATCGCATCTCATGCTATAAGAAGGGTCTCAGGTTTGGAATTGGAAGGAGTTGGATATCACATCTCATGCTATAAGAAGGGTCTCAGGTTTTGAATGGGAAGGAGTTGGTTATCACATCTCATGCTATAGGAAGGGTCTCAGGGTTGGAATGGGAAGGAGTTGGATATCGCATCTCATGCAATAGGAAGGGTCTCAGGTTTGGAATGGGAAGGAGTTGGATATCACATCTCATGTTAAAGGAAGGGTCTCAGGGTTGGAATGGGAATGAGTTGAATATCACATCTCATGCTATAGGAAGGGTCTCAGGTTTGGAATGGGAAAGAGATGAATATCACATCTCATGCTATAGGAAGAGACTGGGATCGGAATGGGAAGGAGTTGGATATCACATCTCATGCAATAGGAAGGGTCTCAGGTTTGGAATGGGAAGGAGTTGGATATCACATCTCATGTTAAAGGAAGGGTCTCAGGTTTGGTATTAGAAGAATTGAGATATCAATTCTCATGCTAGAGGAAGGGTCTCAGGATTGGAATGGGAAGGAGTTGGATATCACATCTCATGCTGTAGGAAGGGTCTCATGTTTGGAATGGGAAGGAGTTGGATATCACATCTCATGCTATATGAAGGGTCTCAGGTTTGGAATGGGAAGGAGTTGGATACCACATCTCATGCTATAGGAAGGGTCTCAGGTTTGGAATGGTAAGGAGTTGGCTATCACATTTCATGCTATAGGAAGGGTCTCAGGTTTGGTATTAGAAGCATTGAGATATCACATCTCATGTTATAGGAAGGGTCTCAGGCTTGGAATGGGAAGGAGTTGGATATCACATCTCATTTTATAGGAAGAGTCTCGGGTTTGGTATTAGAAGCATTGAGATATCAAATCTCATTCTACTGGTAGGATCTCAGGTTTGTAATGGGAAGGAGTTGGATACCACATCTGATGCTATAGGATGGGTCTCAGGGTTGGAATGGGAAGGAGTTGAATATCACATCTCATGCTATAGGAAGGGTCTCAGGTTTGGAATGGGAAAGAGTTGAATATCACATCTCATGCTATAGGAAGAGACTCAGGATCGGAATGGGAAGGAGTTGGATATCACATCTCATGCAATAGGAAGGGTCTCAGGTTTGGAATGGGAAGGAGTTGGATATCACATCTCATGTTAAAGGAAGGGTCTCAGGTTTGGTATTAGAAGCATTGAGGTATCACATCTCATGCTATAGGAAGGGTCTCAGGATTGGAATTGTTAGGAAAGATTTCGTAATTGTGGGTAATTTTCCTTCCATGTGGCAACCCCTAAACTTTTTGCTGTTGTTTTTCACCTTGATCTAGACTTTGCCAGAGAAGTTCAGCCTTCTGCCGCACTCCTCTGGGCTTTCGCTCCATTCTTACGGGGAAACTGACATGCCCTTAAGACAGTCAGTACCGGGAAACGCTGTTTTCCGTAGTTTCTTTTATCATGTTGCGGCTTTCGTGCAACATGACACAAGAGGGCACTGTAAGCTAAGTTACTGCTCTCTTGGGTCTCTAGCCTTCTACAGGCCCTAGATACTCTTTTTGGATTGTAACTGATCGGTGCAAGTGAATCACGGACGGGAATGGTGGCAGCGATCGTTTCTTGTGTTTTGAGCTCCTTTTGGCGTTTTAAGCGTGTTTCTCGCGCTTAGCCCAAAATGGTGGCTTGGCTCCCAAAATGGCCAGACCACAAGGCTCCTTTGTCCTGTCCGCTGACCTTCTTGCTCCCTTCACCTTCCCCAGGTCGAGCCGACCCGGGGCCTTCCTTATTTGGGCATGTACTTTCCCGCGAAACACGGATGCTTTCGCTGGCTTCTACAGGCCTTGTGTGTGCCTCAAGGATGTGGGCTGGGATGTCTGGTCCCAATACACATCCTGGGTGCCAGAGAGTCTAGGGTGGTGTGAATGCCTGGGACCACCGTGGTCCGTGATAGGTCCACGTTTGGTGTGAGTGTTGATGAGCGGATCTCCCATTGGGTCCCCTCGGTTTTGGCGCGAAGGGAACCGTGGATAAGAGGGGGCTGGAAACACCACTACCATGTCGATCTCCTGAGTTCTCACGAACGAAGGAATACAGGAGCCAAGCATCCTGCAACCACGAGGCTGAACCGAGGAATCGCTGGTGACCCGCTGAAGGACTGCTCCTCTGCACTGCTGTCACCTTGTGAAACCCTTTTTACCTCTGATCGAACCAGAAGGCCTTTACTGGTACTTCGACCCTTGGAATAGCGGGAACAGCTATTCTCGGCATCTTCACCATCTCCTGCTCGTAAGCCTTCGGAAGTGTCTCTGGGCCATCCAGCAGACTGACCAGCCTACACAGGAGTCTTGCTCTGTAACCGCCGCCAGGTTGTGTAGTATTTCTAGTCCTTGTCACTCTCACACGATTCGTACACTTGGCGTTCCCAGGTCTGAAGTGAGTAGTGTACATTTGACTGAGATACACACGGCCGCTCCGTTGCCCTGCTGTGGTAACAAACTGTGCGGGTTCACTTCGTTTGGGACATCTTTAACTCAACTCTGCTGCTGCAGAATCTACACGACGACGAGACGTCCCCTGCTCTCCAGAACCTGCCAGCGACTGAAACTGACGCGGAGAAGCCTGGGTCTGCTTGCATCGGGGACCGGTGAGTAGCATAGCTAGGAACTGGTCGCCCTCCTGCAGGAGCCCATAGCTTTTCCCCGCTGTGTCAAAACAGCACGCCTTTCCGTACTCGCGCTCTGCTTCTGCCCACAGTGGAGGCTGCGCTTGAGTCGCGGAACTCTGTTCTTCTTCATTTCTGCACTAAACTGAACTGCCTGATTCCCTCGAAGAGACTCCCCTTTTTGCCCGTTGGCACCAGCGTGTGCAGGTACTTTTGAGCACAAGGCTCCACTTTTCGTAGGGCTCGGACTTCCTTTTAGTTAGGTGCCTCTGAAGGCAGACTGGGTCTAAGCATTATTTCGCACTGCCTGTTTTCCTTCCCATTTAGGTGGACTACACATTTCGTGCATCTAACGCTTGAGACTTGTTTGTATTTGTATATATATTGTATTGGTATGGTATGTGTTGGTTTACTAGAGTTGTATTGTGATTTCTCGCTACGGTCATTGTTTTAAAGGCTTTGGAATAAATGTGTATATATTTTTAATATAACACCTGCTTGGAGTAGTTTGTAAGTGTCCTTGCTTTGTGTGCTCATTGCGGGCTTTCAGTCACCCTCACCCCTCTTGAGACCTAGTCTTGACCGCCGCGATCGCTACCCTGATAGGTCTGGCTTGTCCAGAGGTTACCCTGTTCCAAGTAATTAGGTTGGCCTTCTGAACTTCTGCGCCACCAGGACAGAGTTCAGAAATCCGTCTTAACAGGAATGGGAAGGAGTTGGATATCACATCTCATGCTGTAGGAAGGGTCTCATGTTTGGAATGGGAAGGGGTTGGATATCACATCTCATGCTATAAGAAGGGTCTCAGGTTTGGAATGGGAAGGAGTTGGATATCACATCTCATGCTATAGGAAGGGTCTCAGGTTTGGAATGGGAAGGAGTTGGATATCACATCTCATGTTATAGGAAGGGTCTCAGGTTTGGTATTAGAAGCATTGAGATATCACATCTCATGCTATAGGAAGGGTCTCAGGTTTGGAATGGGAAGGAATTGGATATCACATCGTATGCTTTAGGAAGGGTCTCAGGTTTGGAATGGGAAGGGGTTGGATACCACATCTCGTGCTATAGGAAGGGTCTCAGGGTTGGAATGGGAAGGAATTGGTTATCATATCTCATGCTACAAGAAGGGTCTCTGGTTTGCAATGGGAAGGAGTTGGATATCACATCTCATGCTATAGGAAGGATCTCAGGTTTGAATTGGAAGGAGTTGGATATCACATCTTATGTTATAGGAAGGGTCTCAGGTTTGGTATTAGAAGCATTGAGATATCACATCTCATGCTATAGGAAGGGTCTCAGGATTAGAATGGGAAGGAGTTGGATATCACATCTCATGCTATAGGAAGAGTCTCATGTTTGGAATGGGAAGGAGTTGGTTATCACATCTCATGCTATAGGAAGGGTCTCAGGTTTGGTATTAGATGCATTGAGATATCACATCTCATGCTATAGCAAGGGTCTCAGGGTTGGAATGGGAACGAGTTGGATATCACATCTCATTCTACAGGAAGGGTCTCAGGTTTGGAATGGGATGGAGTTGGCTATCACATTTCATGCTATAGGAAGGGTCTCAGGTTTGGTATTAGAAGCATTGCAATATCAAATCTCGTGTTATAGGAAGGGTCTCAGGCTTGGAATGGGAAGGAGTTGGATATCACATCTCATGCTTTAGGAAGGGTCTCAGGTTTGGAATGAGAAGGAGTTGGATATCACATCTCATGCTATAGGAAGGGTCTCAGGTTTGGAATGGGAAGGAGTTGGATATCACATCTCATGTTATAGGAAGGGTCTCATGTTTGGTATTAGAAGCATTGAGATATCACATCTCATGCTATAGGAAGGGTCTCAGGATTGGAATGGGAAGGAGTTGGATATCACATCTCATGCTATAGGAAGGGTCTCAGGTTTGGAATGGGAAGGAGTTGGATATCACATCTCATGTTATAGGAAGGGTCTCATGTTTGGTATTAGAAGCATTGAGATATCACATCTCATGCTATAGGAAGGGTCTCAGGGTTGGAATGGGAAGGAGTTGGATATCATATTTCATGCTACAGGAAGGGTCTCTGGTTTGCAATGGGAAGAAGTTGGATATCACATCTCATGCTATAGGAAGGATCTCAGGTTTGGAATTGGAAGGAGTTGGATATCACATCTCATGCTATAGGAAGGTTCTCAGGATTGGAATGGGAAGGAGTTGGATATCACATCTCATGCTATAGGAAGAGTCTCATGTTTGGAATGGGAAGGAGTTGGATATCACATCTCATGCTATAGGAAGGGTCTCAGGTTTGGAATGGGATGGAGTTGGCTATCACATTTCATGCTATAGGAAGGGTCTCAGGTTTGGTATTAGAAGCATTGAGATATCACATCTCATGTTATAGGAAGGGTCTCAGGCTTGGAATGGGAAGGAGTTGGATATCACATCTCATTTTATAGGAAGAGTCTCGGGTTTGGTATTAGAAGCATTGAGATATCAAATCTCATGCTACTGGTAGGATCTCAGGTTTGTAATGGGAAGGAGTTGGATACCACATCTGATGCTATAGGAAGGGTCTCAAGGTTAGAATGGGAAGGAGTTGAATATCACATTTCATGCTATAGGAAGGGTCTCAGGTTTGGAATGGGAAAGAGTTGAATATCACATCTCATGCTATAGGAAGAGACTCAGGATCGGAATGGGAAGGAGTTGGATATCTCATCTCATGCAATAGGAAGGGTCTCAGGTTTGGAATGGGAAGGAGTTGGATATCACATCTCATGCTATAAGAAGAGTCTCATGTTTGGAATGGGAAGGAGTTGGATACCACATCTCATGCTATAGGAAGGGTCTCAGGTTTGGTATTAGATGCATTGAGATATCACATCTCATGCTATAGCAAGGGTCTCAGGGTTGGAATGGGAACGAGTTGGATATCACATCTCATGCTACAGGAAGGGTCTCAGGTTTGGAATGGGATGGAGTTGGCTATCACATTTCATGCTATAGGAAGGGTCTCAGGTTTGGTATTAGAAGCATTGAGATATCACATCTCATGTTATAGGAAGGGTCTCAGGCTTGGAATGGGAAGGAGTTGGATATCACATCTCATGCTATAGGAAGGGTCTCGGGTTTGGAATGAGAAGGAGTTGGATATCACATCTCATGCTAGAAGGAAGGGTCTCAGGTTTGGAATGGGAAGGAGTTGGATATAACATCTCATGTTATAGGAAGGGTCTCGTGTTTGGTATTAGAAGCATTGAGATATCACATCTCATGCTATAGGAAGGGTCTCAGGATTGGAATGGGAAGGGGTTGGATATCACATCTCATGCTATAGGAAGGGTTTCACGTTTGGAATGGGAAGGAGTTGGATATCACATCTCGTGTTATAGGAAAGGTCTCGTGTTTGGTATTAGAAGCATTGAGATATCACATCTCATGTTATAGGAAGGGTCTCAGGCTTGGAATGGGAAGGAGTTGGATATCACATCTCATTTTATAGGAAGAGTCTCGGGTTTGGTATTAGAAGCATTGAGATATCAAATCTCATGCTACTGGTAGGATCTCAGGTTTGTAATGGGAAGGAGTTGGATACCACATCTGATGCTATAGGAAGGGTCTCAAGGTTAGAATGGGAAGGAGTTGAATATCACATTTCATGCTATAGGAAGGGTCTCAGGTTTGGAATGGGAAAGAGTTGAATATCACATCTCATGCTATAGGAAGAGACTCAGGATCGGAATGGGAAGGAGTTGGATATCTCATCTCATGCAATAGGAAGGGTCTCAGGTTTGGAATGGGAAGGAGTTGGATATCACATCTCATGCTATAAGAAGAGTCTCATGTTTGGAATGGGAAGGAGTTGGATACCACATCTCATGCTATAGGAAGGGTCTCAGGTTTGGTATTAGATGCATTGAGATATCACATCTCATGCTATAGCAAGGGTCTCAGGGTTGGAATGGGAACGAGTTGGATATCACATCTCATGCTACAGGAAGGGTCTCAGGTTTGGAATGGGATGGAGTTGGCTATCACATTTCATGCTATAGGAAGGGTCTCAGGTTTGGTATTAGAAGCATTGAGATATCACATCTCATGTTATAGGAAGGGTCTCAGGCTTGGAATGGGAAGGAGTTGGATATCACATCTCATGCTATAGGAAGGGTCTCGGGTTTGGAATGAGAAGGAGTTGGATATCACATCTCATGCTAGAAGGAAGGGTCTCAGGTTTGGAATGGGAAGGAGTTGGATATAACATCTCATGTTATAGGAAGGGTCTCGTGTTTGGTATTAGAAGCATTGAGATATCACATCTCATGCTATAGGAAGGGTCTCAGGATTGGAATGGGAAGGGGTTGGATATCACATCTCATGCTATAGGAAGGGTTTCACGTTTGGAATGGGAAGGAGTTGGATATCACATCTCGTGTTATAGGAAAGGTCTCGTGTTTGGTATTAGAAGCATTGAGATATCACATCTCATGCTATAGGAAGGGTCTCAGGGTTGGAATGGGAAGGAGTTGGATATCATATTTCATGCTACAGGAAGGGTCTCTGGTTTGCAATGGGAAGAAGTTGGATATCACATCTCATGCTATAGGAAGGATCTCAGGTTTGGAATTGGAAGGAGTTGGATATCACATCTCATGCTATAGGAAGGTTCTCAGGATTGGAATGGGAAGGAGTTGGATATCACATCTCATGCTATAGGAAGAGTCTCATGTTTGGAATGGGAAGGAGTTGGATATCACATCTCATGCTATAGGAAGGGTCTCAGGTTTGGAATGGGATGGAGTTGGCTATCACATTTCATGCTATAGGAAGGGTCTCAGGTTTGGTATTAGAAGCATTGAGATATCACATCTCATGTTATAGGAAGGGTCTCAGGCTTGGAATGGGAAGGAGTTGGATATCACATCTCATTTTATAGGAAGAGTCTCGGGTTTGGTATTAGAAGCATTGAGATATCAAATCTCATGCTACTGGTAGGATCTCAGATTTGTAATGGGAAGGAGTTGGATACCACATCTGATGCTATAGGAAGGGTCTCAAGGTTAGAATGGGAAGGAGTTGAATATCACATTTCATGCTATAGGAAGGGTCTCAGGTTTGGAATGGGAAAGAGTTGAATATCACATCTCATGCTATAGGAAGAGACTCAGGATCGGAATGGGAAGGAGTTGGATATCTCATCTCATGCAATAGGAAGGGTATCAGGTTTGGAATGGGAAGGAGTTGGATATCACATCTCATGCTATAAGAAGAGTCTCATGTTTGGAATGGGAAGGAGTTGGATACCACATCTCATGCTATAGGAAGGGTCTCAGGTTTGGTATTAGATGCATTGAGATATCACATCTCATGCTATAGCAAGGGTCTCAGGGTTGGAATGGGAACGAGTTGGATATCACATCTCATGCTACAGGAAGGGTCTCAGGTTTGGAATGGGATGGAGTTGGCTATCACATTTCATGCTATAGGAAGGGTCTCAGGTTTGGTATTAGAAGCATTGAGATATCACATCTCATGTTATAGGAAGGGTCTCAGGCTTGGAATGGGAAGGAGTTGGATATCACATCTCATGCTATAGGAAGGGTCTCAGGTTTGGAATGGGAAGGAGTTGGATATAACATCTCATGTTATAGGAAGGGTCTCGTGTTTGGTATTAGAAGCATTGAGATATCACATCTCATGCTATAGGAAGGGTCTCAGGATTGGAATGGGAAGGAGTTGGATATCACATCTCATGCTATAGGAAGGGTTTCACGTTTGGAATGGGAAGGAGTTGGATATCACATCTCGTGTTATAGGAAAGGTCTCGTGTTTGGTATTAGAAGCATTGAGATATCACATCTCATGCTATAGGAAGGGTCTCAGGGCTGGAATGGGAAGGAGTTGGATATCATATTTCATGCTACAGGAAGGGTCTCTGGTTTGCAATGGGAAGAAGTTGGATATCACATCTCATGCTATAGGAAGGATCTCAGGTTTGGAATTGGAAGGAGTTGGATATCACATCTCATGCTATAGGAACGGTCTCAGGTTTGGAATTAGAAGCATTGAGATATCACATCTCATGCTATAGGAAGGGTCTCAGGATTGGAATGGGAAGGAGTTGGATATCACATCTCATGCTATAGGAAGAGTCTCATGTTTGGAATGGGAAGGAGTTGGATATCACATCTCATGCTATAGGAAGGGTCTCAGGTTTGGAATGGGATGGAGTTGGCTATCACATTTCGTGCTATAGGAAGGGTCTCAGGTTTGGTATTAGAAGCATTGAGATATCACATCTCATGTTATAGGAAGGGTCTCAGGGTTGGAATGAGAAGGAGTTGAATATCACATCTCATGCTATAGGAAGGGTCTCAGGTTTGGAATGGGAAAGAGTTGAATATCACATCTCATGCTATAGGAAGAGACTCAGGATCGGAATGGGAAGGAGTTGGAGATCACATCACATGCAATAGGAAGGGTCTCAGGTTTGGAATTAGAAGCATTGAGGTATCACATCTGATGCTAAAGGAAGGGTCTCAGGATTGGAATGGGAAGGAGTTGGATATCACATTTCATGCTGTAGGAAGGGTCTCTTGTTTGGAATGGGAAGGAGTTGGATATCACATCTCATGCTATAAGAAGGGTCTCAGGTTTGGAATGGGAAGGAGTTGGATATCACATCTCATGCTATAGGAAGGGTCTCAGGTTTGGAATGGGAAGGAGTTGGATATCACATCTCATGTTATAGGAAGGGTCTCAGGTTTGGTATTAGAAGCATTGAGATATCACATCTCATGCTATAGGAAGGGTCTCGGGTTTGGAATGGGAAGGAATTGGATATCACATCTTATGCTATAGGAAGGGTCTCAGGTTTGGAATGGGAAGGGGTTGGATATCACATCTCGTGCTATAGGAAGGGTCTCAGGGTTGGAATGGGAAGGAATTGGATATCATATCTCATGCTACAGGAAGGGTCTCTGGTTTGCAATGGGAAGGAGTTGGATATCACATCTCATGCTATAGGAAGGATCTCAGGTTTGAATTGGAAGGAGTTGGATATCACATCTCATGTTATAGGAAGGGTCTCAGGTTTGGTATTAGAAGCATTGAGATATCACATCTCATGCTATAGGAAGGGTCTCAGGATTAGAATGGGAAGGAGTTGGATATCACATCTCATGCTATAGGAAGAGTCTCATGTTTGAAATGGGAAGGAGTTGGATATCACATCTCATGCTATAGGAAGGGTCTCAGGTTTGGTATTAGATGCATTGAGATATCACATCTCATGGTATAGGAAGGGTCTCAGGGTTGGAATGGGAACGAGTTGGATATCACATCTCAAGCTACAGGAAGGGTCTCAGGTTTGGAATGGGATGGAGTTGGCTATCACATTTCATGCTATAGGAAGGGTCTCAGGTGTGGTATTAGAAGCATTGATATATCACATCTCATGTTATACGAAGAGTCTCAGGCTTGGAATGGGAAGGAGTTGGATATCACATCTCATGCTATAGGAAGGGTCTCAGGTTTGGAATGGGAAGGAGTTGGATATCACATCTCGTGCTATAGGAAGGGTCTCAGGGTTGGAATGGGAAGGAGTTGGATATCATATCTCATGCTACAGGAAGGATCTCAGGTTTGTAATGGGAAAGAGTTGGTTTCCACATCTGATGCTATAGGTAGGGTCTTAGGATTGGAAATGGAATGAGTTGTTTATCAGATCTCATGCTATGGGAAGGGTCTCAGGATGGGAATGGGAAGGAGTTGGATATCATATCTCATGATATAGGAAGGGTCTCAGGATTGGAATGGGAAGGAGTTGAATATCACATCTCATGCTATGGGAAGGGCCTCAGGTTTGGTATTAAAAACATTGAGATATCACATCTCATGCTATAGGAAGGGATTCAGGATCGGAATGGGAAGGAGTTGGATATCACATCTCATGCTATGGTAAGGGTCTCAGGTTTGGAATGGGAAGGAGTTGGATATCACATCTCATGGTATAGGAAGGGTCTCAGGTTTGGTATTAGAAGCATTGAGATATCACATCTCATGCTATAAGAAGGGTCTCAGGTTTGGAATGGGAAGGAGTTGGATATCACATCTCATGCTATGGTAAGGGTCTCAGGTTTGGAATGGGAAGGAGTTGGATATCACATCTCATGGTATAGGAAGGGTCTCAGGTTTGGTATTAGAAGCATTGAGATATCACATCTCATGCTATAGGAAGGGTCTCAGGTTTGAAGGGAAGGAGTTGGATATCACATCTCGTGCTATAGGAAGGGTCTCAGGGTTGGAATGGGAAGGAGTTGGATATCATATCTCATGCTACAGGAAGGGTCTCTGGTTTGCAATGGGAAGGAGTTGGATATCACATCTCATGCTATAGGAAGGATCTCAGGTTTGGAATTGGAAGGAGTTGGATATCACATCTCATGTTATAGGAAAGGTCTCAGGTTTGGTATTAGAAGCATTGAGATATCACATCTCATCCTATAGGAAGGGTCTCAGGTTTGGAATGGGAAGGAGTTGGATATCACATCTCACGGTATAGGAAGGGTCTCAGGTTTGGTATTAGAAGCATTGAGATATCACATCTCATGCTATAGGAAGGGTCTCAGGTTTTGAATGGGAAGGAGTTGGATATCACATCTCGTGCTATAGGAAGGGTCTCAGGGGTGGAATGGGAAGGAGTTGGATGTCACATCTCATGCTACAGGAAGGGTCTCTGGTTTGGAATGGGAAGGAGTTGGATATCACATCTCATGCTATAGGAAGGGTCACAGGTTTGGAATGGGAAGGGGTTGGATATCACATCTCATTTTATAGGAAGAGTCTCGGGTTTGGTAATAGAAGCATTGAGATATCAAATCTCATGCTACAGGTAGGATCTCAGGTTTGTAATGGGAAGGAGTTGGATACCACATCTGATGCTATAGGAAGGGTCTCAGGGTTGGAATGGGAAGGAGCTGAATATCACATCTAATGCTATAGGAAGGGTCTCAGGTTTGGAATGGGAAAGAGTTGAATATCACATCTCATGCTATAGGAAGGGTCTCGGGTTTGGTATTAGAAGCATTGAAAAATCACATCTCTTTCTATAGGAAGAGACTCAGGATCGGAATGGGAAGGAGCTGGATATCACATCTCATGCTATAGGCAGGGTCTCATGTTTGGAATGGGAAGGAGTTGGATATCACATCTCATGCTATAGGAAGAGACTCAGGATCGGAATGGGAAGGAGTTGGATATCACATCTCATGCTATAGGAAGGGTCTCAGGTTTGGAATGGGAAGGAGTTGGATATCACATCTCATGTTATAGGAAGGGTCTCAGGTTTGGTATTAGAAGCATTGAGATATCACATTTCATGCTATAGGATGGATCTCAGGTTTGGAATGGGAAGGAATTGGATATCACATCTCATGCCATAGGAAGGGTTCCGGTTTGGAATGGGAAGGGGTTGGATATCACATCTCGTGCTATAGGAAGGGTCTCAGGGTTGGAATGGGAAGGAGTTGGATATCACATCTCATGCTATAGGAAGGATCTCAGGTTTGGAAAAGGAAGGAGTTGGATATCACATCTCATGTTATAGGAAGACTCTCAGGTTTGGTATTAGAAGCATTGAGATATCACATCTCATGCTATAGGATGGGTCTCAGAATTGGAATGGGAAGGGATTGGATATTACATCGCATGCTATAGGAAGAGTCTCATGTTTGGAATGGGAAGGAGTTGGATATCACATCTCATGCTATAGGAAGGGTCTCAGGTTTGGTATTAGATGCATTGAGATATCACATCTCAAGCTATAGGAAGGATCTTAGGGTTGGAATGGAAAGGAGTTGGATATCACATCTCATGCTACAGGAAGGGTCTCTGGTTTGGAACGGGAAGGAATTGGATATCACATCTCATGCTATGGGAAGGGTCGCAGGTTTGGAATGGGAAGGAGTTGGATATCACATCTCATTTTATAGGAAGAGTCTCGGGTTTGGTATTAGAAGCATTGAGATATCAAATCTCATGCTACGGGTAGGATCTCAGGTTTGTAATGGGAAGGAGTTGGATACCACATCTGATGCTATAGGAAGGGTCTCAGGGTTGGAATGGGAAGGTGTGGAATATCACATTTCATGCTATAGGAAGGGACTCTGGTTTGGAATGGGAAAGAGTTGTATATCACATCTCACGCTATAGGAAGGGTCTCAGGTTTGGTATTAGAAGCATTGAAAAATCACATCTCATGCTATAGGAAGAGACTCAGGATCGGAATGGGAAGGAGTTGGATATCACATCTCATGCTATAGGAAGAGTCTCAGGTTTGGAATTGGAAGGAGTTGGATATCACATCTCATGTTATAGGAAGGGTCTCAGGTTTGGTATTAGAAGCATTGAGATATCACATCTCATGCTATAGGAAGAGACTCAGGATCGGAATGGGAAGGAGTTGGATATCACATCTCATGCTATAGGAAGGGTCTCAGGTTTGGAATGGGAAAGATTTGGATATCACATCTCTTGCTATAGGAAGGGTCTCAGGTTTGGTATTAGAAGCATTGAGATATCACATCTCATGCTATAGGAAGGGTCTCAGGATTGGAATGGGAAGGGTTGGATATCACATCTCATGGTATAGGAAGGGTCTCAGGATTGGATTGGGAAGGAGGTGGATATCACATCTCATGGTACAGGATGTATCTCAGGTTAGGAATAGCAAGGAGTCAGATATCAAATCGCATGCTACAGGTAGGATCTCAGATTTATAATGGGAAGGAATTGGATACCACATCTGATGCTATGGGAAGGGCCTCAGGTTTGGTTTTAGAAGCATTGAGATATCACATCTCATGCTATAGGAAGGGTCTCAGGTTTGGAATGGGAAGTAGTTGGATATCACATCTCATGTTATAGGAAGGGTCTCAGGTTTGGAATCAAAGGAGTTGGATATCACATCTCATGCTATAGGAAGGGTCTCAGGGTTGGAATGGAAAGGAGTTGTATATCATATCTCATGCTACAGGAAGGGTCTCTGGTTTGGAATGGGAAGGAGTTGGATATCACATCTCATGCCATAGGAAAGGTCTCAGGTTTGGAATGGGAAGGAGTTGGATATCACATCTCATGCCATAGGAAAGGTCTCAGGTTTGGAATGGGAAGGAGTTGGATATCACATCTCATGTTATAGAAAGGGTATCCGGTTTGGTATTAGAAGCATTGAGATATCAAATCTCATGCTACAGGAAGGATCTCAGGTTTGTAATGGGAAAGAGTTGGATACCACATCTGATACTATAGGAAGGGTCTTCGGATTCGAAATGGAATTAGTTGTTCATCAGATCTCATGCTAAGGGAAGGGTCTCAGGATGGGAATGGGAAGGAGCTGGATATCACATCTCATGCTATAGGAAGGGTCTCATGATTTGAATGGGAAGGAGTTTAATATCACATCTCATGCTATGGGAAGGCCCTCAGGTTTGGTATTAGAAGCATTGAGATATCACATCTCATGCTATAGAAAAGGATTCAGGATCGGAATGGGAAGGAGTTGGATATCACATCTCATGCTATAAGAAGGGTCTCAGGTTTGGAATGGGAAGGAGTTGGATATCACATCTCATGCTATAGGAAGGGTCTCAGGTTTGGAATGGGAAGGAGTTGGATATAACATCTAATGGTATAGGAAGGGACTCAGGTTTGGTATTAGAAGCTTTGAGATATCAAATCTCATGCTACAGGAAGGGTCTAATTTTTGGAATGGGAAGGAATTGGGTATCACATCGCATGCTATAGGAAGGGTCTCAGGTTTGGAATGGGAAGGGGTTGGATATCACATCTCATGTTATAGGAAGGGTCTCAGGTTTGGTATTAGACGCATTGAGATATCACATCTCATGCTATAGGAAGGGTGTCAGGATTGGAATGGGAAGGAGTTGGATATCACATCTCGTGCTATAGGAAGAGTCTCATGTTTGGAATGGGAAGGAGTTGGATATCACATCTCATGCTATAGGTAGGGTCTCAGGTTTGGTATTAGATGCATTGAGATATCACATCTCATGCTACAGGAAGGGTCTCTGGTTTGGAATGGGAAGGAGTTGGATATCACATCTCATTTTATAGGAAGAGTCTCGGGTTTGGTATTAGAAGCATTGAGATATCAAATCTCATGCTACAGGTAGGATCTCAGGTTTGTAATGGGAAGGAGTTGGATACCACATCTCATGCTATAGGAAGTGTCTCAGGGTTGGAATGGGAAGGAGTTGAATATCACATCTCATGCTATAGGAAGGGTCTCAGGTTTGGAATGCGAAAGAGATGAATATCACATCTCATGCTATAGAAAGAGACTCAGGATCGGAATGGGAAGCAGTTGGATATCACATCTCATGTTATAGGAAGGGTCTCAGGTTTGGTATTAGAAGCATTGAGATATCACATCTCATGCAATAGGAAGGGTCTCAGTTTGGAATGGGAAGGAATTGGATATCACATCTTATGCTATAGGAAGGGTCTCAGGTTTGGAATGGGAAGGGGTTGGATATCACATCTCGTGCTATGGGAAGGGTCTCAGGGTTGGAATGGGAAGGAATTGGATATCATATCTCATGCTACAGGAAGGGTCTCTGGTTTGCAATGGGAAGGAGTTGGATATCACATCTCATGCTATAGGAAGGATCTCAGGTTTGGAATTGAAAGGAGTTGGATATCACATCTCATGTTATAGGAAGGGTCTCAGGTTTGGTATTAGAAGCATTGAGATATCACATCTCATGCTATAGGAAGGGTCTCAGGATTAGAATGGGAAGGAGTTGGATATCACATCTCATGCTATAGGAAGAGTCTCATGTTTGGAATCGGAAGGAGTTGGATATCACATCTCATGCTATAGGAAGGGTCTCAGGTTTGGTATTAGATGCATTGAGATATCACATCTCATGCTATAGGTAGGGTCTCAGGTTTGGAATGGGAAGGAGTTGGATATCACATCTCATGTTATAGGAAGGGTCTCAGGTTTGGTATTAGAAGCATTGAGGTATCACATCTCATGCTATAGGAAGGGTCTCAGGATTGGAATGGGAAGGAGTTGGATATCACATCCCATGCTGTAGGAAGGGTCTCATGTTTGGAATGGGAAAGAGTTGGATATCACATCTCATGCTATAAGAAGGGTCTCAGGTTTGGAATAGGAAGGAGTTGGATATCACATCTCATGCTATAGGAAGGGTCTCAGGTTTGGAATGGGAAGGAGTTGGATATCACATCTCATGTTATAGGAAGGGTCTCAGGTTTGGTATTAGAAGCATTGAGATATCACATCTCATGCTATAGGAAGGGTCTCAGGTTTGGAATGGGAAGGAATTGGGTATCACATCTTATGCTATAGGAAGGGTCTCAGGTTTGGAATGGGAAGGTGTTGGATATCACATCTCGTGCTATAGGAAGGGTCTCAGGGTTGGAATGGGAAGGAATTGGATATCACATCTCATGCTATAGGAAGGATCTCAGGTTTGGAATTGAAAGGAGTTGGATATCACATCTCATGTTATAGGAAGGGTGTCAGGATTGGAATGGGAAGGAGTTGGATATCACATCTCGTGCTATAGGAAGGGTCTCAGGTTTGGTATTAGACGCATTGAGATATCACATCTCATGCTATAGGAAGGGTGTCAGGATTGGAATGGGAAGGAGTTGGATATCACATCTCGTGCTATAGGAAGAGTCTCATGTTTGGAATGGGAAGGAGTTGGATATCACATCTCATGCTATAGGTAGGGTCTCAGGTTTGGTATTAGATGCATTGAGATATCACATCTCATGCTACAGGAAGGGTCTCTGGTTTGGAATGGGAAGGAGTTGGATATCACATCTCATTTTATAGGAAGAGTCTCGGGTTTGGTATTAGAAGCATTGAGATATCAAATCTCATGCTACAGGTAGGATCTCAGGTTTGTAATGGGAAGGAGTTGGATACCACATCTCATGCTATAGGAAGTGTCTCAGGGTTGGAATGGGAAGGAGTTGAATATCACATCTCATGCTATAGGAAGGGTCTCAGGTTTGGAATGCGAAAGAGATGAATATCACATCTCATGCTATAGGAAGAGACTCAGGATCGGAATGGGAAGCAGTTGGATATCACATCTCATGTTATAGGAAGGGTCTCAGGTTTGGTATTAGAAGCATTGAGATATCACATCTCATGCTATAGGAAGGGTCTCAGGATTGGAATGGGAAGGGTTGGATATCACATCTCATGGTATAGGAAGGGTCTCAGGATTGGATTGGGAAGGAGGTGGATATCACATCTCATGGTACAGGATGTATCTCAGGTTAGGAATAGCAAGGAGTCAGATATCAAATCGCATGCTACAGGTAGGATCTCAGATTTATAATGGGAAGGAATTGGATACCACATCTGATGCTATGGAAGGGCCTCAGGTTTGGTTTTAGAAGCATTGAGATATCACATCTCATGCTATAGGAAGGGTCTCAGGTTTGGAATGGGAAGTAGTTGGATATCACATCTCATGTTATAGGAAGGGTCTCAGGTTTGGAATCAAAGGAGTTGGATATCACATCTCATGCTATAGGAAGGGTCTCAGGGTTGGAATGGAAAGGAGTTGTATATCATATCTCATGCTACAGGAAGGGTCTCCCGTTTGGAATGGGAAGGAGTTGGATATAACATCTAATGGTATAGGAAGGGACTCAGGTTTGGTATTAGAAGCTTTGAGATATCAAATCTCATGCTACAGGAAGGGTCTAATTTTTGGAATGGGAAGGAATTGGGTATCACATCGCATGCTATAGGAAGGGTCTCAGGTTTGGAATGGGAAGGGGTTGGATATCACATCTCATGTTATAGGAAGGGTCTCAGGTTTGGTATTAGACGCATTGAGATATCACATCTCATGCTATAGGAAGGGTGTCAGGATTGGAATGGGAAGGAGTTGGATATCACATCTCGTGCTATAGGAAGAGTCTCATGTTTGGAATGGGAAGGAGTTGGATATCACATCTCATGCTATAGGTAGGGTCTCAGGTTTGGTATTAGATGCATTGAGATATCACATCTCATGCCATAGGAAAGGTCTCAGGTTTGGAATGGGAAGGAGTTGGATATCACATCTCATGTTATAGAAAGGGTATCCGGTTTGGTATTAGAAGCATTGAGATATCAAATCTCATGCTACAGGAAGGATCTCAGGTTTGTAATGGGAAAGAGTTGGATACCACATCTGATACTATAGGAAGGGTCTTCGGATTCGAAATGGAATTAGTTGTTCATCAGATCTCATGCTAAGGGAAGGGTCTCAGGATGGGAATGGGAAGGAGCTGGATATCACATCTCATGCTATAGGAAGGGTCTCATGATTTGAATGGGAAGGAGTTTAATATCACATCTCATGCTATGGGAAGGCCCTCAGGTTTGGTATTAGAAGCATTGAGATATCACATCTCATGCTATAGAAAAGGATTCAGGATCGGAATGGGAAGGAGTTGGATATCACATCTCATGCTATAAGAAGGGTCTCAGGTTTGGAATGGGAAGGAGTTGGATATCACATCTCATGCTATAGGAAGGGTCTCAGGTTTGGAATGGGAAGGAGTTGGATATAACATCTCATGCTATAGGTAGGGTCTCAGGTTTGGTATTAGATGCATTGAGATATCACATCTCATGCTACAGGAAGGGTCTCTGGTTTGGAATGGGAAGGAGTTGGATATCACATCTCATTTTATAGGAAGAGTCTCGGGTTTGGTATTAGAAGCATTGAGATATCAAATCTCATGCTACAGGTAGGATCTCAGGTTTGTAATGGGAAGGAGTTGGATACCACATCTCATGCTATAGGAAGTGTCTCAGGGTTGGAATGGGAAGGAGTTGAATATCACATCTCATGCTATAGGAAGGGTCTCAGGTTTGGAATGCGAAAGAGATGAATATCACATCTCATGCTATAGGAAGAGACTCAGGATCGGAATGGGAAGCAGTTGGATATCACATCTCATGTTATAGGAAGGGTCTCAGGTTTGGTATTAGAAGCATTGAGATATCACATCTCATGCTATAGGAAGAGACTCAGGATCGGAATGGGAAGGAGTTGGATATCACATCTCATGCTATAGGAAGGGTCTCAGGTTTGGAATGGGAAAGATTTGGATATCACATCTCTTGCTATAGGAAGGGTCTCAGGTTTGGTATTAGAAGCATTGAGATATCACATCTCATGCTATAGGAAGGGTCTCAGGATTGGAATGGGAAGGGTTGGATATCACATCTCATGGTATAGGAAGGGTCTCAGGATTGGATTGGGAAGGAGGTGGATATCACATCTCATGGTACAGGATGTATCTCAGGTTAGGAATAGCAAGGAGTCAGATATCAAATCGCATGCTACAGGTAGGATCTCAGATTTATAATGGGAAGGAATTGGATACCACATCTGATGCTATGGGAAGGGCCTCAGGTTTGGTTTTAGAAGCATTGAGATATCACATCTCATGCTATAGGAAGGGTCTCAGGTTTGGAATGGGAAGTAGTTGGATATCACATCTCATGTTATAGGAAGAGTCTCAGGTTTGGAATCAAAGGAGTTGGATATCACATCTCATGCTATAGGAAGGGTCTCAGGGTTGGAATGGAAAGGAGTTGTATATCATATCTCATGCTACAGGAAGGGTCTCTGGTTTGGAATGGGAAGGAGTTGGATATCACATCTCATGCCATAGGAAAGGTCTCAGGTTTGGAATGGGAAGGAGTTGGATATCACATCTCATGCCATAGGAAAGGTCTCAGGTTTGGAATGGGAAGGAGTTGGATATCACATCTCATGTTATAGAAAGGGTATCCGGTTTGGTATTAGAAGCATTGAGATATCAAATCTCATGCTACAGGAAGGATCTCAGGTTTGTAATGGGAAAGAGTTGGATACCACATCTGATACTATAGGAAGGGTCTTCGGATTCGAAATGGAATTAGTTGTTCATCAGATCTCATGCTAAGGGAAGGGTCTCAGGATGGGAATGGGAAGGAGCTGGATATCACATCTCATGCTATAGGAAGGGTCTCATGATTTGAATGGGAAGGAGTTTAATATCACATCTCATGCTATGGGAAGGCCCTCAGGTTTGGTATTAGAAGCATTGAGATATCACATCTCATGCTATAGAAAAGGATTCAGGATCGGAATGGGAAGGAGTTGGATATCACATCTCATGCTATAAGAAGGGTCTCAGGTTTGGAATGGGAAGGAGTTGGATATCACATCTCATGCTATAGGAAGGGTCTCAGGTTTGGAATGGGAAGGAGTTGGATATAACATCTAATGGTATAGGAAGGGACTCAGGTTTGGTATTAGAAGCTTTGAGATATCAAATCTCATGCTACAGGAAGGGTCTCATTTTTGGAATGGGAAGGAATTGGATATCACATCGCATGCTATAGGAAGGGTCTCAGGTTTGGAATGGGAAGGGGTTGGATATCACATCTCATGTTATAGGAAGGGTCTCAGGTTTGGTATTAGACGCATTGAGATATCACATCTCATGCTATAGGAAGGGTGTCAGGATTGGAATGGGAAGGAGTTGGATATCACATCTCGTGCTATAGGAAGAGTCTCATGTTTGGAATGGGAAGGAGTTGGATATCACATCTCATTCTATAGGTAGGGTCTCAGGTTTGGTATTAGATGCATTGAGATATCACATCTCATGCTACAGGAAGGGTCTCTGGTTTGGAATGGGAAGGAGTTGGATATCACATCTCATTTTATAGGAAGAGTCTCGGGTTTGGTATTAGAAGCATTGAGATATCAAATCTCATGCTACAGGTAGGATCTCAGGTTTGTAATGGGAAGGAGTTGGATACCACATCTCATGCTATAGGAAGTGTCTCAGGGTTGGAATGGGAAGGAGTTGAATATCACATCTCATGCTATAGGAAGGGTCTCAGGTTTGGAATGCGAAAGAGATGAATATCACATCTCATGCTATAGGAAGAGACTCAGGATCGGAATGGGAAGCAGTTGGATATCACATCTCATGTTATAGGAAGGGTCTCAGGTTTGGTATTAGAAGCATTGAGATATCACATCTCATGCAATAGGAAGGGTCTCAGTTTGGAATGGGAAGGAATTGGATATCACATCTTATGCTATAGGAAGGGTCTCAGGTTTGGAATGGGAAGGGGTTGGATATCACATCTCGTGCTATAGGAAGGGTCTCAGGGTTGGAATGGGAAGGAATTGGATATCATATCTCATGCTACAGGAAGGGTCTCTGGTTTGCAATGGGAAGGAGTTGGATATCACATCTCATGCTATAGGAAGGATCTCAGGTTTGGAATTGAAAGGAGTTGGATATCACATCTCATGTTATAGGAAGGGTCTCAGGTTTGGTATTAGAAGCATTGAGATATCACATCTCATGCTATAGGAAGGGTCTCAGGATTAGAATGGGAAGGAGTTGGATATCACATCTCATGCTATAGGAAGAGTCTCATGTTTGGAATCGGAAGGAGTTGGATATCACCTCTCATGCTATAGGAAGGGTCTCAGGTTTGGTATTAGATGCATTGAGATATCACATCTCATGCTATAGGTAGGGTCTCAGGTTTGGAATGGGAAGGAGTTGGATATCACATCTCATGTTATAGGAAGGGTCTCAGGTTTGGTATTAGAAGCATTGAGGTATCACATCTCATGCTATAGGAAGGGTCTCAGGATTGGAATGGGAAGGAGTTGGATATCACATCCCATGCTGTAGGAAGGGTCTCATGTTTGGAATGGGAAAGAGTTGGATATCACATCTCATGCTATAAGAAGGGTCTCAGGTTTGGAATAGGAAGGAGTTGGATATCACATCTCATGCTATAGGAAGGGTCTCAGGTTTGGAATGGGAAGGAGTTGGATATCACATCTCATGTTATAGGAAGGGTCTCAGGTTTGGTATTAGAAGCATTGAGATATCACATCTCATGCTATAGGAAGGGTCTCAGGATTGGAATGGGAAGGGGTTGGATATCACATCTCATGCTATAGGAAGGGTTTCACGTTTGGAATGGGAAGGAGTTGGATATCACATCTCGTGTTATAGGAAAGGTCTCGTGTTTGGTATTAGAAGCATTGAGATATCACATCTCATGCTATAGGAAGGGTCTCAGGGTTGGAATGGGAAGGAGTTGGATATCATATTTCATGCTACAGGAAGGGTCTCTGGTTTGCAATGGGAAGAAGTTGGATATCACATCTCATGCTATAGGAAGGATCTCAGGTTTGGAATTGGAAGGAGTTGGATATCACATCTCATGCTATAGGAAGGTTCTCAGGATTGGAATGGGAAGGAGTTGGATATCACATCTCATGCTATAGGAAGAGTCTCATGTTTGGAATGGGAAGGAGTTGGATATCACATCTCATGCTATAGGAAGGGTCTCAGGTTTGGAATGGGATGGAGTTGGCTATCACATTTCATGCTATAGGAAGGGTCTCAGGTTTGGTATTAGAAGCATTGAGATATCACATCTCATGTTATAGGAAGGGTCTCAGGCTTGGAATGGGAAGGAGTTGGATATCACATCTCATTTTATAGGAAGAGTCTCGGGTTTGGTATTAGAAGCATTGAGATATCAAATCTAATGCTACTGGTAGGATCTCAGATTTGTAATGGGAAGGAGTTGGATACCACATCTGATGCTATAGGAAGGGTCTCAAGGTTAGAATGGGAAGGAGTTGAATATCACATTTCATGCTATAGGAAGGGTCTCAGGTTTGGAATGGGAAAGAGTTGAATATCACATCTCATGCTATAGGAAGAGACTCAGGATCGGAATGGGAAGGAGTTGGATATCTCATCTCATGCAATAGGAAGGGTATCAGGTTTGGAATGGGAAGGAGTTGGATATCACATCTCATGCTATAAGAAGAGTCTCATGTTTGGAATGGGAAGGAGTTGGATACCACATCTCATGCTATAGGAAGGGTCTCAGGTTTGGTATTAGATGCATTGAGATATCACATCTCATGCTATAGCAAGGGTCTCAGGGTTGGAATGGGAACGAGTTGGATATCACATCTCATGCTACAGGAAGGGTCTCAGGTTTGGAATGGGATGGAGTTGGCTATCACATTTCATGCTATAGGAAGGGTCTCAGGTTTGGTATTAGAAGCATTGAGATATCACATCTCATGTTATAGGAAGGGTCTCAGGCTTGGAATGGGAAGGAGTTGGATATCACATCTCATGCTATAGGAAGGGTCTCAGGTTTGGAATGGGAAGGAGTTGGATATAACATCTCATGTTATAGGAAGGGTCTCGTGTTTGGTATTAGAAGCATTGAGATATCACATCTCATGCTATAGGAAGGGTCTCAGGATTGGAATGGGAAGGAGTTGGATATCACATCTCATGCTATAGGAAGGGTTTCACGTTTGGAATGGGAAGGAGTTGGATATCACATCTCGTGTTATAGGAAAGGTCTCGTGTTTGGTATTAGAAGCATTGAGATATCACATCTCATGCTATAGGAAGGGTCTCAGGGCTGGAATGGGAAGGAGTTGGATATCATATTTCATGCTACAAGAAGGGTCTCTGGTTTGCAATGGGAAGAAGTTGGATATCACATCTCATGCTATAGGAAGGATCTCAGGTTTGGAATTGGAAGGAGTTGGATATCACATCTCATGCTATAGGAACGGTCTCAGGTTTGGAATTAGAAGCATTGAGATATCACATCTCATGCTATAGGAAGGGTCTCAGGATTGGAATGGGAAGGAGTTGGATATCACATCTCATGCTATAGGAAGAGTCTCATGTTTGGAATGGGAAGGAGTTGGATATCACATCTCATGCTATAGGAAGGGTCTCAGGTTTGGAATGGGATGGAGTTGGCTATCACATTTCGTGCTATAGGAAGGGTCTCAGGTTTGGTATTAGAAGCATTGAGATATCACATCTCATGTTATAGGAAGGGTCTCAGGGTTGGAATGAGAAGGAGTTGAATATCACATCTCATGCTATAGGAAGGGTCTCAGGTTTGGAATGGGAAAGAGTTGAATATCACATCTCATGCTATAGGAAGAGACTCAGGATCGGAATGGGAAGGAGTTGGAGATCACATCACATGCAATAGGAAGGGTCTCAGGTTTGGAATTAGAAGCATTGAGGTATCACATCTGATGCTAAAGGAAGGGTCTCAGGATTGGAATGGGAAGGAGTTGGATATCACATTTCATGCTGTAGGAAGGGTCTCTTGTTTGGAATGGGAAGGAGTTGGATATCACATCTCATGCTATAAGAAGGGTCTCAGGTTTGGAATGGGAAGGAGTTGGATATCACATCTCATGCTATAGGAAGGGTCTCAGGTTTGGAATGGGAAGGAGTTGGATATCACATCTCATGTTATAGGAAGGGTCTCAGGTTTGGTATTAGAAGCATTGAGATATCACATCTCATGCTATAGGAAGGGTCTCGGGTTTGGAATGGGAAGGAATTGGATATCACATCTTATGCTATAGGAAGGGTCTCAGGTTTGGAATGGGAAGGGGTTGGATATCACATCTCGTGCTATAGGAAGGGTCTCAGGGTTGGAATGGGAAGGAATTGGATATCATATCTCATGCTACAGGAAGGGTCTCTGGTTTGCAATGGGAAGGAGTTGGATATCACATCTCATGCTATAGGAAGGATCTCAGGTTTGAATTGGAAGGAGTTGGATATCACATCTCATGTTATAGGAAGGGTCTCAGGTTTGGTATTAGAAGCATTGAGATATCACATCTCATGCTATAGGAAGGGTCTCAGGATTAGAATGGGAAGGAGTTGGATATCACATCTCATGCTATAGGAAGAGTCTCATGTTTGAAATGGGAAGGAGTTGGATATCACATCTCATGCTATAGGAAGGGTCTCAGGTTTGGTATTAGATGCATTGAGATATCACATCTCATGGTATAGGAAGGGTCTCAGGGTTGGAATGGGAACGAGTTGGATATCACATCTCAAGCTACAGGAAGGGTCTCAGGTTTGGAATGGGATGGAGTTGGCTATCACATTTCATGCTATAGGAAGGGTCTCAGGTGTGGTATTAGAAGCATTGATATATCACATCTCATGTTATACGAAGAGTCTCAGGCTTGGAATGGGAAGGAGTTGGATATCACATCTCATGCTATAGGAAGGGTCTCAGGTTTGGAATGGGAAGGAGTTGGATATCACATCTCGTGCTATAGGAAGGGTCTCAGGGTTGGAATGGGAAGGAGTTGGATATCATATCTCATGCTACAGGAAGGATCTCAGGTTTGTAATGGGAAAGAGTTGGTTTCCACATCTGATGCTATAGGTAGGGTCTTAGGATTGGAAATGGAATGAGTTGTTTATCAGATCTCATGCTATGGGAAGGGTCTCAGGATGGGAATGGGAAGGAGTTGGATATCATATCTCATGATATAGGAAGGGTCTCAGGATTGGAATGGGAAGGAGTTGAATATCACATCTCATGCTATGGGAAGGGCCTCAGGTTTGGTATTAAAAACATTGAGATATCACATCTCATGCTATAGGAAGGGATTCAGGATCGGAATGGGAAGGAGTTGGATATCACATCTCATGCTATAAGAAGGGTCTCAGGTTTGGAATGGGAAGGAGTTGGATATCACATCTCATGCTATGGTAAGGGTCTCAGGTTTGGAATGGGAAGGAGTTGGATATCACATCTCATGGTATAGGAAGGGTCTCAGGTTTGGTATTAGAAGCATTGAGATATCACATCTCATGCTATAGGAAGGGTCTCAGGTTTGAAGGGAAGGAGTTGGATATCACATCTCGTGCTATAGGAAGGGTCTCAGGGTTGGAATGGGAAGGAGTTGGATATCATATCTCATGCTACAGGAAGGGTCTCTGGTTTGCAATGGGAAGGAGTTGGATATCACATCTCATGCTATAGGAAGGATCTCAGGTTTGGAATTGGAAGGAGTTGGATATCACATCTCATGTTATAGGAAAGGTCTCAGGTTTGGTATTAGAAGCATTGAGATATCACATCTCATCCTATAGGAAGGGTCTCAGGTTTGGAATGGGAAGGAGTTGGATATCACATCTCACGGTATAGGAAGGGTCTCAGGTTTGGTATTAGAAGCATTGAGATATCACATCTCATGCTATAGGAAGGGTCTCAGGTTTTGAATGGGAAGGAGTTGGATATCACATCTCGTGCTATAGGAAGGGTCTCAGGGGTGGAATGGGAAGGAGTTGGATGTCACATCTCATGCTACAGGAAGGGTCTCTGGTTTGGAATGGGAAGGAGTTGGATATCACATCTCATGCTATAGGAAGGGTCACAGGTTTGGAATGGGAAGGGGTTGGATATCACATCTCATTTTATAGGAAGAGTCTCGGGTTTGGTATTAGAAGCATTGAGATATCAAATCTCATGCTACAGGTAGGATCTCAGGTTTGTAATGGGAAGGAGTTGGATACCACATCTGATGCTATAGGAAGGGTCTCAGGGTTGGAATGGGAAGGAGCTGAATATCACATCTAATGCTATAGGAAGGGTCTCAGGTTTGGAATGGGAAAGAGTTGAATATCACATCTCATGCTATAGGAAGGGTCTCGGGTTTGGTATTAGAAGCATTGAAAAATCACATCTCTTTCTATAGGAAGAGACTCAGGATCGGAATGGGAAGGAGCTGGATATCACATCTCATGCTATAGGCAGGGTCTCATGTTTGGAATGGGAAGGAGTTGGATATCACATCTCATGCTATAGGAAGAGACTCAGGATCGGAATGGGAAGGAGTTGGATATCACATCTCATGCTATAGGAAGGGTCTCAGGTTTGGAATGGGAAGGAGTTGGATATCACATCTCATGTTATAGGAAGGGTCTCAGGTTTGGTATTAGAAGCATTGAGATATCACATTTCATGCTATAGGATGGATCTCAGGTTTGGAATGGGAAGGAATTGGATATCACATCTCATGCTATAGGAAGGGTTCCGGTTTGGAATGGGAAGGGGTTGGATATCACATCTCGTGCTATAGGAAGGGTCTCAGGGTTGGAATGGGAAGGAGTTGGATATCACATCTCATGCTATAGGAAGGATCTCAGGTTTGGAAAAGGAAGGAGTTGGATATCACATCTCATGTTATAGGAAGGCTCTCAGGTTTGGTATTAGAAGCATTGAGATATCACATCTCATGCTATAGGATGGGTCTCAGAATTGGAATGGGAAGGGATTGGATATTACATCGCATGCTATAGGAAGAGTCTCATGTTTGGAATGGGAAGGAGTTGGATATCACATCTCATGCTATAGGAAGGGTCTCAGGTTTGGTATTAGATGCATTGAGATATCACATCTCAAGCTATAGGAAGGATCTTAGGGTTGGAATGGAAAGGAGTTGGATATCACATCTCATGCTACAGGAAGGGTCTCTGGTTTGGAACGGGAAGGAATTGGATATCACATCTCATGCTATGGGAAGGGTCGCAGGTTTGGAATGGGAAGGAGTTGGATATCACATCTCATTTTATAGGAAGAGTCTCGGGTTTGGTATTAGAAGCATTGAGATATCAAATCTCATGCTACGGGTAGGATCTCAGGTTTGTAATGGGAAGGAGTTGGATACCACATCTGATGCTATAGGAAGGGTCTCAGGGTTGGAATGGGAAGGTGTGGAATATCACATTTCATGCTATAGGAAGGGACTCTGGTTTGGAATGGGAAAGAGTTGTATATCACATCTCACGCTATAGGAAGGGTCTCAGGTTTGGTATTAGAAGCATTGAAAAATCACATCTCATGCTATAGGAAGAGACTCAGGATCGGAATGGGAAGGAGTTGGATATCACATCTCATGCTATAGGAAGAGTCTCAGGTTTGGAATTGGAAGGAGTTGGATATCACATCTCATGTTATAGGAAGGGTCTCAGGTTTGGTATTAGAAGCATTGAGATATCACATCTCATGCTATAGGAAGAGACTCAGGATCGGAATGGGAAGGAGTTGGATATCACATCTCATGCTATAGGAAGGGTCTCAGGTTTGGAATGGGAAAGATTTGGATATCACATCTCTTGCTATAGGAAGGGTCTCAGGTTTGGTATTAGAAGCATTGAGATATCACATCTCATGCTATAGGAAGGGTCTCAGGATTGGAATGGGAAGGGTTGGATATCACATCTCATGGTATAGGAAGGGTCTCAGGATTGGATTGGGAAGGAGGTGGATATCACATCTCATGGTACAGGATGTATCTCAGGTTAGGAATAGCAAGGAGTCAGATATCAAATCGCATGCTACAGGTAGGATCTCAGATTTATAATGGGAAGGAATTGGATACCACATCTGATGCTATGGGAAGGGCCTCAGGTTTGGTTTTAGAAGCATTGAGATATCACATCTCATGCTATAGGAAGGGTCTCAGGTTTGGAATGGGAAGTAGTTGGATATCACATCTCATGTTATAGGAAGGGTCTCAGGTTTGGAATCAAAGGAGTTGGATATCACATCTCATGCTATAGGAAGGGTCTCAGGGTTGGAATGGAAAGGAGTTGTATATCATATCTCATGCTACAGGAAGGGTCTCTGGTTTGGAATGGGAAGGAGTTGGATATCACATCTCATGCCATAGGAAAGGTCTCAGGTTTGGAATGGGAAGGAGTTGGATATCACATCTCATGCCATAGGAAAGGTCTCAGGTTTGGAATGGGAAGGAGTTGGATATCACATCTCATGTTATAGAAAGGGTATCCGGTTTGGTATTAGAAGCATTGAGATATCAAATCTCATGCTACAGGAAGGATCTCAGGTTTGTAATGGGAAAGAGTTGGATACCACATCTGATACTATAGGAAGGGTCTTCGGATTCGAAATGGAATTAGTTGTTCATCAGATCTCATGCTAAGGGAAGGGTCTCAGGATGGGAATGGGAAGGAGCTGGATATCACATCTCATGCTATAGGAAGGGTCTCATGATTTGAATGGGAAGGAGTTTAATATCACATCTCATGCTATGGGAAGGCCCTCAGGTTTGGTATTAGAAGCATTGAGATATCACATCTCATGCTATAGAAAAGGATTCAGGATCGGAATGGGAAGGAGTTGGATATCACATCTCATGCTATAAGAAGGGTCTCAGGTTTGGAATGGGAAGGAGTTGGATATCACATCTCATGCTATAGGAAGGGTCTCAGGTTTGGAATGGGAAGGAGTTGGATATAACATCTAATGGTATAGGAAGGGACTCAGGTTTGGTATTAGAAGCTTTGAGATATCAAATCTCATGCTACAGGAAGGGTCTAATTTTTGGAATGGGAAGGAATTGGGTATCACATCGCATGCTATAGGAAGGGTCTCAGGTTTGGAATGGGAAGGGGTTGGATATCACATCTCATGTTATAGGAAGGGTCTCAGGTTTGGTATTAGACGCATTGAGATATCACATCTCATGCTATAGGAAGGGTGTCAGGATTGGAATGGGAAGGAGTTGGATATCACATCTCGTGCTATAGGAAGAGTCTCATGTTTGGAATGGGAAGGAGTTGGATATCACATCTCATGCTATAGGTAGGGTCTCAGGTTTGGTATTAGATGCATTGAGATATCACATCTCATGCTACAGGAAGGGTCTCTGGTTTGGAATGGGAAGGAGTTGGATATCACATCTCATTTTATAGGAAGAGTCTCGGGTTTGGTATTAGAAGCATTGAGATATCAAATCTCATGCTACAGGTAGGATCTCAGGTTTGTAATGGGAAGGAGTTGGATACCACATCTCATGCTATAGGAAGTGTCTCAGGGTTGGAATGGGAAGGAGTTGAATATCACATCTCATGCTATAGGAAGGGTCTCAGGTTTGGAATGCGAAAGAGATGAATATCACATCTCATGCTATAGGAAGAGACTCAGGATCGGAATGGGAAGCAGTTGGATATCACATCTCATGTTATAGGAAGGGTCTCAGGTTTGGTATTAGAAGCATTGAGATATCACATCTCATGCAATAGGAAGGGTCTCAGTTTGGAATGGGAAGGAATTGGATATCACATCTTATGCTATAGGAAGGGTCTCAGGTTTGGAATGGGAAGGGGTTGGATATCACATCTCGTGCTATGGGAAGGGTCTCAGGGTTGGAATGGGAAGGAATTGGATATCATATCTCATGCTACAGGAAGGGTCTCTGGTTTGCAATGGGAAGGAGTTGGATATCACATCTCATGCTATAGGAAGGATCTCAGGTTTGGAATTGAAAGGAGTTGGATATCACATCTCATGTTATAGGAAGGGTCTCAGGTTTGGTATTAGAAGCATTGAGATATCACATCTCATGCTATAGGAAGGGTCTCAGGATTAGAATGGGAAGGAGTTGGATATCACATCTCATGCTATAGGAAGAGTCTCATGTTTGGAATCGGAAGGAGTTGGATATCACATCTCATGCTATAGGAAGGGTCTCAGGTTTGGTATTAGATGCATTGAGATATCACATCTCATGCTATAGGTAGGGTCTCAGGTTTGGAATGGGAAGGAGTTGGATATCACATCTCATGTTATAGGAAGGGTCTCAGGTTTGGTATTAGAAGCATTGAGGTATCACATCTCATGCTATAGGAAGGGTCTCAGGATTGGAATGGGAAGGAGTTGGATATCACATCCCATGCTGTAGGAAGGGTCTCATGTTTGGAATGGGAAAGAGTTGGATATCACATCTCATGCTATAAGAAGGGTCTCAGGTTTGGAATAGGAAGGAGTTGGATATCACATCTCATGCTATAGGAAGGGTCTCAGGTTTGGAATGGGAAGGAGTTGGATATCACATCTCATGTTATAGGAAGGGTCTCAGGTTTGGTATTAGAAGCATTGAGATATCACATCTCATGCTATAGGAAGGGTCTCAGGTTTGGAATGGGAAGGAATTGGGTATCACATCTTATGCTATAGGAAGGGTCTCAGGTTTGGAATGGGAAGGTGTTGGATATCACATCTCGTGCTATAGGAAGGGTCTCAGGGTTGGAATGGGAAGGAATTGGATATCACATCTCATGCTATAGGAAGGATCTCAGGTTTGGAATTGAAAGGAGTTGGATATCACATCTCATGTTATAGGAAGGGTGTCAGGATTGGAATGGGAAGGAGTTGGATATCACATCTCGTGCTATAGGAAGGGTCTCAGGTTTGGTATTAGACGCATTGAGATATCACATCTCATGCTATAGGAAGGGTGTCAGGATTGGAATGGGAAGGAGTTGGATATCACATCTCGTGCTATAGGAAGAGTCTCATGTTTGGAATGGGAAGGAGTTGGATATCACATCTCATGCTATAGGTAGGGTCTCAGGTTTGGTATTAGATGCATTGAGATATCACATCTCATGCTACAGGAAGGGTCTCTGGTTTGGAATGGGAAGGAGTTGGATATCACATCTCATTTTATAGGAAGAGTCTCGGGTTTGGTATTAGAAGCATTGAGATATCAAATCTCATGCTACAGGTAGGATCTCAGGTTTGTAATGGGAAGGAGTTGGATACCACATCTCATGCTATAGGAAGTGTCTCAGGGTTGGAATGGGAAGGAGTTGAATATCACATCTCATGCTATAGGAAGGGTCTCAGGTTTGGAATGCGAAAGAGATGAATATCACATCTCATGCTATAGGAAGAGACTCAGGATCGGAATGGGAAGCAGTTGGATATCACATCTCATGTTATAGGAAGGGTCTCAGGTTTGGTATTAGAAGCATTGAGATATCACATCTCATGCTATAGGAAGGGTCTCAGGATTGGAATGGGAAGGGTTGGATATCACATCTCATGGTATAGGAAGGGTCTCAGGATTGGATTGGGAAGGAGGTGGATATCACATCTCATGGTACAGGATGTATCTCAGGTTAGGAATAGCAAGGAGTCAGATATCAAATCGCATGCTACAGGTAGGATCTCAGATTTATAATGGGAAGGAATTGGATACCACATCTGATGCTATGGAAGGGCCTCAGGTTTGGTTTTAGAAGCATTGAGATATCACATCTCATGCTATAGGAAGGGTCTCAGGTTTGGAATGGGAAGTAGTTGGATATCACATCTCATGTTATAGGAAGGGTCTCAGGTTTGGAATCAAAGGAGTTGGATATCACATCTCATGCTATAGGAAGGGTCTCAGGGTTGGAATGGAAAGGAGTTGTATATCATATCTCATGCTACAGGAAGGGTCTCCCGTTTGGAATGGGAAGGAGTTGGATATCACATCTCATGCCATAGGAAAGGTCTCAGGTTTGGAATGGGAAGGAGTTGGATATCACATCTCATGCCATAGGAAAGGTCTCAGGTTTGGAATGGGAAGGAGTTGGATATCACATCTCATGTTATAGAAAGGGTATCCGGTTTGGTATTAGAAGCATTGAGATATCAAATCTCATGCTACAGGAAGGATCTCAGGTTTGTAATGGGAAAGAGTTGGATACCACATCTGATACTATAGGAAGGGTCTTCGGATTCGAAATGGAATTAGTTGTTCATCAGATCTCATGCTAAGGGAAGGGTCTCAGGATGGGAATGGGAAGGAGCTGGATATCACATCTCATGCTATAGGAAGGGTCTCATGATTTGAATGGGAAGGAGTTTAATATCACATCTCATGCTATGGGAAGGCCCTCAGGTTTGGTATTAGAAGCATTGAGATATCACATCTCATGCTATAGAAAAGGATTCAGGATCGGAATGGGAAGGAGTTGGATATCACATCTCATGCTATAAGAAGGGTCTCAGGTTTGGAATGGGAAGGAGTTGGATATCACATCTCATGCTATAGGAAGGGTCTCAGGTTTGGAATGGGAAGGAGTTGGATATAACATCTAATGGTATAGGAAGGGACTCAGGTTTGGTATTAGAAGCTTTGAGATATCAAATCTCATGCTACAGGAAGGGTCTCATTTTTGGAATGGGAAGGAATTGGATATCACATCGCATGCTATAGGAAGGGTCTCAGGTTTGGAATGGGAAGGGGTTGGATATCACATCTCATGTTATAGGAAGGGTCTCAGGTTTGGTATTAGACGCATTGAGATATCACATCTCATGCTATAGGAAGGGTGTCAGGATTGGAATGGGAAGGAGTTGGATATCACATCTCGTGCTATAGGAAGAGTCTCATGTTTGGAATGGGAAGGAGTTGGATATCACATCTCATTCTATAGGTAGGGTCTCAGGTTTGGTATTAGATGCATTGAGATATCACATCTCATGCTACAGGAAGGGTCTCTGGTTTGGAATGGGAAGGAGTTGGATATCACATCTCATTTTATAGGAAGAGTCTCGGGTTTGGTATTAGAAGCATTGAGATATCAAATCTCATGCTACAGGTAGGATCTCAGGTTTGTAATGGGAAGGAGTTGGATACCACATCTCATGCTATAGGAAGTGTCTCAGGGTTGGAATGGGAAGGAGTTGAATATCACATCTCATGCTATAGGAAGGGTCTCAGGTTTGGAATGCGAAAGAGATGAATATCACATCTCATGCTATAGGAAGAGACTCAGGATCGGAATGGGAAGCAGTTGGATATCACATCTCATGTTATAGGAAGGGTCTCAGGTTTGGTATTAGAAGCATTGAGATATCACATCTCATGCAATAGGAAGGGTCTCAGTTTGGAATGGGAAGGAATTGGATATCACATCTTATGCTATAGGAAGGGTCTCAGGTTTGGAATGGGAAGGGGTTGGATATCACATCTCGTGCTATAGGAAGGGTCTCAGGGTTGGAATGGGAAGGAATTGGATATCATATCTCATGCTACAGGAAGGGTCTCTGGTTTGCAATGGGAAGGAGTTGGATATCACATCTCATGCTATAGGAAGGATCTCAGGTTTGGAATTGAAAGGAGTTGGATATCACATCTCATGTTATAGGAAGGGTCTCAGGTTTGGTATTAGAAGCATTGAGATATCACATCTCATGCTATAGGAAGGGTCTCAGGATTAGAATGGGAAGGAGTTGGATATCACATCTCATGCTATAGGAAGAGTCTCATGTTTGGAATCGGAAGGAGTTGGATATCACCTCTCATGCTATAGGAAGGGTCTCAGGTTTGGTATTAGATGCATTGAGATATCACATCTCATGCTATAGGTAGGGTCTCAGGTTTGGAATGGGAAGGAGTTGGATATCACATCTCATGTTATAGGAAGGGTCTCAGGTTTGGTATTAGAAGCATTGAGGTATCACATCTCATGCTATAGGAAGGGTCTCAGGATTGGAATGGGAAGGAGTTGGATATCACATCCCATGCTGTAGGAAGGGTCTCATGTTTGGAATGGGAAAGAGTTGGATATCACATCTCATGCTATAAGAAGGGTCTCAGGTTTGGAATAGGAAGGAGTTGGATATCACATCTCATGCTATAGGAAGGGTCTCAGGTTTGGAATGGGAAGGAGTTGGATATCACATCTCATGTTATAGGAAGGGTCTCAGGTTTGGTATTAGAAGCATTGAGATATCACATCTCATGCTATAGGAAGGGTCTCAGGTTTGGAATGGGAAGGAATTGGGTATCACATCTTATGCTATAGGAAGGGTCTCAGGTTTGGAATGGGAAGGGGTTGGATATCATATCTCATGCTACAGGAAGGGTCTCTGGTTTGCAATGGGAAGGAGTTGGATATCACATCTCATGCTATAGGAAGGATCTCAGGTTTGGAATTGGAAGGAGTTGGATATCACATCTCATGTTATAGGAAGGGTCTCAGGTTTGGTATTAGAAGCATTGAGATATCACATCTCATGCTATAGGAAGGGTCTCAGGATTAGAATGGGAAGGAGTTGGTTATCACATCTCATGCTATAGGAAGAGTCTCATGTTTGGAATGGGAAGGAGTTGGATATCACATCTCATGCTATAGGAAGGGTCTCAGGTTTGGAATGGGAAGGAGTTGGATATCACATCTCATGTTATAGGAAGGGTCTCAGGTTTGGTATTAGAAGCATTGAGATATCACATCTCATGCTATAGGAAGGGTCTCAGGATTGGAATGGGAAGGAGTTGGATATCACATCTCATGCTGTAGGAAGGGTCTCATGTTTGGAATGGGAAGGAGTTGGATATCACATCTCATGCAAAAGAAGGGTCTCAGGTTTGGAATAGGAAGGAGTCGGATATCACATCTCATGCTATAGGAAGGGTCTCAGGTTTGGAATGGGAAGGAGTTGGATATCACATCTCATGTTATAGGAAGGGTCTCAGGTTTGGTATTAGAAGCATTGAGATATCACATCTCATGCTATAGGAAGGGTCTCAGGTTTGGAATGGGAAGGGATTGGATATCACATCTTATGCTATAGGAAGGGTCTCAGGTTTGGAATGGGAAGGTGTTGGATATCACATCTCGTGCTATAGGAAGGGTCTCAGGGTTGGAATGGGAAGGAATTGGATATCACATCTCATGCTATAGGAAGGATCTCAGGTTTGGAATTGGAAGGAGTTGGATATCACATCTTATGTTATAGGAAGGGTCTTAGGTTTGGAATGGGAAGCAGTTGGATATCACATCTCATGTTATAGGAAGGGTCTCAGGTTTGGTATTAGAAGCATTCAGATATCACATCTCATGCTATAGGAAGGGTCTCAGGATTGGAATGGGAAGGAGTTGGATATGACATCTCATGGTATAGGAAGAGTCTCATGTTTGGAATCGAAGGAGTTGGATATCACGTCTCATGCTATAGGAAGGGTCTCGGGTTTGGTATTAGAAGCATTGAGATATCACATCTCATGCTATAGGAAGGGTCTCAGGGTTGGAATGGAAAGGAGTTGGATATCATATCTTTTGCTACAGGAAGGGTCTCTGGTTTGGAATGGGAAGGTGTTGGATATCACATCTCGTGCTATAGGAAGGATCTCAGGTTTGGAATGGGAAGGAGTTGATTATCATATCTCATGCTACAGGAAGGGTGTCTGGTTTGGTATTAGAAACATTGAGATATCAAATCTCATGCTACAGGTAGGATCTCAGGTTTGTAATGGGAAAGAGTTGGATACCACACCTGATGCTATAGGAAGGGTCTTAGGATTGGAAATGGAAGGAGTTGTTTATCAGATCTCATGCTATGGGAAGGGTGTCAGGATGGGATGCGGAAGGAGTTGGATATCACATCTCATGCTATAGGAAGGGTCTCAGGATTGGAATGGGAAGTAGTGGAATTTCACATCTCATGCTATGGGAAGGGCCTCCAGTTTGGTATTAGAAGCATTGAGATATCACATCTCATGCTATAGGAAGGGACTCAGGATCGGAATGAGAAGGAGTTGGATATCACATCTCATGCTATAGGAAGGAACTCAGGATCGGAATGGGAAGAATGTGGATATCACATCTCGTGTTATAGGAAGGGTCTCAGGGTTGGAATGGGAAGGAGTTGGATATCACATCTCATGCTACAGGAAGGGTCTCTGGTTTGGGTTTGGAATGGGAAGGAGTTGGATATCAAATCTCATGGTACAGGATGTATCTCAGGTTAAGAATAGCAAGGAGTCAGATATCAAATCTCATGCTACAGGTTGGATCTCAGGTTTGTAATGGGAAGGAGTTGGATACCACATCTGATGCTATGGGAAGGGCCTCAGGTTTGGTATTAGAAGCATTGAGATATCACATCTTATGCTATAGGAAGGGACTCAGGATTGGAATGAGAAGGATTTTGATATCACATCTCATGCTATGGGAAGGGCCCCAGGTTTGGTATTAGAAGCATTGAGATATCACATTTCAGGCTATGGGAAGGGTCTCAAGACTGGAATGGGAACGAGTTGGATATCACATCTCATGGTACAGGATGTATCTCAGGTTAGCAAGAAGGGTCCCAGGATTGGAATGGGAAGGAGTTGGATATCACATCTCATGCTATAGGAAGAGTCTCAGGTTTGGAATCGAAGGAGTTGGATATCCACATCTCATGCTATAGGAAGGGGCTCGGGTTCGGTATTAGAACCATTGAGATATCACATCTCATGCTACAGGAAGGGTGTCAGGGTAGGAATTGTTAGGAAAGATTTCGTTATTGTAGGGAACTTTCCTTCCATGTGGCAACCCCTAAACTTTTTGCTATTGTTTTCAACCTGTTTTCTTGACTTTGCCAGAGAAGTGCAGCCTTCTGCCGTACTCCTCTGGGCTTTCGCTCCTTTCTTACGGGGAAACTGACATGCCCTTAAGACAGTCAGTACCGGGGAACGCTGTTTCCCGTAGTTTCTTTTATCGTGTCGCCATTTTAGTGCAACACGACACAAGAGGGCACTGTAAGCTAAGTTACAGCTCTCTTGGGTCTCTAGCCTTCTACAGACCCTAGACACTCTTGTAGGATGGTTTTTGGATCGGTGCAAGTCATTCAGGGACTGGGCTGGTGGCAGCGATCATTTGGTTTATTTTGAGCTCCTTTTGCCGTTCTGAGCACCTTTTTGCCGCGAACACAAAAGGGTGGCCCGGCTACCCAAAATGGCCGGACCACGAGGCTCCTTTGTCTCGTCCACTGTCCGTCTTGCTCCCTTTACCTTCCCCCGGGTCAGGCGACCCGGGGCCTTCCTTATTTGGGCATGTAGTTTCCCGCGAAACACGGTTGCTTTCGCGGGCTTCTACATGTCGTTTGAGTGCCCCCAGGATGTGGGCTGGGCTGTCTGGTCCCAATACACATCCTGGGTGCCAGAGAGTCTAGGGTGGTGTGAATGCCTGGGACCACTGTGGTCCGTGATTGATCCACGTATGGTATGTGTGTTGATGAGCGGATCTCCCATTGGCTCCCCTCCGTTTTGGCGCGAAGGGAACCGTGGATAAGAGGGAGCTGGAAACACCACTACCATGTCGATCTCCTGAGTTCTTACGAACGAAGGAATACAGGAGCCAAGTATCCTGTAACCAGAGGCTGGACCGAGGAATCGCTGGTGACCCGCTGAAGGAATCCTCCTTTGCACTGCTGTCGTCCTGTGAAACCCTGTCCTCCTTGCATCGAACCAGAAGGCCTGTATTGGTGCTTCGACCTATTGGAATAGCAGGAACAGCTATTCCCGGCATCTTCATCAACTCCTAGCAGTAAGCCTTCGGAAGTGTCTCTGGGCCATCCAGTTGACTGACCAGCTTACAAGGGAGTCCTGCTCTGTAACCGCCGTCAGGTTGTGCCGTATCTCGAGTCCTTGTCACTCTCCCACGCTTAGTACACTTGGCGTTCCCAAGTCTGAAGGGAGGAGTGTACTTTGGATTCAGATACGCACGGCCGCTCTGTTGTCCTGCTGCGGCAACAAAACTGTGCTGGTTTCGTCGATTGGGACGTCTTTTTGATCTACACGACTGGAAAGCGTTCCCTGCTCGTCTGAACCCGCCAGCTGCTGAAACTACAGTGGAGAAGCCTGGGTCTGCTTGCTTCGGGGACCGGTGAGTAGATTAGCTAGGATCTGGTCGCCCTCCTGCAGTTGCCCATTGCTTTTCCCTGCTGTGTAAAAACAGCTCCCTTTTCGTCCGTACTCGCGTTTTGCTTCTGCTCGCTGTGGAGGCTGCGCTTGAGTCACGGAACCTGTTCTTCTTCTGTGTGCACTAACCCGAACTGCCTGACTTCCTCCGAAGAGCTTCTCCTTTGCCCGTGGGCACCAGCACTTGCAGGTACTTTGAGCACAAGGCTCCACTCTTCTCAGGGATCGGACTTCCATCTAGTTAGGTGCTTCTGAAGGCGAACTGAGTCGAAAGCATTATCGCACTGCCTGTTTTCTTCCCTTTCAGGTGGACTGCATATTTCGTGCTTTAAACGCTTGCGACTGTGTATTTGTATATATCTTGTGTTGATTTGGTATGTGTTGGTTTAATATTGTTATAGAGTGATTTTCTTGCTACGGTCATTGTTTTAAAGGCCTTAAAATAAATGTGTTTATATTTTTGATATAACACCTGTTTGGAGTAGTTTGTAAGCGCTCTTGCTTTGTGTGCTCATTGCGGGCTTTCAGTCACCCTCACCCCTCTTGAGACCTAGTCTTGACCGCCGCGATCGCTACCTTGATTGGTCTGGCTTGTCCAGAGGTTACCCTGTTCCAAGTAATTAGGTTGGCCTTCTGAACTTCTGCGCCACCAGGACAGAGTTCAGAAATCCGTCTTAACAAATTGGTGTACAGCGGTGGGATACGACTGAGGGTATCCAGTGTTGCGCACGAGCTAAGGCGTTTTCAGGTTATTCCAACCAGGACACGCAGTAAAGTATTGAATATAACGTTAAAAAGGCCATAGTCCTATCAACAGTATGGAAACGAATACTTTATTAACCTTAAATGCTTCGAAATCTGAAACATTGAAGAAGATGTGTGCGGAGAGAGGGGTTTCCTCTCAAGGCACTAAATTGGAAATGATCCAGAGAATCGTGGCGTGGCAAGAAGCGCAGCTTGACGCTATAACTTCCGAGGACAGTGCAGAAGGTGGTGGGGCTGCTCTCACTGGCAGAACCGACGGTTCTGCCGCTGCACTGATCCATCACGACCACGAGGACAGGGAGGATGTAATGTCTAACGTTTCCTCTGCCAGTGTTGATGGGGAGGCTATGCTTGAATTCAAGAAGCAAGAGCTGCGGTTTAGGCAGCAGGAGCTTGAATTCAGCATAGCCAAACTGAAAATCGACCAGGCAGAAAAACAAAAAGACAGGGATCACCAGTTGGAACTGGCCAAGCTTCAGTTCGCAAATGGGTCCAAGGGTCCTGGACATGGTTCTGGGGCTTCCTCTCATCCACGGTTTCCAAAAGATCTGCTCAGTGTGTATGAGGAACGAAATGACATTATGGACTGGTTAAATGCGTTTGAGTATGCATGCGAGGTTCAAGAGGTTGATAATGCGGATAAGATTGCATGGTTACTCAGCAGACTGCCCCATTCTGGTTGCAGTGCCATTATGGAAATGTCGAAGGCTGAGCGCGCTGATTTTGCAATGTTGAAGCAGACTCTCATTTTAAAGTTTGGGAAGACTCCGACCCAATACTTGAAAAGGTTTAGAGAGTATAAGAAAAAGGAAGGTGGTACTTGGGTGTCGTATGTAGCTGAGTCCCTGAAAAACTTAACTGGCTGGGTTGAAGGTTATAAGGTTTCTACCTTCGAAGGCATGATCAATCTGGTCATGCTGGAACACATTTTTGCTTCTTCTTCCCCGGAGCTTAAGCAGCATTTGGCCGATTCGAAGGAGATAGATCCTAAGAAGCTGGCCATTGCAGCAGACTTATGGGTGTCACATCGAGTGTCCCATAAGGACAAAACTCATCCTGGTAAGCAGGAGGAAGGGAAAAAGTCCAAAGATATGGAGGGTGGGGAATCTGCTAAATCTTCTTCCCATAAGGGCCACAAAAAGAAAAATAAGGGTAAGCCATACGAGAACTCACAGGGTAGTGGAGGTTCGCCTCCGAAACAGAACTCTGGTTATAATAAGCCTCCCTACGTAAACAGACCCAATGGGGCTTGTTTTTCTTGTGGAGCAACTGACCATGTGAAGGGGGATCCCCGTTGTAAGGTTAGACCTTTGGGGGTCCACTCCGCTAATCTGGCCTTCTCCTCCTACGAGGAAGAAGAGATTACAGGAGCATCCTTCTCCTCAGACTCATTTCCCAGCGGAATAGAGGCTGAGGTAGTTTTAGTGTCCCTGGGTTCCTGGGAGCCTAAAGTCGCAGAGGCGTATGCTAGGATTCCGGATAATACCAAGCACTACTTTAAAGACAGTGTGCTGATCAATGGAGTGGATACTCCAGCTCTTAGGGATAGTGGGTGCAGTCGAACTGTAGTGGATTCTACCTTGGTAGACTCAGAGGAAGTTGCCAGAGCTCCTCTGATGCCCACTAAGTTGGCTGACGGCCCCCTCCGTATGTTTCCCGTGATCCCTGTTAATCTAACTTTAAATGGTACAGCAGTTAGGATTCCAGTGAGCATTCAGAGAAACGTCCCGGGAAAGGTCTTGTTAGGCAATGATCTCAGAGCTCTAGGGCTCGTAGGAGACACTGCCGAAAGACCCTACACACGGTCTCAAGCACGGGCAGCATTGGCCAAGTCCAATACGCCGCCCCAGCCGAAGGGGAAACCCAAGGCGAAAGGAGTCAACAAGTCCCGACGAGGGAAAGAGAATATTCCCCCGAGCTCGCCTACCACTGCGGTGGAGGGAGTTGGTCAATCGCCCGAGCCTGACGAGGAGGTGGCGATGCCTGAAGTGTTCGACCCCAACGACCATCCTGAACTAAAAGACTTGTTAGCTGAAGGAGGTCCTGATAGGGACGACTTCAGTAAGGGCCAACGTGAGTGCCCATCTCTGGAAGGCCTAAGGAGACAGGCCTGCTCCCAGCTTGAGGGTGAACCTCCTGGGAAGCATCGGATTTATTGGGAAGGTGGACTCCTGTACAGTGAGCCCACAGAGTCTACAGAAGGAGACCATAGGAGGTTGGTGGTTCCCCTTGCTGTTAGACCCTTCCTCCTGCAGTTGGCGCATGAAGTTCCCCTTGCTGGTCACCTTGGAATGAAGAGGACCAAGCAAAGGTTATCTATGCACTTCTACTGGCCCAAGATGGGGGTGCAAGTAGAAAGTCACTGCAGGAGTTGTGCCTCCTGCCAGTTGTCTGGTAAGGTTGGCGCGACAATCCAAGCTCCGTTGGTACCGCTCCCAGTTGTGGGGGTACCATTTGAAAGGGTAGGGATCGACATCGTTGGTCCCCTTGACCCGCAAACATCCTCAGGCAATAGGTTTATCCTGGTGCTGGTCGACCATGCAACCAGGTATCCTGAGGCCATCCCATTGAAAACTGTAACTGCCAAGTCGGTTGCAAAAGCTTTACTCGGCATATTTACTAGGGTTGGCTTCCCTAAAGAAGTTGTGTCAGATCGTGGCAGCAACTTTATGTCGAAGTATATGCAGGCTATGTGGAAAGAATGTGGGGTCACCTACAAGTTCTCTTCTGCATATCACCCCCAGACCAATGGTCTGGTGGAACGTTTCAACAGAACGTTAAAGAGCATGATTGGGGCTCTGGAGGAGCCCCAGAGAAGAAAATGGGATCTTCTTTTACCATGCTTGCTGTTTGCCTACAGAGAGGTACCACAGGAGGGTGTTGGCTTCAGCCCCTTCGAACTTCTGTTCGGTCATCCCGTACGGGGACCCTTAGCCATCGTCAAAGAGGGATGGGAGATGCCCACTCCCCCTGTTACTACCAATGTAGTTGACTATGTGCTAGGGCTCAGAAAACGGATGGTACTCCTGATGGGCTTGGCTAGTGAAAAGTTGAAGGCAGGACAAGCGCTGGTGAAACATTGGTACGACCAGAAAGCTTCCTTAATTCACTTTACCCCTGGTCAGCAAGTCCTGATCATGAACCCTATAAGGCCTCGCGCTTTACAGGACAAATGGTCAGGCCCTTACACAGTGGTGGAGCCCCTGGGTGAGGTGAACTATTTAGTGGACCTTGGAAGGCCTGGACAGGCTCCAAAAGTGTTCCACGTAAATAGGCTGAAGGCTTTCGTCCCAAGAGTCGAAATCGCAGCACTGCTACTGGCGTCAGACGTTGAGGAAGAGGAGTCAGAACCTCTTCCCGACCTGTTCCAAAGCGGTCCTTCAGATAGCTCCGTTGAGGGTGTCCGAGTGGCCCCTCACCTGACTTCTGATCAGCAGGCTGAGGTGAAAAGTTTGCTTAGGCAGTTTTCCCCCCTGTTTTCACAGTCGCCTGGTTTGACACCTTGGTGCAAACATAACATTGACACAGGAGACAGTGTACCTACCAAAAGTAGGGGATACAGGATGTCGGATAAAGTACGGTCTTATATTAAGACCGAGGTCAACAAGATGTTAGACCTTGGGGTGATTGAACCCTCTAGTAGTCCTTGGTCCAGTCCTGTGGTATTGGTTCCAAAGGCAGGCACTTCTGAATTGAGGTTCTGCGTGGATTACAGGGCTCTGAATGCTGTCACCAAGACAGACGCTCACCCCTTGCCTCGAACTGACGAGCTGGTGGATACCTTGGGTGCCTCCAAGTACCTCAGCACGTTTGACCTGACTGCGGGCTATTGGCAAATAGCTTTAGCAGAACATGCCAAGGAGAAGACAGCATTTTCAACTCCCGACGGGCTTTACCAATTCCGGGTAATGCCGTTCGGATTGAAGAATGCACCTGCCACTTTCCAGAGGCTTGTGAATCATGTGTTGAATGGGTTGGACGAATTCTGTCTTGCATATCTGGACGATATAGCAGTTTTCAGTGCCACCTGGGAAGACCATGTGAAACACCTCGGGATTGTGCTCCAGGCTCTTCAGAAAGCCCACTTGACCATCAAGGCGAGTAAATGCCAGATTGGACAAGGCTCAGTGGTTTACCTTGGGCATGAAGTAGGTGGAGGAAGGATACAGCCTCTCCCCAGTAAAGTACAAGCAGTACAAGACTGGCCTACCCCCACTACACAAACCCAAGTGAGAGCCTTCTTAGGACTCACGGGTTATTACCGCAATTTTGTGGCAGACTATGGCACCATAGCTGCTCCTCTGACTGCCCTCACAACTCCGAAGAAACCCAAGAAGGTAACTTGGACCGACGAGTGTGAGAAGGCCTTCAATGGCTTAAAAGACTCCTTGTGCCAGGCCCCTGTGCTCAGGGCCCCTGATTATCAAAGACCTTTTATCGTGCAGACGGATGCCTCTGACACTGGGATAGGAGCTGTACTATCACAAGTAGATGAGAAGGGTAAGGAACACCCTATCGGTTTTATTAGTCGCCAGCTTAAGGACAGAGAGCTCAGATGGTCCACGGTAGAGAAAGAATGTTTCTCTGTTGTGTGGGCCCTAAGGAAGCTGCGGCCCTACCTCTATGGGACCCACTTCACTGTGCAGACTGACCATAAGCCGTTAAAGTGGCTAATGAACATGAAGGGGGAGAATCCAAAGTTGCTTAGGTGGTCCATAAGTCTACAAGGCTTCGACTTCACTATTGAGCATAGGCCAGGTGTCCAACATAGCAATGCTGATGGGTTGTCCAGAATGTTTTACCGACCTGAACAAGAGACTCATCCAGGGGTGGATTAGTTCCCCCTGTCCATAGTCTGGGAGGGGCGAGTGTTAGGAAAGATTTCGTTATTGTAGGGAACTTTCCTTCCATGTGGCAACCCCTAAACTTTTTGCTATTGTTTTCAACCTGTTTTCTTGACTTTGCCAGAGAAGTGCAGCCTTCTGCCGTACTCCTCTGGGCTTTCGCTCCTTTCTTACGGGGAAACTGACATGCCCTTAAGACAGTCAGTACCGGGGAACGCTGTTTCCCGTAGTTTCTTTTATCGTGTCGCCATTTTAGTGCAACACGACACAAGAGGGCACTGTAAGCTAAGTTACAGTTCTCTTGGGTCTCTAGCCTTCTACAGACCCTAGACACTCTTGTAGGATGGTTTTTGGATCGGTGCAAGTCATTCAGGGACTGGGCTGGTGGCAGCGATCATTTGGTTTATTTTGAGCTCCTTTTGCCGTTCTGAGCACCTTTTTGCCGCGAACACAAAAGGGTGGCCCGGCTACCCAAAATGGCCGGACCACGAGGCTCCTTTGTCTCGTCCACTGTCCGTCTTGCTCCCTTTACCTTCCCCCGGGTCAGGCGACCCGGGGCCTTCCTTATTTGGGCATGTAGTTTCCCGCGAAACACGGTTGCTTTCGCGGGCTTCTACATGTCGTTTGAGTGCCCCCAGGATGTGGGCTGGGCTGTCTGGTCCCAATACACATCCTGGGTGCCAGAGAGTCTAGGGTGGTGTGAATGCCTGGGACCACTGTGGTCCGTGATTGATCCACGTATGGTATGTGTGTTGATGAGCGGATCTCCCATTGGCTCCCCTCCGTTTTGGCACGAAGGGAACCGTGGATAAGAGGGAGCTGGAAACACCACTACCATGTCGATCTCCTGAGTTCTTACGAACGAAGGAATACAGGAGCCAAGTATCCTGTAACCAGAGGCTGGACCGAGGAATCGCTGGTGACCCGCTGAAGGAATCCTCCTTTGCACTGCTGTCGTCCTGTGAAACCCTTTCCTCCTTGCATCGAACCAGAAGGCCTGTATTGGTGCTTCGACCTATTGGAATAGCAGGAACAGCTATTCCCGGCATCTTCATCAACTCCTAGCAGTAAGCCTTCGGAAGTGTCTCTGGGCCATCCAGTTGACTGACCAGCTTACAAGGGAGTCCTGCTCTGTAACCGCCGTCAGGTTGTGCCGTATCTCGAGTCCTTGTCACTCTCCCACGCTTAGTACACTTGGCGTTCCCAAGTCTGAAGGGAGGAGTGTACTTTGGATTCAGATACGCACGGCCGCTCTGTTGTCCTGCTGCGGCAACAAAACTGTGCTGGTTTCGTCGATTGGGACGTCTTTTTGATCTACACGACTGGAAAGCGTTCCCTGCTCGTCTGAACCCGCCAGCTGCTGAAACTACAGTGGAGAAGCCTGGGTCTGCTTGCTTCGGGGACCGGTGAGTAGATTAGCTAGGATCTGGTCGCCCTCCTGCAGTTGCCCATTGCTTTTCCCTGCTGTGTAAAAACAGCTCCCTTTTCGTCCGTACTCGCGTTTTGCTTCTGCTCGCTGTGGAGGCTGCGCTTGAGTCACGGAACCTGTTCTTCTTCTGTGTGCACTAACCCGAACTGCCTGACTTCCTCCGAAGAGCTTCTCCTTTGCCCGTGGGCACCAGCACTTGCAGGTACTTTGAGCACAAGGCTCCACTCTTCTCAGGGATCGGACTTCCATCTAGTTAGGTGCTTCTGAAGGCGAACTGAGTCGAAAGCATTATCGCACTGCCTGTTTTCTTCCCTTTCAGGTGGACTGCATATTTCGTGCTTTAAACGCTTGCGACTGTGTATTTGTATATATATTGTGTTGATTTGGTATGTGTTGGTTTAATATTGTTATAGAGTGATTTTCTTGCTACGGTCATTGTTTTAAAGGCCTTAAAATAAATGTGTTTATATTTTTGATATAACACCTGTTTGGAGTAGTTTGTAAGCGCTCTTGCTTTGTGTGCTCATTGCGGGCTTTCAGTCACCCTCACCCCTCTTGAGACCTAGTCTTGACCGCCGCGATCGCTACCTTGATTGGTCTGGCTTGTCCAGAGGTTACCCTGTTCCAAGTAATTAGGTTGGCCTTCTGAACTTCTGCGCCACCAGGACAGAGTTCAGAAATCCGTCTTAACAGGAATGGAAAGGAGTTGGATATCATATCTCATGCTACAGGAAGGGTCTCTGGTTTGGAATGGGAAGGAGTTGGATATCGCATCTCATGCTATAGGAAGGGTCTCAGGTTTAGAATGGGAAGGAATTGGATATCACATCTCATGTTATAGAAAGGGTATCCGGTTTGGGATTAGAAGCATTGAGATATCATATCTCATGCTACAGGTAGGATCTCAGGTTTGTAATGGGAAAGAGTTGGATACCACATCTGATGCTATAGGTAGGGTCTTAGGATTGGAAATGGAATGAGTTGTTTATCAGATCTCATGCTATGGGAAGGGTCTCAGGATGGGAATGGGAAGGAGTTGGATATCACATCTCATGATATAGGAAGGGTCTCAGGATTGGAATGGGAAGGAGTTGAATATCACATCTCATGCTATGGGAAGGGCCTCAGGTTTGGTATTAAAAACATTGAGATATCACATCTCATGCTATAGGAAGGGATTCAGGATGAGAATGGGAAGGAGTTGGATATCACATCTCATGCTATAAGAAGGGTCTCAGGTTTGGAATGGGAAGGAGTTGGATATCACATCTCATGCTATGGGAAGGGTCTCAGGTTTGGAATGGGAAGGAGTTGGATATCACATCTCATGGTATAGGAAGGGTCTCAGGTTTGGTATTAGAAGCATTGAGATACCACATCTCATGCTATAGGAAGGGTCTCAGGTTTGGAATGGGAAGGAGTTGGATATCACATCTCGTGCTATAGGAAGGGTCTCAGGGTTGGAATGGGAAGGAGTTGGATATCATAGCTCATGCTACAGGAAGGGTCTCTGGTTTGCAATGGGAAGGAGTTGGATATCACATCTCATGCTATAGGAAGGATCTCAGGTTTGGAATTGGAAGGAGTTGGATATCACATCTCATGTTATAGGAAAGGTCTCAGGTTTGGTATTAGAAGCATTGAGATATCAGATCTCATGCTGTAGGAAGGGTCTCAGGTTTGGAATGGGAAGGAGTTGGATATCACATCTCGTGCTATAGTTAGGGTCTCAGGGGTGGAATGGGAAGGAGTTGGATGTCACATCTCATGCTACAGGAAGGGTCTCTGGTTTGGAATGGGAAGGAGTTGGATATCACATCTCATGCTATAGGAAGGGTCACAGGTTTGGAATGGGAAGGGGTTGGATATCACATCTCATTTTATAAGAAGAGTCTCGGGTTTGGTATTAGAAGCATTGAGATATCAAATCTTATGCTACAGGTAGGATCTCAGGTTTGTAATGGAAATGAGTTGGATACCATATCTGATGCTATAGGAAGGGTCTCAGGGTTGGAATGGGAAGGAGCTCAATATCACATCTCATGCTATAGGAAGGGTCTCAGGTTTGGAATGGGAAAGAGTTGAATATCACATCTCATGCTATAGGAAGGGTCTCAGGTTTGGTATTAGAAACATTGAAAAATCACATCTCATGCTATAGGAAGAGACTCAGGATCGGAATGGGAAGGAGTTGGATATCACATCTCATGCTATAGGAAGAGTCTCAGGTTTGGAATTGGAAGGAGTTGGATATCACATCTCATGTTATAGGAAGGGTCTCAGGTTTGGTATTAGAAGCATTGAGATATCACATCTCATGCTATAGGAAGAGACTCAGGATCGGAATGGGAAGGAGTTGGATATCACATCTCATGCTATAGGAAGGGTCTCAGGTTTGGAATGGGAAAGATTTGGATATCACATCTCTTGCTATAGGAAGGGTCTCAGGTTTGGTATTAGAAGCATTGAGATATCACATCTCATGCTATAGGAAGGGTCTCAGGATTGGAATGGGAAGGGTTGGATATCACATCTCATGGTATAGGAAGGGTCTCAGGATTGGATTGGGAAGGAGTTGGATATCACATCTCATGGTACAGGATGTATCTCAGGTTAGGAATAGCAAGGAGTCAGATATCAAATCGCATGCTACAGGTAGGATCTCAGATTTATAATGGGAAGGAATTGGATACCACATCTGATGCTATGGGAAGGGCCTCAGGTTTGGTTTTAGAAGCATTGAGATATCACATCTCATGCTATAGGAAGGGTCTCAGGTTTGGAATGGGAAGTAGTTGGATATCACATCTCATGTTATAGGAAGGGTCTCAGGTTTGGAATCAAAGGAGTTGGATATCACATCTCATGCTATAGGAAGGGTCTCAGGGTTGGAATGGAAAGGAGTTGTATATCATATCTCATGCTACAGGAAGGGTCTCTGGTTTGGAATGGGAAGGAGTTGGATATCACATCTCATGCCATAGGAAAGGTCTCAGGTTTGGAATGGGAAGGAGTTGGATATCACATCTCATGCCATAGGAAAGGTCTCAGGTTTGGAATGGGAAGGAGTTGGATATCACATCTCATGTTATAGAAAGGGTATCCGGTTTGGTATTAGAAGCATTGAGATATCAAATCTCATGCTACAGGAAGGATCTCAGGTTTGTAATGGGAAAGAGTTGGATACCACATCTGATACTATAGGAAGGGTCTTCGGATTCGAAATGGAATTAGTTGTTCATCAGATCTCATGCTAAGGGAAGGGTCTCAGGATGGGAATGGGAAGGAGCTGGATATCACATCTCATGCTATAGGAAGGGTCTCATGATTTGAATGGGAAGGAGTTTAATATCACATCTCATGCTATGGGAAGGCCCTCAGGTTTGGTATTAGAAGCATTGAGATATCACATCTCATGCTATAGAAAAGCATTCAGGATCGGAATGGGAAGGAGTTGGATATCACATCTCATGCTATAAGAAGGGTCTCAGGTTTGGAATGGGAAGGAGTTGGATATCACATCTCATGCTATAGGAAGGGTCTCAGGTTTGGAATGGGAAGGAGTTGGATATCACATCTCATGTTATAGGAAGGGTCTCAGGTTTGGTATTAGAAGCATTGAGATATCACATCTCATGCTATAGGAAGGGTCTCAGGATTGGAATGGGAAGGAGTTGGATATCACATCTCATGCTGTAGGAAGGGTCTCATGTTTGGAATGGGAAGGAGTTGGATATCACATCTCATGCTATAAGAAGGGTCTCAGGTTTGGAATAGGAAGGAGTCGGATATCACATCTCATGCTATAGGAAGGGTCTCAGGTTTGGAATGGGAAGGAGTTGGATATCACATCTCATGTTATAGGAAGGGTCTCAGGTTTGGTATTAGAAGCATTGAGATATCACATCTCATGCTATAGGAAGGGTCTCAGGTTTGGAATGGGAAGGGATTGGATATCACATCTTATGCTATAGGAAGGGTCTCAGGTTTGGAATGGGAAGGTGTTGGATATCACATCTCGTGCTATAGGAAGGGTCTCAGGGTTGGAATGGGAAGGAATTGGATATCACATCTCATGCTATAGGAAGGATCTCAGGTTTGGAATTGGAAGGAGTTGGATATCACATCTTATGTTATAGGAAGGGTCTTAGGTTTGGAATGGGAAGCAGTTGGATATCACATCTCATGTTATAGGAAGGGTCTCAGGTTTGGTATTAGAAGCATTCAGATATCACATCTCATGCTATAGGAAGGGTCTCAGGATTGGAATGGGAAGGAGTTGGATATGACATCTCATGGTATAGGAAGAGTCTCATGTTTGGAATCGAAGGAGTTGGATATCACGTCTCATGCTATAGGAAGGGTCTCGGGTTTGGTATTAGAAGCATTGAGATATCACATCTCATGCTATAGGAAGGGTCTCAGGGTTGGAATGGAAAGGAGTTGGATATCATATCTTTTGCTACAGGAAGGGTCTCTGGTTTGGAATGGGAAGGTGTTGGATATCACATCTCGTGCTATAGGAAGGATCTCAGGTTTGGAATGGGAAGGAGTTGATTATCATATCTCATGCTACAGGAAGGGTGTCTGGTTTGGTATTAGAAACATTGAGATATCAAATCTCATGCTACAGGTAGGATCTCAGGTTTGTAATGGGAAAGAGTTGGATACCACACCTGATGCTATAGGAAGGGTCTTAGGATTGGAAATGGAAGGAGTTGTTTATCAGATCTCATGCTATGGGAAGGGTCTCAGGATGGGATGCGGAAGGAGTTGGATATCACATCTCATGCTATAGGAAGGGTCTCAGGATTGGAATGGGAAGTAGTGGAATTTCACATCTCATGCTATGGGAAGGGCCTCCAGTTTGGTATTAGAAGCATTGAGATATCACATCTCATGCTATAGGAAGGGACTCAGGATCGGAATCAGAAGGAGTTGGATATCACATCTCATGCTATAGGAAGGAACTCAGGATCGGAATGGGAAGAATGTGGATATCACATCTCGTGTTATAGGAAGGGTCTCAGGGTTGGAATGGGAAGGAGTTGGATATCACATCTCATGCTACAGGAAGGGTCTCTGGTTTGGAATGGGAAGGAGTTGGATATCAAATCTCATGGTACAGGATGTATCTCAGGTTAAGAATAGCAAGGAGTCAGATATCAAATCTCATGCTACAGGTTGGATCTCAGGTTTGTAATGGGAAGGAGTTGGATACCACATCTGATGCTATGGGAAGGGCCTCAGGTTTGGTATTAGAAGCATTGAGATATCACATCTTATGCTATAGGAAGGGACTCAGGATTGGAATGAGAAGGATTTTGATATCACATCTCATGCTATGGGAAGGGCCCCAGGTTTGGTATTAGAAGCATTGAGATATCACATTTCAGGCTATGGGAAGGGTCTCAAGACTGGAATGGGAAGGAGTTGGATATCACATCTCATGGTACAGGATGTATCTCAGGTTCGCAAGAAGGGTCCCAGGATTGGAATGGGAAGGAGTTGGATATCACATCTCATGCTATAGGAAGAGTCTCAGGTTTGGAATCGAAGGAGTTGGATATCCACATCTCATGCTATAGGAAGGGGCTCGGGTTCGGTATTAGAACCATTGAGATATCACATCTCATGCTACAGGAAGGGTGTCAGGGTAGGAATGGAAAGGAGTTGGATATCATATCTCATGCTACAGGAAGGGTCTCTGGTTTGGAATGGGAAGGAGTTGGATATCGCATCTCATGCTATAGGAAGGGTCTCAGATTTAGAATGGGAAGGAATTGGATATCACATCTCATGTTATAGAAAGGGTATCCGGTTTGGGATTAGAAGCATTGAGATATCATATCTCATGCTACAGGTAGGATCTCAGGTTTGTAATGGGAAAGAGTTGGATACCACATCTGATGCTATAGGTAGGGTCTTAGGATTGGAAATGGAATGAGTTGTTTATCAGATCTCATGCTATGGGAAGGGTCTCAGGATGGGAATGGGAAGGAGTTGGATATCACATCTCATGATATAGGAAGGGTCTCAGGATTGGAATGGGAAGGAGTTGAATATCACATCTCATGCTATGGGAAGGGCCTCAGGTTTGGTATTAAAAACATTGAGATATCACATCTCATGCTATAGGAAGGGATTCAGGATGAGAATGGGAAGGAGTTGGATATCACATCTCATGCTATAAGAAGGGTCTCAGGTTTGGAATGGGAAGGAGTTGGATATCACATCTCATGCTATGGGAAGGGTCTCAGGTTTGGAATGGGAAGGAGTTGGATATCACATCTCATGGTATAGGAAGGGTCTCAGGTTTGGTATTAGAAGCATTGAGATACCACATCTCATGCTATAGGAAGGGTCTCAGGTTTGGAATGGGAAGGAGTTGGATATCACATCTCGTGCTATAGGAAGGGTCTCAGGGTTGGAATGGGAAGGAGTTGGATATCATAGCTCATGCTACAGGAAGGGTCTCTGGTTTGCAATGGGAAGGAGTTGGATATCAAATCTCATGCTATAGGAAGGATCTCAGGTTTGGAATTGGAAGGAGTTGGATATCACATCTCATGTTATAGGAAAGGTCTCAGGTTTGGTATTAGAAGCATTGAGATATCACATCTCATGCTGTAGGAAGGGTCTCAGGTTTGGAATCGGAAGGAGTTGGATATCACATCTCGTGCTATTGTTAGGGTCTCAGGGGTGGAATGGGAAGGAGTTGGATGTCACATCTCATGCTACAGGAAGGGTCTCTGGTTTGGAATGGGAAGGAGTTGGATATCACATCTCATGCTATAGGAAGGGTCACAGGTTTGGAATGGGAAGGGGTTGGATATCACATCTCATTTTATAAGAAGAGTCTCGGGTTTGGTATTAGAAGCATTGAGATATCAAATCTTATGCTACAGGTAGGATCTCAGGTTTGTAATGGAAATGAGTTGGATACCATATCTGATGCTATAGGAAGGGTCTCAGGGTTGGAATGGGAAGTGTTAGGAAAGATTTCGTTATTGTAGGGAACTTTCCTTCCATGTGGCAACCCCTAAACTTTTTGCTATTGTTTTCAACCTGTTTTCTTGACTTTGCCAGAGAAGTGCAGCCTTCTGCCGTACTCCTCTGGGCTTTCGCTCCTTTCTTACGGGGAAACTGACATGCCCTTAAGACAGTCAGTACCGGGGAACGCTGTTTCCCGTAGTTTCTTTTATCGTGTCGCCATTTTAGTGCAACACGACACAAGAGGGCACTGTAAGCTAAGTTACAGCTCTCTTGGGTCTCTAGCCTTCTACAGACCCTAGACACTCTTGTAGGATAGTTTTTGGATCGGTGCAAGTCATTCAGGGACTGGGCTGGTGGCAGCGATCATTTGGTTTATTTTGAGCTCCTTTTGCCGTTCTGAGCACCTTTTTGCCGCGAACACAAAAGGGTGGCCCGGCTACCCAAAATGGCCGGACCACGAGGCTCCTTTGTCTCGTCCACTGTCCGTCTTGCTCCCTTTACCTTCCCCCGGGTCAGGCGACCCGGGGCCTTCCTTATTTGGGCATGTAGTTTCCCGCGAAACACGGTTGCTTTCGCGGGCTTCTACATGTCGTTTGAGTGCCCCCAGGATGTGGGCTGGGCTGTCTGGTCCCAATACACATCCTGGGTGCCGGAGAGTCTAGGGTGGTGTGAATGCCTGGGACCACTGTGGTCCGTGATTGGTCCACGTATGGTATGTGTGTTGATGAGCGGATCTCCCATTGGCTCCCCTCCGTTTTGGCGCGAAGGGAACCGTGGATAAGAGGGAGCTGGAAACACCACTACCATGTCGATCTCCTGAGTTCTTACGAACCCAGGGATACAGGAGCCAAGTATCCTGCGAACACGAGGCTGGACCGAGGAATCGCTGGTGACCCCCTGAAGAACTTCTGCTCCTCATTGCTGTCGTCCGGTGAAGCCCTTTCCACCTAAGATCGAACAAGAAGGCCTGTACTGGCGCTTCGACCTATTGGAATAGCAGGACCAGCTATTCCCGGCACCTTCATCAACTCCTGCCGTAAGCCTTCGGAAGTGTCCCTGGGCCATCCAGTTGACTGACCAGCTTACTAAGGAGTCCTGCTCTGTAATCGCCGACAGGTTGGGTGGTATTCTGAGTCCGGGGCACGCTCACACGCTTCGTTTGCTTAGCAACCCTAAGCTAGAGGTGAGCAGTGCTCGTTTGGCTTGAATACACCCGGCCGTTCCGTTGCCCTGCTGTGGCGACAAAACTGTGCTTGTTTCTTCGATCGGGACGTCTTTTTACTCTGCACGACGACGAGACGTTCCCTGCTCTTCAGAACCTGCCAGAAGCTGCATCTATCGAGGAGAAGCTCGGGCCTGCTTGCTTCGGGGACCGGTGAGTAGATTAGCTAGGATCTGGTCGCCCTCCTGCAGTGCCCCTTGCTTTTCCCCGCTGTAAATACAGCACCCCTTGTCCGTACTCGCGCCCTGCTTCTGCCTCACAGTGGAGGCTGCGCTAGAGTCGCGGACCGTGTTCTCCTTCATTAGGGCGCCCTACAGAGCTGTCCAACGTCCTCCGAAGAGCTTCACCTTCTGCCCATTGGCACCGGCGTGTGCAGGTACTTTTGAGCGCTAGGCTCCACTCTTCGTAGGGATTGGACTACCATCTAGTTAGGGGCCTCAGAAGGCGGACATATCACACGCATTGGTTCGCACTGCCTGTTTTCCTTCCCCTGCAGGTGGATAACATATTTCGTGCTGCTAATGCTGTGAAACTGTGTATTCTGTATATATATTGGGTGGATAGTGTATGGGTTGGTTTAATATCGTTGTATATTGCTGCTTTTACTGTGGTTATTAGTTTCAAGGCCTTATAATAAATGTGTATCTATTTTTGATATAAACAACTGTTTGGAGTAGTTTGTAAGCGCTCTTGCTTTGTGTGCTCACTGTGGGCTTTCAGTCATCCTCACCCCTCTTGAGACCTAGTCTTGACCGCCGCGATCGCTACCTTGATTGGTCTGGCTTGTCCAGAGGTTACCCTGTTCCAAGTAATTAGGTTGGCCTTCTGAACTTCTGCGCCACCAGGACAGAGTTCAGAAATCCGTCTTAACAAATTGGTGTACAGCGGTGGGATACGACTGAAGGTATCCAGTGTTGCGCACGAGCTAAGGCGTTTTCAGGTTATTCCAACCAGGACACGCAGTAAAGTATTGAATATAACGTTAAAAAGGCCATAGTCCTATCAACAGTATGGAAACGAATACTTTATTAACCTTAAATGCTTCGAAATCTGAAACATTGAAGAAGATGTGTGCGGAGAGAGGGGTTTCCTCTCAAGGCACTAAATTGGAAATGATCCAGAGAATCGTGGCGTGGCAAGAAGCGCAGCTTGACGCTATAACTTCCGAGGACAGTGCAGAAGGTGGTGGGGCTGCTCTCACTGGCAGAACCGACGGTTCTGCCGCTGCACTGATCCATCACGACCACGAGGACAGGGAGGATGTAATGTCTAACGTTTCCTCTGCCAGTGTTGATGGGGAGGCTATGCTTGAATTCAAGAAGCAAGAGCTGCGGTTTAGGCAGCAGGAGCTTGAATTCAGCATAGCCAAACTGAAAATCGACCAGGCAGAAAAACAAAAAGACAGGGATCACCAGTTGGAACTGGCCAAGCTTCAGTTCGCAAATGGGTCCAAGGGTCCTGGACATGGTTCTGGGGCTTCCTCTCATCCACGGTTTCCAAAAGATCTGCTCAGTGTGTATGAGGAACGAAATGACATTATGGACTGGTTAAATGCGTTTGAGTATGCATGCGAGGTTCAAGAGGTTGATAATGCGGATAAGATTGCATGGTTACTCAGCAGACTGCCCCATTCTGGTTGCAGTGCCATTATGGAAATGTCGAAGGCTGAGCGCGCTGATTTTGCAATGTTGAAGCAGACTCTCATTTTAAAGTTTGGGAAGACTCCGACCCAATATTTGAAAAGGTTTAGAGAGTATAAGAAAAAGGAAGGTGGTACTTGGGTGTCGTATGTAGCTGAGTCCCTGAAAAACTTGACTGGCTGGGTTGAAGGTTATAAGGTTTCTACCTTCGAAGGCATGATCAATCTGGTCATGCTGGAACACATTTTTGCTTCTTCTTCCCCGGAGCTTAAGCAGCATTTGGCCGATTCGAAGGAGATAGATCCTAAGAAGCTGGCCATTGCAGCAGACTTATGGGTGTCACATCGAGTGTCCCATAAGGACAAAACTCATCCTGGTAAGCAGGAGGAAGGGAAAAAGTCCAAAGATATGGAGGGTGGGGAATCTGCTAAATCTTCTTCCCATAAGGGCCACAAAAAGAAAAATAAGGGTAAGCCATACGAGAACTCACAGGGTAGCGGAGGTTCGCCTCCGAAACAGAACTCTGGTTATAATAAGCCTCCCTACGTAAACAGACCCAATGGGGCTTGTTTTTCTTGTGGAGCAACTGACCATGTGAAGGGGGATCCCCGGTGTAAGGTTAAACCTTTGGGGGTCCACTCCGCTAATCTGGCCTTCTCCTCCTATGAGGAAGAAGAGATTACAGGAGCATCCTTCTCCTCAGATTCGTTTCCCAGCGGGATCGAGGCTGAGGTAGTTTTAGTGTCCCTGGGTTCCTGGGAGCCTAAAGTCGCAGAGGCGTATGCTAGGATTCCGGATGATACCAAGCACTACTTTAAAGACAGTGTGCTGATCAATGGAGTGGATACTCCAGCTCTTAGGGATAGTGGGTGCAGTCGAACTGTAGTGGATTCTACCTTGGTAGACTCAGAGGAAGTTGCCAGAGCTACTCTGATGCCCACTAAGTTGGCTGACGGCCCCCTCCGTATGTTTCCCGTGATCCCTGTTAATCTAACTTTAAATGGTACAGCAGTTAGGATTCCAGTGAGCATTCAGAGAAACGTCCCGGGAAAGGTCTTGTTGGGCAATGATCTCAGAGCTCTAGGGCTCGTAGGAGACACTGCCGAAAGACCCTACACACGGTCTCAAGCACGGGCAGCATTGGCCAAGTCCAATACGCCGCCCCAGCCGAAGGGGAAACCCAAGGCGAAAGGAGTCAACAAGTCCCGACGGGGGAAAGAGAATATTCCCCCGAGCTCGCCTACCACTGCGGTGGAGGGAGTTGGTCAATCGCCCGAGCCTGACGAGGAGGTGGCGATGCCTGAAGTGTTCGACCCCAACGACCATCCTGAACTAAAAGACTTGTTAGTTGAAGGAGGTCCTGATAGGGACGACTTCAGTAAGGGCCAACGTGAGTGCCCATCTCTGGAAGGCCTAAGGAGACAGGCCTGCTCCCAGCTTAAGGGTGAACCTCCTGGGAAGCATCGGATTTATTGGGAAGGTGGACTCCTGTACAGTGAGCCCACAGAGTCTACAGAAGGAGACCATAGGAGGTTGGTGGTTCCCCTTTCTGTTAGACCCTTCCTCCTGCAGTTGGCGCATGAAGTTCCCCTTGCTGGTCACCTTGGAATGAAGAGGACCAAGCAAAGGTTATCTATGCACTTCTACTGGCCCAAGATGGGGGTGCAAGTAGAAAGTCACTGCAGGAGTTGTGCCTCCTGCCAGTTGTCTGGTAAGGTTGGCGCGACAATCCAAGCTCCGTTGGTACCGCTCCCAGTTGTGGGGGTACCATTTGAAAGGGTAGGGATCGACATCGTTGGTCCCCTTGACCCGCAAACATCCTCAGGCAATAGGTTTATCCTGGTGCTGGTCGACCATGCAACCAGGTATCCTGAGGCCATCCCATTAAAGACTGTAACTGCCAAGTCAGTTGCAAAAGCTTTACTCGGCATATTTACTAGGGTTGGCTTCCCTAAAGAAGTTGTGTCAGATCGTGGCAGCAACTTTATGTCGAAGTATATGCAGGCTATGTGGAAAGAATGTGGGGTCACCTACAAGTTCTCTTCTGCATATCACCCCCAGACCAATGGTCTGGTGGAACGTTTCAACAGAACGTTAAAGAGCATGATTGGGGCTCTGGAGGAGCCCCAGAGAAGAAAATGGGATCTTCTTTTACCATGCTTGCTGTTTGCCTACAGAGAGGTACCACAGGAGGGTGTTGGCTTCAGCCCCTTCGAACTTCTGTTCGGTCATCCCGTACGGGGACCCTTAGCCATCGTCAAAGAGGGATGGGAGATGCCCACTCCCCCTGTTACTACCAATGTAGTTGACTATGTGCTAGGGCTCAGAAAACGGATGGTACTCCTGATGGGCTTGGCTAGTGAAAAGTTGAAGGCAGGACAAGCGCTGGTGAAACATTGGTACGACCAGAAAGCTTCCTTAATTCACTTTACCCGTGGTCAGCAAGTCCTGATCATGAACCGTATAAGGCCTCGCGCTTTACAGGACAAATGGTCAGGCCCTTACACAGTGGTGGAGCCCCTGGGTGAGGTGAACTATTTAGTGGACCTTGGAAGGCCTGGACAGGCTCCAAAAGTGTTCCACGTAAATAGGCTGAAGGCTTTCGTCCCAAGAGTCGAAATCGCAGCACTGCTACTGGCGTCAGACGTTGAGGAAGAGGAGTCAGAACCTCTTCCCGACCTGTTCCAAAGCGGTCCTTCAGATAGCTCCGTTGAGGGTGTCCGAGTGGCCCCTCACCTGACTTCTGATCAGCAGGCTGAGGTGAAAAGTTTGCTTAGGCAGTTTTCCCCCCTGTTTTCACAGTCGCCTGGTTTGACACCTTGGTGCAAACATAACATTGACACAGGAGACAGTGTACCTACCAAAAGTAGGGGATACAGGATGTCGGATAAAGTACGGTCTTATATTAAGACCGAGGTCAACAAGATGTTAGACCTTGGGGTGATTGAACCCTCTAGTAGTCCTTGGTCCAGTCCTGTGGTATTGGTTCCAAAGGCAGGCACTTCTGAATTGAGGTTCTGCGTGGATTACAGGGCTCTGAATGCTGTCACCAAGACAGACGCTCAACCCTTGCCTCGAACTGACGAGCTGGTGGATACCTTGGGTGCCTCCAAGTACCTCAGCACGTTTGACCTGACTGCGGGCTATTGGCAAATAGCTTTAGCAGAACATGCCAAGGAGAAGACAGCATTTTCAACTCCCGACGGGCTTTACCAATTCCGGGTAATGCCGTTCGGATTGAAGAATGCACCTGCCACTTTCCAGAGGCTTGTGAATCATGTGTTGAATGGGTTGGACGAATTCTGTCTTGCATATCTGGACGATATAGCAGTTTTCAGTGCCACCTGGGAAGACCATGTGAAACACCTCGGGATTGTGCTCCAGGCTCTTCAGAAAGCCCACTTGACCATAAAGGCGAGTAAATGCCAGATTGGACAAGGCTCAGTGGTTTACCTTGGGCATGAAGTAGGTGGAGGAAGGATACAGCCTCTCCCCAGTAAAGTACAAGCAGTACAAGACTGGCCTACCCCCACTACACAAACCCAAGTGAGAGCCTTCTTAGGACTCACGGGTTATTACCGCAATTTTATGGCAGACTATGGCACCATAGCTGCTCCTCTGACTGCCCTCACAACTCCGAAGAAACCCAAGAAGGTAACTTGGACTGACGAGTGTGAGAAGGCCTTCAATGGCTTGAAAGACTCCTTGTGCCAGGCCCCTGTGCTCAGGGCCCCTGATTATCAAAGACCTTTTATCGTGCAGACGGATGCCTCTGACACTGGGATAGGAGCTGTACTATCACAAGTAGATGAGAAGGGTAAGGAACACCCTATCGGTTTTATTAGTCGCCAGCTTAAGGACAGAGAGCTCAGATGGTCCACGGTAGAGAAAGAATGTTTCTCTGTTGTGTGGGCCCTAAGGAAGCTGAGGCCCTACCTCTATGGGACCCACTTCACTGTGCAGACTGACCATAAGCCGTTAAAGTGGCTAATGAACATGAAGGGGGAGAATCCAAAGTTGCTTAG